>NC_081318.1:20664667-20967698 GCF_026419965.1 Kogia breviceps | reverse complement strand
AAGGCTGGTTGGGTTTAGAGACGCTGAATTGTCATGTGGGCACATTTTCCTGTCTCTGCGGGTGAGTGGTCCCTGCTTCAGCCTTAGACCAACCCTTCCAATTGAGGACTTGCTCTCCTCCTCTCTCTACTACTCAAGAGCATTTTTAGAGCAATTTCCACTGTTCTCTCCTATTCATTTTATTCCTGTACTGTGCTGACCATTTCCATGAGCATTCATGTATGTTGCTATTTCTTCCATTAAAAAAAAAAAAAAAAAAAACCTAAAATTCATTTTTGGCTTCACTCTCCCTTCCAGCTCCCACCCCACTTATCTTCTTTGCTTTACAACAAAACTCCTAGAAAAGTTGTCTGTGCTTACTGGTTCTGATCTTTCTCCTCCCATTCTCTTCCTGAGTCTTTGCCAGACTCAGGAACCTAATCTTTACAAGACCAGCAATGATGTCCACCTGGCCATTCTAGTGGTCATTCCTTGGTTCTCCTCTAACTGGACCTACCAGCTGTATTTAATTCAATGGTTCACGCTCTCCTCCTTGAAGCATTTCTTCTCTTGGCTTCGAGAACACCCCTTTTTTCTGGCTCTCCTCCTTCCTCACTGGTCTCTCCTTCTCAAGCTCCTGTGTTGGCTTCTCCCATCTTCCTGTCCTCTAAACCTTGGGATATCCCAGGGCATAGGGCTCAGACTTCTTCTCTTTTTAACCTTTACGCATGCTTGTGGTGACCTGGTCCGAACCCATGGGCTTTTAAGTACCATCTCTGGGCTGATGGCTCAACATTTTCCGTCTCCAGCTATGACTCTTCAGAACTCTTTACGTCAGCAGCCTCTTAACAGCTCTAAAGGTACCTCCAGCTTAACAGGCTAGAACAGAGCTGGTGATCTTCACCCAGAATCTTCCTGCTTCCACAGACTCTCCCAGCCCAGCTAAAGGTAAACTCTGTACTTTCAGTTCCTCAGACTCAAAACCATGGAGTTACCCGTAATTATAAGGGCACTAATTCCATTCATGAGGGCTCCACCCTATGAGCTAATTACCTCTCCAAGGCCCCAGTTCCTAATACCATCATACTGGGAGTTAGAATTTCAATACTTGAATTTTGGGGGGATGCAGACATCCAGTTCTTTGCATATACATCAGTGATCCCCTCGGTTAGATCTATGGCTCATACCTCTCTACAGGGTCTTGACCCAGATGTACTCTGCCACTGCTTTTCTGAATCCTACTGTATCTCCACTTGCATTTCTCAAAGGCACCTCAAACTCAACAGTCTTAAGACCAAGCTCATGATCCCCCTCCCTCTGGGAGCCCCTGCCTGATTCAGGTCTAATTTTCTGAGTTTGTATTTTAGTTTTTCCTATTTCAGTGAGTGATATCACAATCCATTCACTTTCTTAAGTCAGAAATTTAGAAGGTTTCCTAGAAATTTCCTTCTCCTTCAGTGTCTAGATTTAATCCATCACAAATCCCTATTGATTTGATTTCTAAATATCTTCCCAGTCTGTCCACTTCTCCGTACCTCTATGGCCACCCCTCCAATCCACTCCCATCCTTTCTCCCCAGACTACCATGAAAGCCTACCTATTGGTCTCCCAGCTCTTCGTGGCTTTGCCAAACTATTTTCCACACCGTCATTAGAATGATCTTCTGCAAAACTGGATATGATCATGTGATTTCCAACCTCGAACCCACCTTCTACTTACAACTCTTGAACAGCTTCCTTTTCCTCCTGGGATTAAACCAAGTTCTCTCACATGGTCTACAAGGCCTGGCATGGGGGTCCCCTGATAGCTCCCAGTCATATCATGCTACACTCCCCACTGCATTCTCTGTGCAGCTGCCACCCTGAGTTTGCTAGCGTTTTGCTTCATCTTGCTGAGGATCTTTGCAGATGTTCTGCCTTCTGCCTGGACAGCTACCCTCTTCCCTTTGCCTGGTTATAACCACTAACTAATCTTTCAGATGCCGGCTGGAGCATCACTTCTCTGGGGAAGTCTACCCACACCCCAATCCAGTGCTAGCTTCTTGGTTATATTCCGAAATAGAAGTTTCTTCACAGTACTCATAATATAAAGATATTATACACCCATGGTTGTGATTTTAAAAGAAATTAATGTGTTTTCTTCATTACGCTAAAAGCTCTGTGAGACTATAAACTCTGTCAGATTTTGTTCACAGTTGTATCCCCAGGGCCTAGCATAGTGTCTGACATTAAGAAGGTGTAAAGAACTATTTTTAAATGATCAACTGGACACAAATTGTAATATATGCTCTGAAAGAAATGAACAGAATGCAAGATAGAAAATATAGCTGATTTGGGTGGTTCTCCTGCTGGTGTAGCACCAGCTGCTGGGGCATGGGCACCAACCCCAACTGCAGATGAGCCTCCTGATGTTGACCTTGGTCAGGGCATTTGCAGGTGATCCAGACCAGGAAGGTCCAACCTGTACACCATCTGCTTTGACGAGGGCATTGATCTTACCCTCTGTCACTGTCATGTCATCGTCATGCAGGGTGAGGGATGAGTGGATGCAGGAGAGTGGGAGACCAAGGCCATGGTGTGGCTGTGGTGAGTGCTGGGCAGTGGCTGCTGGGACCAGTGCTTTCCAGCTCAGCCTCCTCTGAAGGCTAGAGCACCTTAGTGACAGCTGAGGAACGAATGGGGATAGGTTGGTCTTGATGAGATACCCTAGACGAAGACATTTGAAGAGATTTTGGATTATGTTATAGGAACCAAGAAAGAAGTGACAACGAAGTCAAGTGTTGGGAGGCTGCCTCTGGTGTGATGAAACTTGAGGTTTCCTGGAAGGTCTATTATAAAACCCCTTTGGGTTAAAAAGAGGGAGATTTGTGAAGTAGAGAGAACAAAATCAAGTCAGATGTCTTAAATGGGGCCAAGTTAGACTGTGACTCTTCAGTATTTCTGTAATTTGTTAGACTTTAAGCAGTTTTGTTATACACAGGTTTTTCTTACAAGAGTAAAGCAGCAGTTCACACAGCCAATAAGCACATGAAAAGATGCTCGACATCACTAATCATTATGGAAATGCAAATCAAAACCATAATGAGACACCATTTCACACTCATTAGGATGGCTGCTATAAAAAACAGAAAATAGTGTTGACGAGGATGTGGAGAAATTGGAGCCCTTGTGCATTACTGGTGGGAATGTAAAGTGTTGTGGCCACTATGAGAAACAGTATGGCAGTTGCTCAAAGAAAATTAAACATAGCACTATAAATATGATCAAGCAGTTCCGTTTCTGGCTATATATCCCAAAGAATTGAAAGCAGAGACTTGAACAGATATTTGTACATCAATGTTTATAGGACCATCAGTCACAATAGCCAAAAGGTGGAAACAACCCAAATGTCTATCAGTGGATGAATAGATAAAGGAAATGTGCTATATACATAGAATGGAATATTATTCAGCCTTAAAAGGAAGAAATTCTGATACATGCTACAACATGGATGAACCTTAAAAACATTATGCTAGGGCTTCCCTGGTGGCGCAGTGGTTGAGAGTCTGCCTGCCGATGCAGGGGACGCGGGTTCATGCCCCGGTCCAGGAAGATCCCACATGCTGCGGAGCGGCTGGGCCCGTGAGCCGTGGCCGCTGAGCCTGCGCGTCTGGAGCCTGTGCTCCGCAATGGGAGAGGCCACAACAGTGAGAGGCCCTCATACCGCAAAAAAAAAAAGAAAAAGAAAAAGAAAACATTATGCTAAGTGAAATAAACCTGACACAAAAGGACAAGTATTGTATGATTCCACAGATATGAAGTACCCACAGTAGTCAAACTGACAGAGACAGAAAGTAGTACGGTAGTTGCCAGGAGCTGGGGGGAGGTGGGACAATGGGAGTTATTTAATGGTTACAGAGTTTTAGTTTGGGAGGATGAAAGAGTCTGCAGATGGATAGTGATGATGGTTGTACAGCACTTTGTACTTAATGCCACTGTACTGTACACTTCAAGTTGTTAAAATGGCAAATCTTACGTTATATATGTTTTACGACTTAGACACTGATACACACACACACACACACACACTTGCGTGCGAGTGTTCGCACATAGCAAACTGCATGACCCTGCTGGCTGAGAGAGTGCATTGTGTTGATAGTTCAAAATGGAGAGGATGAACTGGCCAGGAGTTAAGGCCACCGCCCCAGGTACACCTGACTAGGAAACCCTACAGCAAGTCTGTCAAGTCCACAAGAAGCAGCGGGACAGACAGGGGCACCAGGCATTTTGGTCTCGAGTCCAGAGAGGTCACAGGCTGCCTTGTCATGCCCTTCTTGACGCAGTCAGCGATCCTGACACCAAGGAAAGGACACTGGCCTGTGGCTGCTGTCTCCTTTGGGGCCCCTCGTATGACCCTGCGTATCTGCATGGCTGGCCTGTGTCTGATGACCATGACTTCACTCCCTGAACTCAGAGCACTCAACAAGCAGGGAATTTCCTCGCCAGCTGCTCTCTAATGGTCCGCGTTGACCTGAAATGAGCCTGTGATGCTGGTGCCCAGAGATGAGAAGGGCCTCTCCAACACGGAGGGGATCCTGGGAGAACTGGGGTGCAGAGGACAGGGATGTGGAGAGGTGACTTGTGGTTCAGAAAGAAGACTGTAAGTGAGCATGAACGTATTCATTGATTCAACAGGTATTTATTGAAGGCCTGCTCCATACCCAGCCCTGTTTTAGGCACCAACAAGATGCCTGCTGTTAGGGAGCCTGCATTCTCATGGAGATAGACAGGCTACAAGTAGGTAAAAAAAACATAAATACATAACATGTCAGGTGGTAATAAGTGCTCTTCAGATGAGTAAAGTACAATAAAGAGATAGGAGGGATTATTTTATGCATTAAATTAATATTGCACACAATAAATATGCATTTTATTAATATTGTACAAAATAAATAGTATGCATTAAATAAATGCATAAGTGGTTTAAGATTATATGGTGAAAAATACTGTCTTAGCCTGTTTGGACTACTATAACAAAATATCATCAATTGGGTGGCTTACAAACAACAGAGACTTATTTCTCTTGGTTCTGAAGGCTACAAGTCCAAAATCATGGCATCAGCATGGTCAGGTTCTGGTGAAGGCCCTCTTCTGGGCTGTGGACTGCTGACTTCTTGCTGTGCCCTCACATGGTGGGAAGGGCAAGGGAACTCTCTGGGGTCTCTTTTATAAGGGCACTAATCCCATTCATGAGGGCTCCATCCTCATGACCTAAGCACCTCCTATAGGCCCCACCTCCTAATACCATCACATTGGGCATGAGGATTTCAACAAATGAATTTGGGGGACACACAAACATTCAGATTGTAATGAGTACTATGAAGAAATTAAAGCGGGGAAGGGGGTTGATAGTGCCATTGAGGGAGGGACGTCCATTAGAAATAATGTGGTCAAGAAGGACAAAATGGTGACATTTGAGCAGAAATGTAAGGGATATAGAGATCTGTGCAGGCAGCAGGAATATCAAGGAAAAGGCCATGAGGGAGGGTGGGAAATAGTGTGTCTGGGAAAAGCAAGATATCCACGGAGGCCGTGTGGAAGTTGGGAGGGCGGAGAGGAGGATGGGAGATGGGACGGTCAGGGGCCATGGAGAGCAGGCTGGCTTTATTCTAGTGCAATGGGAGTTTCATGTGGAAGCTAAACATGATTTGACCCATGTTTGGAAAGGTGCATTCTCTCTGCTCTCTGCAAGTTCACCAGAGGGAGGCAAGAATGAACGTAAGGAGGCTCTTAGAGTAATCTGGCAAGAGATGATGGGGACTTATTCTGAGATATTAATGGTGAAGGTGATGAGAATTGGTTGGAACTAGGCTTGGAGCAACTGCAAGAACAAAAGTATAAAAATAAGGTTAGTTAACATTTATTGAGCCCTGCCACATGCCAGTTGCCATCCCGACCCCTTTCCCTGCATGACCTCCTTTAATTCTCCCAATGAGTCTGTAGTGACGGTATCCTTATCCCCAGTTGGAGTTTGGGGAAATGGAAGCATATGAAGGTAAGTCCTCTGGCCAAGGGCGCACAGTTTGTGATTAGTGCTGTTGTCATGAAACCCCAGGTTGTCTTGACTCTAGAACGTGTGACCTTGGCTTCTGCCTTGCACTGTAGTATCCCTGACAGGTCAGTGTGGGTGGAGGTGGTCGGGAGCCACATTAGGCAGAGCAGAAGAGGGGTAGGGGCCAGAGAAGAAGGAGATGGGGTGCAGGCAGACAGCTTGAGTTGGTCTCTCCAGACCCCCAGACTGGGGTCTGTACGCTGTGGAAAATGGAGGTGTAGACAGGAGTTCTCCCAAAGGACTCTGTGGGGTTGGGGGACTCACAGTCTACTTGGGTCCCCCAGGTATCCAGAATGGAGCAGAGGGACATTCTCCCCACTTTCACTTCAGCCAAATCCCCATGTGGGCTCTGGGGCCTGGGGTCCCACGTGGATGGTTCTTGTGTGTCCGGATTTCCAGAAACATTTGCCCAGAGGCATTTGATAGGTTTCTGAGCTTCTGAATAAGCTCCAGCCGTTGAAATTTGAGTCATTACTGTTACTATGACCTCACAAGCCAGAATACAAGATTCTCAATTCACATGGCCCTAGTGTTGGATTTGTAATGATAGTTTAAGACTTCTAAAACCATAAGGTCAAATTCACCCACAAGTGTGCCTGGAAGAAGTTCCAAAATCTTTGTCAGACCCAACTCTATCCTGCAGCATCAGAACGGCAATTAAGGGAGGAAGATAACGTTCAAGTTTCCTTCACCCATCAATAGTCAAAATTGTGGGCAAGGCTAAGACTGTCCAGTGAAAACAGGATGCCACTCATGGCTGATGGAACCTTACTGATGGAACTGATGGAACATTTGGAACGATGGAAAATTAATCAGAGTTAGACGGCTTACTAACTAAAACAATTGGAAAGACCAAATTTAAAATTGGAAGGTTTGTTTCCTGAAATCTGGAGATGGGGCTCTGACTTGTACCTGTAACACTCCACTCCACCCCACCATGGCTTGGGATGCAGGTCAGGACAGTCAGCCAAGGGGCTTCCCAGTGGCAAGGACTCAGGTAGTATGAGCCCTTTCACATCTTTTCTCCCTCTGTAGCCCTTCTGTCCATCTCTTCATCCTAATGTCCCCTCTAATGGTATGTATTTGGTGTCCACCTCTGGGTCAGGACAACTAGTCTCATGTTTCCCGGTAGTGCCTCAGTTTCCAAATTATCCCTCCAAGATCTCCACTTCATCCCCCTCCATGGAAATATCCTATTGGTAAGGGAGAGTTGATCGTATCTGGCTGTTAACAATTATCCAAGGATACTAATTCATACTTCTGTGTGAATGACTGTGCAAAGGTGTTGGACTTCACAGGGACATTCTGCTTTTGAAAAGTGTAGCTTGGTAACCCGCAGGGGTAAATATTATGGAAAAAACTTAAAACAGGATTTTCCCCCCATCTGTCAGGTTTTATGTGTTCACTCAGCAGACATTTAAAAATTCCTTCCCTGCGTCAGAAGCTGCAGTAGGTGTTGGGTTTGTAAATACTGTCTCTTTAAAGAAAATCAGTGTCGGAGGAGGGCATAGATGACTAGTCAATGGTGATGCATTTTGATTAAAACTGTAATAAGGGCATGTCCGTGATGACTAAGAACGTGATAATGGCATAACTGTGAGCATTTATGTGGACTTTCACCATAGCAGGCATTAAATGTCCTGGTCTTTTGATTTAGCTGAACTCTGGATTTTCAGTTACTCTACAAACATCCCCCATGAGCATGTAACCTGCAAGAGAGCAGAGCCCAGCGGACTTCTTCCCTGCTTTGTATCCCCAGTACCTAGATCCAAACCAGGCATGTAGAGGGCATTCAGTGAAAGTTGATTGAATGAATAAATAAATGAATAAGTAATGGGACACAGTGAGAGAGTGGCATGGACATATATACACTACCAAATGTAAAATAGATAGCTGGTGGGAAGCAGCCGCATAGCACAGGGAGATCAGCTTGGTGCTTTGTGACCACCTAGGGGGGTGGGATAGGGAGGGTGGGAGGGAGACGCAAGAGGGAGAGGGTATGGGGATACATGTGTACGTATAGCTGATTCACTTTGTTATACAGTGGAAACTAACACACCATTGTAAAGCAATTATACTCCAATAAAATGTTAAGATAAATAAATAAACAAATAAGTTGAACAGAGTGGCAAAGTCCCTACCATGGTGAGTATGGATGGGTGCTAGAGTTCTGTGGGGAGCGAGGACATTCCATGGTCTGATCTAGTCTCCCCTGCTCTAGCGAAAATGCCTCCTCTCTCCCAGAGCATCGGTGTTTTGCTCTCACTTAGATTATTCTCATCAACATATCCTTCCTCTTTCGCCAGTGTCCCATTTCTCTCCTTTGTAGAAACCTCTTCAAAAGAATGAAATAATGCCATTTGCAGCAACACGGATAGACCTAGAGATTATCATTCTAAATGAAGTAAGTCAGAGAAAGACAAGTAGATTATCATTCTAAATGAAGTAAATCAGAGAAAGACAAGTATCATATGATATGACTTATATGTGAAATCTTTAAAAATGATACAAATGAACTTTTTTACAAACAGAAATAGACTCACAGACATAGGAAAAAATACTTATGGCTACCAAAAGGGAAAGGGGGCGGAAGAGGAGGGATAAATTTGGAATTTGGGATTAACAGATACGCACTATTATATATAAAAAAGATAAACAACACGGATCAACTGTATAGGACAGGAAACTATGTTTAATATCTTGTAATAACCTATAATATAAGAGAATCTAAAAAAGAATATGTGTAACTGAATCACTTTGCTGTACACCTGAAACTCACACAACACTGTAAATCAACTGTACTTCAAAAAAAAAGAAAAGAATTGAACCACCTCTTTTAAAAAATATTTATTTATTATTTATTTATTTAGGCTGCACCAGGTCTCAGTTGCGACACACGGGCTCTTTAGTTGCTGCATGTGGGTTTCTTAGTTACGGCATGCATGTGGGATCTAGTTCCCTGATCAGGGATCGAACTCAGGCCCTCAGCATTGGGAGCACAGAATCTTACCCACTAGACCACCAGGGAAGTCCCCGAGCCACCTCTTTACAGCTACACTCAGTGCTACCACCCCAGTCTGAGCCACTATCCTTTGTTAAAGATAAACGATGGCAGTAGCCTGCTAAAACATGTCTATTCTCCATAGAGACGCTAAGGCCATTCTCTTAAGACAAGTCAGACTATGTGGCTCTTCTTTTCAGAATCCCGCAGTGGCTCCCTACTGCCCAAGTTAAAACCAAATGGCTGGGCTTCCCTGGTGGCGCAGTGGTTGATAGTCTGCCTGCCAATGCAGGGGACACGGGTTCGTGCCCCGGTTCGGGAGGATCCCACATGCCGCAGAGCAGCTGGGCCCGTGAGCCATGGCCGCTGAGCCTGCGCGTCTGGAGCCTGTGCTCCGCAACGGGAGAGGCCACAACGGTGAGAGGCCCGTATCGCAAAAAAAAAAAAAAAACAAAAAAAAAAAACCAAAAAAAACAAAAAAAAAACCCAAATGGCCTAACAGACCTTCCACGATCTACTCCCCCTGCCCCCAGCCTGTTCCCCCTGTGTCTTCCTCCCTGTTCATTACCCACCCCCTCCACCCCACACTCCAGCATTGCTGTCTCCTTCCTATTCCTGCTCCTGCCCTGGGCTCTTTGCTCTAACTCAGAAGTTGGTACACTTTTCCTGCCAGGGGCTGTATAGTAAATATTTGAGGCTTTGAGGGTCTCTGTCACAGCTATTTAACTCTGCATCACAGCCTGCAAACAGCCACAGGCAATACATAAATGAATGAGAGTCACCGTGTTCCAATGCAACTTTATTTATGGGCACTGAAATTTGAATCTTATGTCATTTTCATGTGTCATGAGATATTACTCTTCTTTTGATTTTTTCCAACCATTTAAAAATGTAAGAAAGCTTCTTAGCTAGTGGGCCGTCTAAAAACAAGTGGCAGGTTGGATTTGACCTACGGGCCACAGTTGGCAGGGAATGTTCTTCCTACAGAAATCTGCTGGACCATGCCTTTCTCTCTCTAGTCTTCGGTTGAATGTCACCTTCTGCACGAGACTTGTGAAGACCTCCCCACTTAACCCTGCCCCACCCACACTCTTGTTGCCTTAATATCCTCCATCATTTTTACCCCTCTCTGATTTTTTCCTTTTTGCATGTGCTTATCAACCGCTAACATATTATATAATTTACTTACTCCTGTGTTCATTGTGTACTGATGTCCTGATCAACACCCCCCCAGCAACCCCCCCACCCCGCCTCCCTGCCACATCCCTGCAAGGGCGGGGCTATTTGTCTGCTTTGTTCATTGGCTGTATTCCAAGTGCAGAGATCAGTGCCTGGTATGCATTGGGCCCTCAGTACATAGCTGTTGATTGAGTTTTTATGACAAGTGTCTATTAGTGAATGTTTTCAGATTGGTGATTTTTGCTTCTCTATACCTCAGATAATGAATACTAGGAAAACAAGGATACCCTGAATGGACCAGAGGCAGCAGGGCAGGCTTCATGGAGGAGGTTATGTCTGAGCTGGGTCTAAAGGAGTGGAGGAGGAATTCATGGGATGGAGGAGGGCTGAGGGGAGGGCAGTCCAGGCAGAGGAAACTGTGTGTTTCTTGGACGCAGGAACGAGTGTGAAGCATGAGGACAGGCATTAGTTGAGTGCAGGTGGGAGGCAGTGATGGGAGAGAGGCTGGAAGTATCAGTAGCTGTTGGGGATGGCATGCTCTGAAAGAATATAGGTGCCGTTTACAGCCTTCTGCAGATTCAGGAGACAGACTTCTGCAAGAGTGAACCCAGACTTGCTTCTGTCATACGGTGCCAAGGACTGTTCAGAAACGTACTGCAGGATCATTCCTCAGGACTTTTCTCAAAACTGCCCCATCATAAGATAAGGGAGTCCTGGGGGGTTTGACCAAGCTGCTCTGGACGGCAGTGCCTCCTAGAGGCCCCTCAGGATGACAGACCCCACCACGTGCTTGTCATTCCTAACACCCCGTGCAGATAACAACAACGTGGCGAGATTCAGATCTGCGGAACCCCACCCCAAGCAACGCCAGTGCCCTCCTGAGCCCTGGAGGCCTCCAAGGCCCTCCTTCCCTGCACTGCCTGCGTGGACAGCTGAGACCGGGGCACAGAGGGGCATTTACATGTCTCACTGCCTGTTGTACTCACAGCCTCGTGGGGCCTGAGTAATAATGCGTGTAAGGTGTTTCAGGGCCAGGAGGAGAAGGCGCAGGCCGATAGAGGTCCTGCACAGAGCAGCCTGTGATAAGACCTTTGAAGAGAGGAGGGAGTCAGGAGGCAAGACTTACCGTTTCTGGGTGGAGAAATCGGGGAAGACTTCGTGGAGGTGGTGGCATTTTGTGTTACTCTCAGTGAAAGATGGGAGGAGAAGGGGAAGGAAACTCCACAACAGGAGTGTGTGGACTTTTGTGTACAGACAGCCTCTAGATTAGCACCAAGGCATGCAATCTACTAACTGCATAAGTAACAATGGCTTCTCAGGCAGCCAGAAAAACCCAACCCTAGCAGATGTTGTCAAATGTATCTGTTTTGTCCTATAATCTTTAAATAATCTTTTCATAAAGTACCATCTGAAGTAAAGACCTAATCCATCCTCCCCCGCTAGGAGGGGAATTATCTTTCTGATGGTGTAAAATAATCCTTTTAGGGGACGTGAAACCAACTCTCAGCCTAAATCCCTTCTTTTTCCTCCCCCACAGGTGCCATCATTACTGTTAAGAACTGCATTTAAGAAATAAGCAGAAAGATTGGAGGGGTTATTTTGAGCCTAAATAGTATTAAGTTGGAACCTGAATATTCTAAAGTGACAGCAGGCTTCTGACTGGCTGTGCTGGGAATCTGGCTGCTCCCCATCGGAAGGGAGCCTCCCGTCTGGGGTGAGGAGCCGGTGCTCGTGGCCCACTCCCCAGAGGCTCGGCTCTTGGGACTGTGAGAGGTTAGGTGGGAAGAGCGATTCCAGACAGCCTGGGGAAGAGAGTATTGGAATTAAAGCATTTCCAGGTCGTGGGAATTTGAGATCATCTACTTACTAAGGCTCTTATTTGAGGGCAGGACAGCCCAGCTGGGTGAGGAGGGCACAGAGTTTACAGAGACTCTGAGCTCAAGCTCTGACTCTGCTGCTTGCTAGTTGTGTGGTTCGGGGACATCACTTAATTCTTCTTTTAGAATCTGTAAAATGGGAGCAGCATTAGTAAAGCGTTTTCTTGTAATATACACGTGAGAGGAAACTATGTAAGAAGTAAACGAGAAGGCCTGGGACAGAGAATTTAAGAGCCACAGCTAAAGTCAGCCTAGCAGTGAGGTCTGGAGCAAAAATGAGTGCACAGGGCTCCTTAAATTCCGGGGTCCTCTTCCTGTTGTACCAGGTGAGACTCCATCATGTCAGGTAACTTTATTAGGGCAGAGCTGAGACTGAGAGTTGATTCCACTCTCATTTGCATTGTTTTTTCCTGGTTCTAGCATGCAAACAAGGGTTCCAGCTTGTAATATACTTAGTCCAACTATTATTCTCTCTCTTTGTAATTAATACCATCTAGTCACTGGAACAAGATTAATTGAGCATATACTATGTGTCCATCAGGCACTGTGTGAAGTGCTGGGGACTCAAGCAAGAATGGTTGCTTGTTGGGCCTTTAAGGAATACACAGACAAACCTGTACCCAGAAAGCGTACGATGCCACGCGATGTCTTATAATAGGGGTTTGCACCGAGTGTTAAAGGATGCAAGAGGATGGAGTTCATAATTAGAGCTATTTTCATTTTTACAGGAGGAGGGGAGGGAGGAGCTGGGAGAGGCTACACAGAGGGAGTCATAACTGAGGGAACAGGGAGAGCAGCAGAGAAAGCTCTCAGTAGGTGGATGCTGACAGCAGTGTGTGTGTGTGTGTGTGTGTGTGTGTGTGTGTGTGTGTGTGTGTGTGTGTGTTTGGGGGTGGGGGTTGGTTTGATGGGGGAGGGACATTCCAGGGGGGAGAGAGAGAGCAGGAGTGCAGACCCCTGGTGGAGCTGCTGCCCTGGTGCATCCATCATGGCTGGATGGGATGAGGATCTGACAGGAAGCGGTAGGAGAGACCCTGGGCACTTGGCAGGTGCCAGAACCCCAAGGTATCTCATGGCCTCTAAGGAGTTAAGCTTTGTCTTGCAGCTCCTTTGCAATCCTTCTAAACAGGGGAGTGACACTATCAGATTTTAGAAAGATAATTCTGGTGGCCGTGTGCAGCCCAGATGGGAGGGGAGAAAATTGGAAACAGGGAACCCTGTTCTGCAAAGATTGTGATAATCCGGGCAACGATGATGAGGGCCTGAGTGAGGGCAGATGCATGGGAATGAGGATTAAGTGGATTAGAGAGACTCAGCCTGGTAACTGATTGGGAGTGGGGCCCGTGGGCGAGAGGGGGAGTGGAAAATACACTGAGCTTTCTGGTTTGGGTGACAGGGTGAATGCTGGTGTCATTCACCCGGGAATAGAAGGTGATGAGGAGGTTGAAGAGGGGAAGAAAGAGAGGACAGAATTATGAACTCTGTTGAGCTTGAGGATTTCCAGGAAGCGGTGTCCCGTTGGTGGTTGAAAAGGGGTTTAAAGTTGAGGAGAGACGTTCCTTTATTCATGACACAAATACTTCCTCGGTGTCTACTGTGTGTCAGGTGACATTCCGGTGTCTGGAGATACAGCAGTAACTCGATGGACAAGGTCTCTGCTTTCGTGGAGTGTTCATTCCAAGGAGGGAAAATAAATAATATACTAGTGATCAGATGCAAAGCAAGACAGGATAATGTGATAGAGAGTAACTGGGGGCTATGTTAGGCAGGGGTTCAGGGAAGTCATTCACTGAGAAAGTAACATTCAAACCGAGATATGAATCATGAAGAAGAGACAGCCATGTGAAAAGTTCAGGGAAAAGCAATCCAGACCGAGGGAACAGTATATGCAAGGTCTTTGAGGTCAAAATAAGCTTGGCATGTTCAAGGAAGAGAAAGAAGCCCAGAATATTTGGAGTGTAGTGGGAAAGGAGGTGGAAGGTAGGACATGAGATTGGAGAAATGGTCAGAGGTTATCAGATCACACTGTAGAATGTATCAGTCAGATTAGCATAAACTGCATGGTGACAAATGGCCCTCAAAAATCTCAGTAGTGGGCTTCCCTGGTGGCGCAGTGGTTGCGAGTCCGCCTGCCGATGCAGGGGACACGGGTTCGTGCCCCGGTCCGGGAAGATCCCACGTGCCGCGGAACGGCTGGGCCCGTGAGCCATGGCCGCTGAGCCTGCGCATCCGGAGCCTGTGCTCCGCAACGGGAGGGGCCACAGCAGTGAGAGGCCCGCGTACCAAAAAAAAAAAAAAAAATCTCAGTAGTATGCAATAAAGAAGTTTTTCACTCATGCTCCATACCCATTGTGGACTGGCTGCACATCTTTTTCACTCCAGGACTCAGGTAGATGGGACAGTTCCTATCTGGGACATTCCTGGTCTCCTAGCAGAGGCAAGAGAGAAGGTAGAGGACCACATGATGGCCTTAAAACACCTGCATGGAAGTGGATGTGCCACTTCCATTGGCCAAAGCACATTACGTGGCCAAATGTGATGCTGCTGGGGCTGGGGCTGTTCAGTCCCTCCACAGAGACGAGCAGCAGATGTTGGGATAAACGTTACAACCTACCACGTAGGTAGGTTGCCACACAGGAAGCCACTCAGATTTTTTTTTAAAACAGAGGGTATTAATATTGGTTGCCCAGGTAGGTTAAAAAGTAGGTCAAGAATGAAAACAGGAGATATAAGAAGCAGGGTAATCTAGAAAAGTATGTCCCAGATACTGAGCACATGGTAAAAGTTCCATTAGGGTAGAGTCCTGAAAATAGTATCAGGACAGGGACCTCTGCAGGAGCCATGTGGGGAAATGATTTGGCATAGCTTGGCCTCCTAGTCTCTCCACTTACAGAGCTATCAGAAACTCTTTGATGGTTTTTGGACAGGGGACCCTGGAATACTGGGATTCTTACCAAGATCACAGCATTCCTCCCTATGAGTCTCCTAAAAAAGATGTATTTGATGAAAACTGTAAGTGGAAAATAAAATAGCACCTCATTGCTAATGAGGGTGGACCTCAACCCCTGGAGAAGGGAGAAGGCTTTTTTTTTTTTTTTTTTTTTTTTTTTTTTTTTTTTTTTGCGGTATGCGGGCCTCTCACTGCTGTGGCCTCTCCCGTTGCGGGGCACAGGCTCCGGACGCACAGGCCTAGCGGCCATGGCTCACGGGCTCAGCTGCTCCGCGGCATGTGGGATCCTCCCGGACCAGGGCACGAACCCGTGTCCCCTGCATCGGCAGGCGGATTCTCAACCACTGCGCCACCAGGGAAGCCCGGGGAGAAGGCTTTTGTAAGTGAGGCCGGAAGAAGAAGAGACAACTGTGGCTTGTGTTTTTTCCCCCTCCCACACAAGCTTTCATACGCAAATAATTCTATCCCTGGTCATGAATCTTTTTTCTCTCCTACGCGGAAGGGAGAAAGAGAAGAGGGTAAGATGGTTGGGCTTGCTCGAGAAGGATGGGTCCCTGGTGCAGTATCCCACTTCTGCCACCAAGCTGAAGAGAAAAGAGAAAGAAACAAGATGTCCAGGAGCTCCCAGTGCAGTGTAGATCCGATTGCAGACCCTCAGCCCACCTTTAGGGCAGAGTGGCTCTACTCACAGGTAGTCCAGTCCAAACTATCACAGTGATGAGTTTGGACCCATCTTCCTCCTCTGTTGTGACGAAGGGGCGAAATGGGAGCTTCCTTTCCCTTAAGTGCCTTCTACTGCTCCCTCATCCCTCTATCCCAGGAGAGAGGATGGAGAAAGCCATACGAAGAGCACTTGACTTTTTAACTTCTCCTGCCAAAGGTCCACCTGGTGGTGGTTCCATTGTGGCTCCTCACTGCATGTTTGAAATATGCCAGAGGGACCCAGAAGTGAGGAGGGGACACAGGACCAACATACTAGCCAGGACAGTTGACTTTGCCCACCTGGATATTTTCTTTGAACAACAAATCTTGGCTTTTATTTAATTTATTTTATTTTTAAAAATTTCTGTTGGAGTATAGTAGATTTACAAAGTTGTGTTAATTTCAGGCTTTTATTTTTATGAGTATGTCACATGTCTTCAACTAAAATTATAAATGTCACAATTTTTACTCTTTGGGAACTCCCCTGTCCCATACCACACTCCCCCCCCCCCACAAGTCCAGCACAGGCCAGTCAAAAACAAGTAAAATACCGGTATGAATCAAAGAGTGAGTGAACAAATGATTTCCTGGGATGCTTAGAAACGACACTTGTGTTCCATCTCTCCCACCGGCCGCAGTCTCGGTGATGAACTTTGTATACATATGAGAATGCAGAAAGAGAGAAGGGAATTTAAGATGCTGTCAGAGAGGGAGCGTTTTCTGCCTTTCTTCCTGCCGGCTGGGCCCTGTGGCTTAAAGAATTACAATGCGTCTCTGTTTCCTCCAGGGACCAAGATGGCTCAGGCCATTACCCAGGGAGCTGGCCAGGGAGAGCCTACCCGTCAAACTGACTGGAACACAGAGAGAGGAAACTCCTGGTGAGCCTTGC
Organism: Kogia breviceps; assembly: GCF_026419965.1. Classification (NCBI taxonomy): domain Eukaryota; kingdom Metazoa; phylum Chordata; class Mammalia; order Artiodactyla; family Physeteridae; genus Kogia; species Kogia breviceps. The sequence goes on along the minus strand of NC_081318.1, from coordinate 20,951,031 downwards.
TGTGGCACCCTGGGGCTTTGGTGACAGAGTTAATTAATTAAGACACCAGCATCAAAATTAAAGTGAGGAAGAAAAGTCAATTAGTGATTGAATAGCTATGAGGAGACATCTTTTAATAAGGCTCCCTGTAATTTGAGCTGTTCCTTGCCCCTCCTTATTGGGCGTGGTCACTCTATCTTTTTCTAAGTACTGTAGGGGTTCGAAGGACAGAGCGATGAGGAACTTACACCTCTCTCTAATTTATTCTCAGGGGCGGATGGGGAGAGAGAGTCCTCTGCTGTCCACAATACGCCAGGGCCCCATAAAGCTATTTATCACCACTCTGAATTCTTTTCAGCAGGATGTTCATTTCAGTTTGCAGTCAGCTCTTTAGCTCCCCTTCATCAGGCTTGGCCAGGCTCCTGAGAGAAGATCTGAGCCGAGAGGGGGAGACACAAGACAGGTGAGGGAGGCTGGAGTTGGGCTCTCCAGGGAGGCATCTGCCACCGTTCCAGCCTCACAGCCTCCTTTAACTCTATTTGTTTCTACAGGGAGACGGGGAGATTATGATGTTTCGTAGGTGTTCCAAACCCTTGTCATGCTTAATAAAGGTCTGGCAGGAACGGGAGCTAGGATGGCTTAGCAGGCTCTGGTGCTGGAGATTTTGGGGAGGGAAGGTAGGTGTAGCTGTTGCTGCAGCTGCCTGTGTGACAGCAAGGAATCTGAGGACCAAGAGAGACCAGACTGAGGGTCCCTGCTTCCTGCATTTACTCAGCAGGTTTCCTGATTCCGTGGGGGGATAGGTGAGGACAGTGGGACTGGTAGGAGCAAGGCTAATGGCCAGAATAGGAAGCCCCAGAGCATCAGGTTATTAAGACAAGAGGGTAGCACAGGAAGAGGAAGTTCAAGGTCAAGTGAACAGAAGTGGGTCATGAATAGCAAGATGAAATGCATGATGGGGAAGCTTTGGCCTAGGGAATTCTGCAATTCCCTGACACTGACTTGGATCACGATTGGGCCCAGGGCTTGAAATTGGGATTTAAATTTACCATGTCTTTTTATCACAAAATAATACATATTCACTGTAGGAAAAGGAGATAAAGGAAAAGAAGTTTAACCTTATCTCACTACCCAGAGACTTACCACTGCTAATATTTTCAAATACTTTCAAATCAATATATTTAATGTTTTATATTAATAACGTAATAGTTAGCTGTATATCATGATTCTGTGTGATTAGGCATGAGTATTTGGGTCATTGGAAAGGCCAGTACCAGTTGTTATATTCACAAATTAAAGTTCAGTTAAAAAATTTATTTTCTAGAAATCAGAAACTATTGGGTAAAACTGAGGTCCTTTTTATAACGAAAATGTAACCATGGATTTCTTGTGCAATAAAGAACCAATTTAAACTAAGAAAATGATAGCAGGACATAAATGATACATGAGTAACTGGAGGAAAATATCTTGTTCTTGGATAAAAAGGGCAATATTGCAAAAATATCAAGAAAAAAGAAAAACCACGTAAATTGAAAATATTTTTCAAGGAAAGAAAAATATAAAAATTCAGATAACCACAAGCCCAACACAACAATTTATCATTATGGTTTATTTCCTTCTAGTGTTTTCCCATATGTATATTTTTACAAGAATGTAAAGTATTGTACCATAAATATGTCTTCAGCTTGTTATGTAGTCATAATAAATATAATTGTTAGTGACTTAAATATATTCTATAAAGTATATTTACTGTACTTTGTTTAATTTTTACCCAGTGTTGAAATTTGAAGTGCTTCAAACTTCAAAGATTACACAATTACACAAATACTGTGGTCAACATTTTTGTGCTTTTTACATTTTGTTTTGAATTATTTCTTAAGAGTAGATTTGCATAAATGAATCATTGAATTAAAACGGTTGGACTTTTTAGAATTCTTGACTATTATTGCCACAGTGGTTTCTAAAATCATTGTCCAGTTTATAGGAGTATCAGTCAAAGGTGTTATTATTAAAAATTTTCAGTGGGTATAAGGTATATGAAATGAAATGGCCGTATTTTAGAGTTTGGTTGGATGAGGTTTAACAATTACATACACCTTTAAAACCACCACCCAAAATAAGATAGTAGAATATTGTTGTCACCCAAGAAATTCTTTTTGCCTGTTCAAATAGGCGTAAATAGGGCTTCGCTGGTGGCGCAGTGGTTGAGAGTCCGCCTGCCGATGCAAGGGACATGGGTTCGTGCCCTGGTCCGGGAAGATCCCACATGCCGCGGAACGGCTAGGCCCGTGAGCCATGGCCGCTGAACCTGCGCATCCAGAGCCGCCTGTGCTCCGCAACGGTAGAGGCCACAGCAGTGAGAGGCCCGCGTACCACAAAAAAAAAAAAAAAACAGACGTAAATAATACTGCTCTTTTTGTCTGGCTTTTGTTGTTGTTCAACACAACAGATTTTGAGATCCTTGTTTTTGTACATATCAGTGGTTCATTCCTTCCTATTGCTGAGTAGTTTTCTATTGAATGACTATGGCAGTTTGTTTGTCCATTCTTTTGTTGATGAACGTTGGAGTTGTTTAAAATTTGGGGCTATCATGCGCAGGACCAGGTGGCTTCACACGTGACTTCTACCAAACATTTAAAGCACAATCAATACCAATCCTTCTTAAATTCCTCCCCCCAAATAAAGAGGGAATATTTCCAAACTCATTTTATGAGGCCACCATTATCCCGATACCAAAACCAGACAAAGACATAACAAAGAAGAAAACTATAGGCCAAGATCCCTGTTGAACATAGATGCAAAATCCTCAATAAAATATTAGCAAACTGAATTCAACAGCACATTAAAAAGCTAATACACCATGACCAAGTGGGATTTATCCCTGTGATGCAAGGATGGCTCAATATGTGCAAATCAGTCAGTGTTAACACATCCCATTAAAAGAATGAAGGATAAAAAAATCACATGGTAATCTCTATAGATGCAGGAAAAAAATTGACAAAATTCAACACAGTTTTGTGATTAAAACTCTTGACAAATTAGATATAGAAGGAATTTACTCAACACATAAACATCATTATATCAAAAGCCCCACAGCAAACATTATATTCAGTGGTGAGAAACTGAAAGCTTTTCCTTTAATATCTGGAATAAAGTAAAGATGACCACTCTTGCCACCTCTATTGAACATAGTCCTGAAAGTCCTAGCGAGAGCAGTTAGGCAAGGAAAAGAAATAAAAGGGGGCTTCCCTGGTGGCGCAGTGGTTGAGAGTCCGCCTGCCAATTCAAGGGACATGGGTTCGTGCCCCGGTCCGGGAATATCCCACATGCCGCGGAGCGGCTGGGTCCGTGAGCCATGGCTTCTGGGCCTGTGCGTCCGGAGCCTGTGCTCCGCAACGGGAGAGGCCACAACGTTGAGAGGCCCGCGTACCGCAAAAAAAAAAAAGAAATGCATTCAAATTGGAAAGGAATAAGTAAAATAATTTCTGTTTGTAGATGACATGATCTTATATGTAGAAAATCCTAAGAATTCCACAAAAAAGCCTGTTAGATCTAATAAATGAATTCAGTAAAGTTGCAGGTTACAAAATCAGCGTACAAAAATCACTTGTGTTTCTATACACTAACAATGAAATATCCAAAAAGAAAATCAAGAAAACAATCTCATTTATATTAGCATCAAAAAGAATAAAATACTTAGGAGTAAACTTAATCTAAGAACTGAAATACTTCTATACTAAAAACTACAAAAACATTGATGAAAAAAAATTTTAAAGACACAAATGAGTGGAAAGACATTCCATGTCCACAGATTGGAAGAATTAATATACACAGCTTTTTGTATGTCAGTCATTTTATTTTTCAGTTTTTCACCCAGAGTATTCACTGAGAATATAGAGACTGATTTTTATATAGTGAGCTTGTATCCTGCAACCTTAATAAATTTACTAATTATTTCTTGTAGTATCTCTGTAGATTTTTAAAGGTTTTCTACATACAAATCATGTCATCTGTGAAAGATAGTTTTACTTTTTCCTTTCCAATTTGTGTGAAATTTCTTTCTTTTTCTTATTGCATTGGTTAGGACCCAAGTTCAATATTCCATAGTAGTGAAACTGGACATTGTTTTGTTCCTAATCTTAGTTCACCATTAAGTAGGATGTTAATTGTAGCTTTTATAAATGCCTTTTTAAAAATTAGATTAAGGAAGACTTGTTATATTCCCAGCTTTAAGAAAAATCCTAGAGGTTATATGTTTTTAAAAATTATGCCAGTGTGTTGAATTTTAGCAAATGCTTTTTCTGCATCTATTGAAAGAATCATATAGTTTTTCTCTTATATTCCGTTAATTTGGTGAATTATATTGATTATTATTATTATTGTGTGTGTGTGTGTGGTATGCGGGCTTCTCACTGTTGTGGCCTCTCCCGTTGCGGAGCACAGCCTCCGGATGCGCAGGCTCAGCGGCCATGGCTCACGGGCCCAGCCGCTCCGTGGCATGTGGGATCCCCGCCCCCCCCAGACCAGGGCACGAACCTGTGTCTCCTGCATAGACAGGCGGACTCTCAAACACTGCGCCACCAGGGAAGCCCTATTGATTATTTTTGGAGTGGTAAACAAACCTTGCATTCCTGGGACAAATCTCACTTGGTCATGGTATCTTATTCTTTTTATACATTGCTGTTGGATCTGATTTGCTAATATTTTGGTAAGGATTTTTTTTTTCTTCTTTTGTAAAATATTTTTCAGGATTCAGTATCAGGGTTCTGCTTACCTTATGAAATAAATAAGGGAGTGTTTCCTCCTCCTTAATATTTCTAAAAGTGTATAAGGTTGGCATTATGATTCCTTAAATGCTTGACATAATTTACCTGTGAAGCCATTTGGCAGTGGAGTTTTCTTTGGTGTATTTTTTTTCAAATCACGAATTCAATTTTTAAAATAGATTTAGAACTATTTAGATTTTCTACTTTTTCTTGTGTCAGTTTTGAAAAATAGTATTTTTTCAAGGGATTATCCCTTTCATATCAGTCGTCAAATTACTGACATTAAAGTGCTCATAATATTCCTATTTTCCTTTTAATTTTTGAAAAGATCCATAATGATAACACTTCTTTCATTCCTGATAATTTGTGTCCTCTTTTTTTCCCTTCATCAGATTTGCTAGAGATTCATCAATTTTATTAATCTTGTCAAAGTGTCTAATTATGACTGTTAATTTTCTCTATTGTTTATTCATTTTCTTACTCTTTGATTTTCACTCTTATTTTCATTATTTACTTTTTTCTACTTTGTAATTATTTTGCTCTTCATCAAGCTTCTCAATATGGAAGCTTAAATGATTAGCTTTATATCTTCTTTTCAAATATAGGTATTGAAAGCTATAAATTTCTATCTAAGCATTGCTTTAACTGCATCCCACAAATTTTGATGTTTTGTGTTTTTATTACCATTCAGTTCAAAATATATCTAATTTCCCTTTGATCTCTTCTCTGTGCATGAGTTAAAACATTTGTGGTTTTAGACTTGTGTTGTTTAACTACAAAATATTTGGAGATCTTCTAAATATCCTAGTATTATTGATTTTAAACCTATTATTGTGGTCAAATAATATACTTTGTACGATTTCAATCCTTAGAAGTGTCTTGAGAGTTATTTTGAGTTATCTGTGGTCTATTTATGTGTTTATTTCATGTTCATTTGCAAAGAAGCTTTCAAGAAGGTGCAGTGTTCTATAAATATCAAATAGTTTTTCAAATCTTGTGCATTATTATTAATATTTTGTGTACTCATTCTATAAATTACTGAGATGTTAAAATCGTAAACTATGACTTTGGATTTCTCTATTTCTCCCTTTAGTTCTATCATTCTGCTTCATGTATATTAATGCTTCATTATTAGGTGTATAGACATTCATGATTGATATGTTATTTTGTTGAACTTACCTTTTATCATTATGAAGTGGCTCTCTTTATCTTCAATAATAATCTTTGTCTTAAAGACTTTCTCTGTTATTGATATAGCCACATGGTATATATTTGCATGGTATATGTTTTCCATCCTTTTATTTTTAACCAGTCTGTGTCTTTTTGTTTAAAGTATCTTTTATAAATGGCTATAGTTAAGTCTTGATTTCTTATACAATCTGACAATCTCTGCTTTTAAATTAGAGCAGTTAGTTGACTTACATTTAATACAATTATTGATATGATTGAGTTTAGGTCTAGAATCTTGGTATTTGTTTTCTGTTTGACCCATCTGTCTGTTTTTCCTCTGTTCCCCCTTTTCTGTATTCTTTTAGGTGAATTAAATATTTTAATGTATCATTTTATCTGCTCTGTTGACTTTTTAAATATACCTATATTTGTAATTTTTAGTGATTTATCTAGAGATTACCCTATGAATCATTTTTTTATGAACATATACTTTCAAATAACAATATACTATTTCATGAACAAAGTTAAGAACTCTACAACAATATCATTGCAATTATCTCACCCCCATCCCTCTATATTCCTGTTATCATATATTTTACTGATATGTATGCTGTAAACTCTGTAATTCAGTTGTTATAATTTTTGTTTTAAACAATATTAATAGTCTTTTAAAGAGTTAATAACTTGCCCATTTGGATCTTTTTTATAGTTTCCACCTCTCTGCTAATATTCTCCATTTATTCTGTTTATTTTACAGTCACTATCTAGATATTCTAACATCTGGGCCATCTCTGGGTCTTCTTCTATTTACTCTTCCTCTCTTAACCCTATCACATTTTCTTGCTATCAATTCTTTCCTTATGTTGGATATTGTGTGTAAAAAATCAGTAGAGACTGAAGTAAATAATATTTACCCACAGAAAAGTTTATGATCCCTCTAATGTGAGGGTCTGAGACAATTAAAGCTGTATTTGAGCAAGTTTTGCCTTTGTTGCAGCTTCAGTTTGATCCAGCTCATCACCGGCTTCAAATATTTTGAGAAGGTATCAGGATTTCTCCCTTTATCAGGGCTGGGCACCAGTGAGACTGAAGAGCTCTGAAAGCCCTGTTGTCAGCTTTCTGAACCATGGAAGGGTCTCCCTCTGCTTTGTTGCCAGCTGCCAGCTTTGGGTTTTAGGTCCTATCCGCAGGTTTCTGCAAGTTGGGAGACCAGCCCTGCTCCACGTGGTGGAGCCTTGAAGGGATTTCTCTCAGCTCTCTGTCCTGTTCCCAGTCTCCAGCAGGTCTTGCACTTGGGGAAGATCCTGCATGCCTCAAGGGTATTCTCTCAGCTCTCCTGCTTTGTCCTTAGCCTTTGGTCTATAACTTCTGCGTACTTCATGGAGAACTATATGAAAGCTTTGGCAGGTGGGTGGGTATAGACTCGCTCTGTGGCTGCGGCTTTTTGGGATTCTAATTTGTCACATTAGCTCACACACAGCCATTAAATGTTGTTACAAGTTTGGCTGATAGCTCTTCACCCAAGTTTAAGGCAGATTCCTCCCTTTCCTGCCACTTTTTCATGGATCGAAGCAGCCATGGATCTCTTCAATCCTAGGAAGAGCTGGTTGCTTCTGGAATTTAGTTTATTTATGTTTCTTTACATACTGAGCTCTCTGATGGTTTTAAAAATCATGATACAAAAGAAAAACAAACAAGAAATTATGGTTTAGCTCATTCTCATTGCTAGGGCAGGCTCCACAGTCACTTGTGACTTTCTACATCCTAACCAGAAACAGAAGCCCCAGAGGTATTATTTTTAAAATTTATGCTAATTTAACAAATGGTAACTTGATGTTTTAATTTATATTCTCTGGGAACTGAACATCTCAAATCATTGTTTTCTAGTTACATAGTATCTTTTGTACGTATCTTTTGCCCTTCTATCTCTTAGAGTCTTAATTTTTTTCTGACCAATACGAGGTCTTAAACACCAAATATAATGCCTCTTTGCTACATTTGCTGCAATATTTTTTGGTTGATGTTTGCTTTTATACTTTACACTTTTTGTAGTCCAACTTATATATCTTACTCTTTTATATTCCTTATATTGCTTCTAAGCCTATAAAGTTATCTTTCCTCTAGAGGCTGGCAAAATATTCAGTTCTATTTTTCTGAGATTTTGATGTTAAACAAAAACACATTTAACTCTTCCACTCAATTGGAATTTATTTTAGCACATAACATAAAGTGAGGTTCTAAAATTACTGTTTCTCCAGATTGCTGGATAATTGTCCTAACAGCATTTATTGAGAGTAATCCTTTCATCCCCTCATGGAGCTGTAATGAATCTTACATCTTTGTACATAATTGGGTCCATTTCAGTGCCGTCTGTTCGATTACAGTGATCTCTCAGTCTGGTCCTGGGCAGATACAGATGAATGTTTGAAACTGCAAAGCTACGATGTTAACTGTGGACTTGATATGTCCTCGTCAGGGACCAAGAGCCATTTTCTGTCAGAAAGCACCCAGAGACAGTTATATAACTTTCATTAGTTTACTTATTTGCTTGTTTAATGCTTTAATCCCCTCCAAATTAAAGCTCTTTGAGGACTGTGATTGTCCTAGACAATGTTTAACTTTATCTGGGACTTGTTCTCCTGGAAAACAGCAATGGAAATGGTGCACAGCAAAGAATCACCCTCACAAATATGACTTAGATGAGATTCGGGTATGACCCCCTTATTTTCCTATGATAAGGGCAGACACAGGCCTTCCAAATCCCAGTTCTTTGTCTCATAAATGATTAGCTGAACTGTTTGTTCCCACTGATGTACCTGGACAAAATACCTGCTAACTTGCTAACTTGCCTTGGCCAATTTATTTAGCACTCGCAACCCCCTGAACTTTGACCCATGTGCAGCCTGAACCAGCATTGGAGGCACTGGGAACTCCTTCACAGCCCTCGTGAAAATAGGCTGACTCCAAAGAAAAGCCATCCCTCAACCACTGTCTGACGCAGGCCCCTGCTCTCCTACTCCTCCACACCCAGTTCTTCTTTACTCCTCCTACAAAAGTAAAGCCCTTTGCTGCTTGACTTAGAATCTCAAAGATGTTCAGGTCAGAACATTCTTTCTATTATCGTGGTCTCCCTTCACTTACTGCAACATTCCCTTTCACTTCATGTTATTATTTTCTCCTTGAGAAGAGAGAATGTAGTTTGACTATCTCTTGACTTGAGATATCAACTCACCACTGTAGCCCCAGGGTCTAAACAATTACCGTAGCAGAGGAGGTGATTAATCAGGTTCAACTAATGGTTCAAGCTAGTTTTTTTAAATTATAAGAATAATACATAATCATCAAAAGAAAAAAATCGAACTGTCAGAATGCTATGAAGTAAAATATAAAATCTCCCTTCTCTTCAAGTTCTATCCTTTAGAAGTTTCCGCTGTTTATATCTTTCAGGACATTTTCTATGCTTATGTGAAAAAATATATGTATATATAATAAATGACAGTATTTATATCTAATATTCTTCAACTTGCTGGATTCACTTAGCATTCAGCATATCAGTATATCTTGGGTGTTTTTTCCTTATCAGTGTATGTGGAGTTACATCCTTCTGTCTAACAACAGCATAGAACTCCATTAGAGATGTATCATAATTTATCTGTTTTGTTCCAGGTATTTGATATTACAAACAACACTGTTGTAAATACCCTTGTATACGCATAAGGAAAAATTTAATATTTAAGAATTCAAAATTTTGGTAGATTACCAAATTGTCCTTCAAATTTACATTTCCACCAAAGATGAATGAGAACATTTTTTTTTTCCTAAATGGGGTTATTATTGGACTTTGCCTAGATTATAGATGAAAAGTTGACTTTTGCCACTAATACAGTTTACATTTCTTTAATTGTGTGAGATTGAATATCTTTTCACGTGGTTGTTGGCCTTTCTAAAATTGAGTTTTTCTTTTCTTATTGATTTTAAAGAATTCTTTTTATATCGAGTAATGTAGTTTGCCTGTCATATATCTTGCAAGTGATTCACCCATTTGTCTTTTGACACTGTAAATGCTATTTTTTGCCATAGAAAATGTTCATATTTTAATATAGTCTGATCTATTATTATTTTCTTGTTATAGCTTCTGCATCATTTTCAATTCAGTGTATATGCATATCATAGTTTACGTAAAGCCAGCATCGATGAACATTTGTTTTCCATTTTTAAATGATTTTAAACAATATTTGCAGATACATATTTATATTCATTGTTAACTATTTCCTTTGAGTAAATTCCTAAAAGTGTTATTTTGGAGTCAAAAGGTGTGAACATTTTAAACATTGGATAGGTGTTGCCGAATCGAGGCCGCTGATTTTCACCCTCTTTTGGGTTCACTGATCTACCACATCAGTGGAAATGCCTCTTTTCACCCAGAAGAGTTAGATGCTGGAAATGAAAAGGGATGAGGAGCAGGAACACAAGGGTCCAGGATAAAACAACCTTTTTAGAAGACATTATAAGGAGCTTCATCACATGTGCAAATTCAAGTTAGCATTTTTATCACTTAGCTTTTACTCCTTCTGTCACAGTTTGCTGGAGGGGTTTATTGGTTTCTCCTGAGCTTTGGGGGGGGGGGGGGATAGGGACTCATTAGAACTCTGCCTAATAGTTAGGTTTGCATGCAATGATGGTGACATATATCAGCAAGCGAGAAGGGACCCCTCTCTCTCCATTTTCCTGCTGCATATGAGCTCATGGTCAGTGCAGTTCACATATCTCCTCATGCTGCGGAGCAACTACGCCCGTGCGCCACAGCTACTGAGCCTGCACTCTAGAGCCCACATGCCACAACTACTGAGCCCATGTGTCACAACTACTGAAGCCCGTGTACCTAGAGCCCATGCTCCACAACAAGAGAAGCCACCGCAGTGAGAAGCCCGCGTGCCGCAACAAAGAGTAGCCACCGCTCGCCATAACTACAGAAAGCCTGCGCGCAGCAACGAAGACCCATTGAAGCCAAAAAAGAAAACAACAACAACAAAAAACTAGATTGGAGCAAGGGGCACGTTTTATGTACTCGTGAATAATGAATTTGAACTAAATTGGATTTCTCTCTTTTAAATGTAAAGGAAAGGAGAATTTACAAATTCTGACTGTTGCTGCTAATTCTGCCAAAGGTAAATTGCACACTGCCTTGCATACTTACAGACAAGTATGAAGCTTGAATTTCTCTGTTTTCAAAACTAAAACTGGTTTTGGCACTTTAGTTAAAATGACAAGGTGGCTGATTTGCTTGATGGTTCCTGTCTATGAATTCCAAAGAATTATATAATCTTACACCCAGGAACTTGGGTTAACGGAGAAATCTCCTACATTAATTTCACACTTCTATGTATGCCTCTGCCATCTTCGCCACAAGACCGTGAGCTCCCTTGAGAGCAGGCGCACCTCGTGATGGAGAATGTGCCCTGCTCAGGCAGGTGCTGGGGAGACCTTTGTCAAATCCCTAAGTGTAGCCACACGTGACTTCCTCTGGAGGTCTTGGCAGCTGCTGCTTGTTCAAAGCAGGGAGTTCTGATATGATCTGACATTGCAGAACCTTCTCCCTAAATTAGAACGTTCATTTTACAGGAATTTTCTGCAGGGTGATGTAAGCAGAGGCCGTGAACTTTGTGTGGACAAAATCACTTGCTGTTCCTACAGTAAAACCTTGAGGTGGTGGCTCCTCTGCTTAGTTCCTGTGTACTCTGGGGCAAGTTCCTTAACTTTTCAGCGCCCTGAAAAACTCACCATGGATTTTTGTCCTTGGTTCCCTCACGTGCCTGGCAGGTTCTCAGTCCCATGTGGGAGCACTAGGTGCCCCCCTACCCTAGCCCTCCTTTAGGGTTTTGCAAACTTTTTCAACAGAGACATGCCAGTCTTGCTTTTGGAGCCTGTGTGAGGTCTGAATGGACTCTCTGTCAAGAGAACAGGACAGGAGGCTGGTGGGGGTACGGGAGGGGGTCAGGGAAAAGAAGGCCTTGAGGATGAGACAGCTGGGCATAATCAGGGTTCTTGGGTCAGCTGGGAAGCGGAAGCATTCCCGGTTAGGCATAAACTATTAGGACACTGCAGGTGGGGGAGGACACGATCTTACCAAAAATATGGCTTGGTGAGAGCCAGGTTCCGTGCTTATCCCCGCCTTCCTGACCATTCTCTGTGCCCTCTTTGCTGATGGTCAGAACTCCTAGCTGAAGAGCTGGTCTTTAAGATCCCTGACCTTCTTCAGCATCGAGGCATGGTCTGGGGCTCAGAGGGGAGCGGACTGGGGATCAGGAATCTCACTTCTGCTTTTTCATTCTCACAGCTGCTCCAGAGCTCCCAAGTGATGGGGCCGATTCCCTCGGCAGGACTGGCCTCCGTTTCCCTGAGATGAGCAGGTTGGAAGGTGAAGATCCAAGGTGAGTCACCATCTGCAAACGGTCAGAGGTAGCAGATTAAAAACGTGCATTGAGAGGGAGAGGAAGCCGGGAAGCACAAAATTGGAGTTGGCGCATGAGAGAAAGAGATTAACCAGAAAAAAAGTAAAATTGCCAGCAGCTTTGGATTTACCCAGCCGGAGTTTCTCCACTGGGCAAGGAAAAGCTTAAGTAATCCAAATTAATTTCTAGTTAAAGGCAGAGCTCAGAGAGCAATCAAACAGGTGACCACAGCTGGCACCAAATTTCACCCAGAGATAAACCACTAATGCTAAACGTAAGCCGTGTGTGCTGGGAAAGGGGCTGTTTGGAATCAGCCGACCCCAGGCACAATGCAGAAGTCGGAATGTTTCAATTATTCAGCACACCTACAGTAAATGACTCATCTGTGCTAGGCTCTGAGCTTCCAGCATGTGTCTGAGATGCGGTCCCTACCTTAGAGTCCCTCATAGCCTCTAGTGGGAGATGCACAAAGAGAGTGTTGCAGGATCACGGGGTAAGTAACCTGCCGACAATATCCAAAGTCACCCTGTAAAAAAGGAAGCAGGAAAAGGTGGATGGAGGTCGGGAGTTAGGAAAGACTTCCCGCAGATTCAGACACCTGAACTGAGTATGGAAGGACAAATAGGCATTATCACGCCGACAAGAAGGGGAGGGAAAGGACTTTGGAGGCAGCTGGAATAGCAGGGGTGATGATGTGGCCGCGCGAGAGAGCTTGGGTGTGCTCTGAGGAAATGGCAGCAGTCCTGTAAGGCTGCAGCGTGGGGGGCGCCTGGGGTTGTGCCCGAAGTGAGACCCCTGGGGCAGGATGGGGCCAGGCTATGCTAAGCAGTCTGGATTATATTTTGGAAGAGGATGGGGAGTGACTGGAGGGTTTTGAGCAGAGTGTTGTGATCCGACTTCTGTTTTTAGAAGACTGTTCAGACAGTATCGTGGGGGAATATTTGGGGGGAAGACTGGAGGAAGTGAGAGCGTCTGCAAGATGATGGCAGTCATCTTGGTGAATGTACTGTGTGGCCTGAACTATGGCTCTGGGTGGGAGGATGGAGAAAAGGAGGTGGATTTGGGAGATCCTGAAGGATAGAATCCATGGACTTGGTGATTGAGTGACTATTTCAGTGTGGCTTGTCAAAAGAGTCAGGTTTGGGCTCATACAACTCAAAAGTAAAAAACCAAACAACCCAATCAAAAAAATGGGCAGAAGACATAAACAGACATTTCTCCAAAGAAGACATACAGATGGCCAACAGGCACATGAAAAGATGCTCAGCATCACTCATTATTAGAGAAATGCAAATCAAAACTACAAGGAGGTATCAGCTCCTACCAGTCGGAATGGCCATCATCAAAAAAATCTACAAATAAATGCTGGAGAGGGTGTGGAGAAAAGGGAACTCTCCTACACTGTTGGTGGGAATGTAAACTGGTACAGCCACTATGGAGAACGGTATGGAGGTTCCTTAAAAAACTAAAACTAGAGCTACCATATGATCTGGCAATCCCACTCTTGGGCATATATCCAAAAAAGATGAAAGCTCTAATTTGAAAAGATACATGCACCCCCCAATGTTCATAGGGACTTTATTTACAATAGCTAAGACATGGAAGCAACCTAAGTGTCCAACAACAGATGAAAGGATGAAGAAGATGTCATATATATCTACCATGGAATATTACTCAGCCACGAAAAAGAATGAAATAATGCCCTTTGCAGCAACATGGATGGCCCTAGAGATTATCATACTAAGTGAAGTGAGTCAGAGAAAGACAAATATTATATGATATCACTTATATGTGGAATCTAAATAATAGTACAAATGGGGCTTCCCTGGTGGCGCAGTGGTTGAGAATCCGCCTGCCGATGCAGGAGACACGGGTTCGTGCCCTGGTCCGGGAAGATCCCACATGCCGCGGAGCAACTAAGCCCGTGAGCCATGGCCGCTAGGCCTGCGCGTCCGGAGCCTGTGCTCCGCAACGGGAGAGGCCACAACAGTGAGAGGCCCGCATACCGCAAAAAAAAAAAAAAAAAAAAAAAAAAAAAAAAAAAATAGTACAAATGAACTTATTTACAAAACAGAAGCAGACTCACAGACTTAGAAAACAAACTTGAGGTTACCTAAGAAAAAGAGGGGGAAGGGATAATTTAGGAGTTTGGGGTTAACAGGTACACACTACTATATATAAAATAAACAACAAGGATTTACTGTGTAGCACCCGGAACTATATTCAATATCTTGTAATAAACTATAATGGAAAAAAAGAGTCCGATTTGGCAACAGGGGGTGCCATCCTGGGAGATGGGGAGGAGAGGAGGACAAGGGAGGGGCCTTAGAATGCACAGAGGGGGCAACTCGAGAGGTGCCTGAAGGACATACAAATGTCAGGCAGTTTGGAGCCTCACCCCTTTTTCTTTTGCTTTTAACTCCCACTTCCTGAAGTGGGCACCACTGGGCTCCCGCCCTCCCCTGTTCTAAGCAGTAGCACCCTTGCAGCTGAGTTTAGAGGATGGCCGGGTGGTGGTATTTGCGGATATCAATTTCATGGTGCAAGGGGGCTCACTTCTACCAGCCTGATCTTTGAGAACTGAGTTGAACGTCATTTGTGGGGGAGGATCAGGGAGAGGAAGGGAGGGACAAGTGGGGAGAATCCATGGAGGACAGAATTACGGAGCTTAATGCCATGCTCACCAGCAGCCAGAGCTGGTCTGGTTCACAGGAAGTCATTGGAGGGTGGAGGAGGAATTAATTCTGAGGCTGTAGGGCTGGGGCAGGGAGAACAGAACTACTCTGACACACAGGTGGCAAGCTGGAGTCTGCCTGCAAAACCCAGAACACAGATGATGTTTTGTTTGGCTCTGGAATTGTTTTTCTAAATTAGTTGCCAGCATTTAAAAATCAAGAGGCTTTACGTAAAATTTTGATTTCGGACTTCTCCTGGAAAAATAAAATAAGACCCGCGTACAGGTGTCCCCACCGGGCAAAAATCAGCTGGAGCTGCCTTTCAGGTGGCCGTCCTTTTCTGTGTGCACCAGCCCCACCCTCCCCTTGTCTCCCCTGAGCCCGCTTTTCTCATCTATGGGACCGACCACCTTCCCCAAGCCAAGCAGACCAGGGGCCAGGGGCTCAATCCTTCCTTAAACTTCAAAACTGTTGGCAGCACAAAATGACTGTTTTCTCTCTCCCTCTCTTCGAAAAAGACTTTGGCCTAAACTGAGTGCCTACTCTGGGAACTGTCTCCCGTCTACCATCCCGCCTGTCACCAGGCGCACGAATATAAAATATATACTCGGCCACTCTGGGTCAGGAGCTGCCCACTGGCCTCTGGACAGTAGACTGTAAAGTTGCAACTGTGACGCATGTCATGGGGGAGAAGTATGTTAGAGTTCATGGCATAGTCCAGAAGGAGAGGGCACGTGTCTCTGAGATCTACTGGATGAAAAAGTATTAATGATGAGCATGTGGGAAGAAAGGATGTTGAGGGTCGAGTGAGGAGGAAGGTGGAGAGATGCTAGGGAGCGAAGACACGGACGGATGAGCCAGGAGGCAACTGTACGAGCCCAGGAGAACGATGCTAGCTTGGATTAGAGAAACGGCAGGGGATATGTTTGAGGGAATTTTAGGAAGGAAATAGATAGCACTGAGGGATAGATTGGTGATAAGGAGAGGGCTGTGAAATGATGTGTCCGTAATTTCTGGTTTGTATGACTAGACAGAGAGTGGTGGCATTCACTGAGCTGTGGAGCTGCAGGAAAGCATGAGCAAGGAAAGATCACAAGTTCATCCCTTCGGAGACTGAGGTGATTTGGAGACATTGCAGAGGAGTTGACAAGTAGACAGTTGGATACACAGGTCTAGAACTCAGAGAAGCTTGGACTCTAAAAAGAGCTATCTGCTACGAATCTACCGGTCTTATGGTTGGCTGCATACTGGCCACTTTGCTTTCTCAGATCTGGACAATTGCATTGTTCATTCATTCAGTACATGTTTATTAGATCCCTAATGTGTATCCACTCTGATAGGTGCCGGCTACATAGTGGTAAACAGATGCTATTCCTCCCCTCAAGGAACCAAGCTGTGAGCTTTGCAGCAAGTGTGGCCGTGATTGGATTCCCTCATCTCTAGTTTTGTTTCCGCCTCCTCACACCATTGGGGTTATTAAAGGTGGGCTGGGAGTTCTCTGTATTTCCCTTTCCCTTGGGTTGTGATTAACCATTTGGAAATGATTTATTCCTGTTTACGTGCTTCACAGCTACGTTTAGACTAGAGTTTCAAAACTGCCTGCCGCCATTACTCTGATAATGGTCTACGTAGTGTATTTGTCTCCAGATGTTGGGTCTGAAGCTCTGAATGCTCTGAGGTGGATCACCAGACCCTGACTGCCTTCCTGCCGATTAGAGCTGATCCCCCAGGCCCCGAAGGAAGTATTTCCAATACCGTGAAACTTAGCCTTTCTCAGTACTCAGAGGCAGAAGAGACTGAATTAGTTATGAGCGTTGATTTGTTCATCAGTCTCCTACTCTAGACTTGCAGTCCCTTGAGGGAGGGACCAAATTATTCAACCTTGTATCTTTGGTCTCCAGTCCAGTCCATGGTACACCAGAGGCAGTGAATGAATATACATGCTGAATGAATTAATGAACATGGGGCACCTTTGGATGATTGTCTTGTTCATTTAGTAACTTTTTATTTGACTTAAACTTGTATGTTTTTGCCTCATCTACTTAACTTAAATTTGAGTTGCTATCAGTAAGAACTTGGTTGCTCTGTGATGTTGAACCCCAGCAGATGCTCACTACAGATGTGTTGATTGATCGCTTAGAATTAGGACTTGGTTCTAATCACTCTCCTTTACCTGTGATGATCTCATCAGTGGGTTTTCTCAATTTTGCCTGGTTTACAAGAGCAAGTCCAAGTTATTTCTTGAATACTTACTACCTCTCAAATTTTGGATGGAAGGACTCTTAAGCAGGGCAACTTTGAAGAGCTCTTTGGCTGCCACAAACTCAATTACGTTCTCTCTGTCTCTTCCCGGTGTCTTAGGAGATGCTATTATTATTATTTCACAATGGGAAGAGGACGGAAGCTCAAGGAAGTTAGTCAACCTGCCCAAAGTTGGGATTTGAATCCAAATGGTTCTGATCCAAAACCCACGCTCTAAGTCAAAGATTGTACAATTTCTGTAGACATGAGAATCACCGGGAGCCTGGGAATATTCCTGGCCTCTGTCAGAGACTGTGTGGTGATTTAGAGTCTGTGTTTTAGCAAGCAAGCACCCAGTGGGATTCTCATATGGTGGCACTTGGGCACTGTGCCATCATCCCCATGGGACACAGTTACCCAGGGGCTTAGACTGTGTCTCTGACAATACCCATCACTGCCCCTTGGGGGACGAGGGCCATGACATGTTTCTACTCTGTGTTTCCAGAAACCTGTAAGCCTGGAACAAAGCTATGCTGGCGTGCCTCCAATAGGGGCTCTGACATGAGTCCCTCCTATAAACCAGGAGGCGGTTAAGCGCTGATAAGCAAGGGCTCCAATCACCCTGCATCAGCCCAATAAAGGAGGTGATCTCTTCCTCTCCATATCACCAGCTTGGAAATAAAACAAATGAGACGCAAAGAGGGCCAGGTAAAGAGAGTACACGTCCACCCCTGGCGGGGCGGTGTAGAGACGAGAAGGCACGAGGGACCATTTGGCGTGCTGGTAGTGGAGCAGCCCTCTCTAGAGCTCAGGGAAGAGGGAAGGAGGAGAGCCAGCTAAGACCTAGTAGAGACCCAGGGTCCCGTCCCAGAGGGAGAACACACAGGGCCTCCTGGAGAGGAAGAGCTCAGATACTAGTGCTAAGCAGAGCTGGGCTCCTCCACTTATTGGCCGTATCACTCAGGCCAGCTACTTACCTGCTCTAGCCTCAGTTTCCATACCTGTAAAATGAGAACACGAATCCCTATACTGCAGTGTGGTGCACAGATGAGAGATAACCCAGGACACCTTGCCTGGCACAGCGCCCACCCTCAATGGAAGGTACCCATTAGCAGGGGTCTGAGGTTTTCAAGGGCATGTCTGGGATAGAATCTGACATTCAGCCTTACCCTCATCCTGCACTAAAATTCCTCCATGGGAAACTCGGCGGGGGGTGGGGCGTCCTGGCACCAGCACGGACTCATCAAGTGGCATAAATATTTACAGAGGGTCAGGCATCCTCACCAAATGTCTTCCCTGTGCTTTGGCCCTGCACCCTTCTTTTAACAGTTGCCAGCTAGAGTATCCTGCAGAGAGGGGCTCAGCATTTAGAAAGATGAGAGAGAGGGATCCAGGAGCTGGGAACTTGGAAGAACTTTTTAGCTGATGTGAAAGGTACAAGACTGAACATGCTTTAGAGCCTGAAATTGATTGACTATTGTGATTCGCTTCAGAGCCTTTGATTTGCTGTTGCCGTATTTATAGGAGACCCTGGACTATTAAAGGATGTGCAGGCTAGGCCACCTGCCAAGGAAACCCTGGCTTGGTTCCTTCTGGAGCTTGCCAAGCTTTTGCTGCCCTACGTTGTAGCCTTGAAGCCAGGGGACGTTCAAAGGCCCTGGGATATCCCTGGGAAAATAATGCCAAAAGCAGTAGCAACTCATATTTAGAAAGACACTGTGTTAAATGCACTGTTTATCTTTATAGCAATCCTGTGATTTGAGTATCCCATAATGATTAAACACAATAACTCTGAGAAGAAGAGTACAGATGACTGAGTCCTGGCTTTCACTCACTGTGTGAAATCACCAAGTTCTTAACCTCTCTAAGCCTCAGTTGGCTCACCTGGAAAATGGGAATAAACATATGTATCTCATAGGGTTATTTTGAGATATTCTAGATAAAGCCAATAGCCAATATCTAGCATATAGTGTAACCGTCAACAAATATTAGGTATTGCCGTGTGCATGCTGTAGATGCAGATACCGAGGCCTCAGGACTTGTGTGCTGAATGTCACATAGGCAGGGAGCAGAGGAGCCAGAACTCGGGCTCAAGGATGTTTGACTCTATGCTTTTGTTCTTAATCCCTGGGTATCCTGCCTGAGCTGAAAAATTCCCTCAGGAAGTCTTGCTCGACTCAAATGATAGGGAGGGCTGGGGTTCTGGTCACCCTGTACTCTTTAGAGGTGAGGACCTCCAGACAGGCAGGTAGAGTCTAGAGGGCCTTGGGGCAGCCAGGCCGGGCCAGGAGAGCACTGCTGCTTAGGACGCCTACGTCCTGACGGTGTTGCATCCCCTTTCCCTGGGCTTCCTGGGTCAGCTCCCCAGAGACGCCACGTCTGTGGTGTACTGCCTTCCTTCTGACTTGCTCCACAGCCATCATCTCGGGAAGGAGAGCCAGAAAGGACGGGATTTATCCCATCGGTTTATTGGAACCCAGACCTTCATGTTTCAGGTGGCGCCAACTGCCCTGGAAGGACACACTTTCTCTCCATCCTCCAGCCTGCCCCTCTCCTTCCGCTGTCTTCTGTCTCCTTCTCTCACGCTCTCACTCTTGCTCACTTTCAGAATTCCTATGAAAGATCAAATAATTAGCAGCCGTGAGTTTTCGATGCCATATCGTATTTTGATGCAGCAGCGGGTGCAACTAGATCCGTGCTCCTCAAACTGTCTGCGATGAAGGAACAGGGTTTTTCTTTGACAGTTTCTTGCAGAATGATATTTTAATACAATCTATATTTTTCTAAAAAAATGTATTCTTTAGAATACGTTTCTGGGAAAATTAAACAAAGATAAAAATACAAGTCCCTTTTAAATTATTAGACTAAGCACATTAAATTACTCTGCCAGATTGCTATAAAGGTTTCAAATGCTCTCGATTTCTGTACTTACCTCGCTGTGGACCAGCGACAAAAAATGTGCAGCTTAGTCCTGATACACACTTTGAGTAGCCCCGGTCTAGGTGACCTGTAGTGAGAGTGCGGACCCCCGTCCACAGATTCCAGATCTGTCTCATAGCGGGCAGTTTCAGCAATGGACATGGCCTGAACTTTCAGTGGCTGTCATTGTCAAGTGATGCTGACCCAGTATGATGCACAGGTGTGGGTAAGAGCTACCTCCCGTCCCCTGCACAACGCAGTCCACGCTACCGTGGCAGCTTCCGTGGCAGCACCACGTGGAAAGGAGGCCCCAGGCTTGAGGCTAGTTGATAGACACTGCAGAGCTCCCATAAGTAATTGTCTCGAGGTTTAGGCTCTGGAAGGAGGACTGAGAGTCAGCTTCTTATCTTCGTCTCTGATTGGCACATCGGAGGGTTATTTGGGGAGGGGAGTAGAGGGAGGCCATGGACCGGCTCCTCACAAGCCTGCCTATCACGGGCCCGAGGAGCACGATCGCGTATCAGATCTCCTCTCCCCTTAACCTTGTCAGCCTGCCTTCCAGCTCAGACAGTTCCAGCAGTTGACAAGAGGAAGGGAGGATGATGGGAAATTCCTCTGAGGGCAACAGGGAATCTGTTAGGGGGTCCCTGAGGGAGAGGAGCTTGCTCTAGAATCATGTCTGCCAAGACCTTGACTCAGACACGCCCAGGAACAGGTCCCCGTTCATCTGTGAATCCTGCACTCACCTTGGTGCATGAGAGGCGGGGGGGGCGGGGGAGGCTTGGGGTGATGGGTAAGTGTGTCTGCCTCCTTGGAGGTCACGCAGGCATCTGCTGGTTCTCCTACCTCCTCTTTTTACCTGTTCCATCTCCAAGCCCCAGATCCACTTTGCATAGCCCATTATTTTCCTATCTGAGAAGAGTTTCTGGCTCTCAGTGTATTTATAACATAACTGGTGACTGACAGGTCCTAACTCAATTAGGCAAACACAGCTTAGGACTCACTCCTGAAGTGTCCCAGGTAGGGCTTTTCAGAGTTCTGTCATTGCCGTTGGGCTTTCCAAAATGCCTTAAGCTCTCAGGAACAAAAGACACAGCTCCCACCGAGGGGAAGAAATCTTTTGTTAGTCAAGGGTAAGGGTGGGATATGCAGTAATGCCCTCTGCGTTCCAGCCAATGCTGGGAAGGGGGGCCGGGGCAGCAGGGGAAGAATGATAGGGCTTTTCACACCAAGGGAATGGCTGCCACCAGCCCCGTGTAGCCCTCCTTAGAATGCCTTCCCCTTTTCTATCTTTATCCCCAAATAGCATTCCTTGCCACTTTTCCCCCCCTGAAATGAAGAAATGCCAAGGATCAGGCAGGTGGGAGTCAAAGCTCTTGCACACAGATGGTACAGAAAGAAATACTTTGGCCTTTCAACTTTTCAAAACTGAAAAGGTCCAGGCCATGAGTATAATGCAGTCATTCCAATTGGGGTCTCCTGGGACGTGACAGCCAGCTCAATCTGCAAGCTACAGTTATTCCCAAGATGGTAGACTGTAGCAGTTAAGAGCAGGCCTTTGCCATCAGACAGAATTGGGCCTCTTTTCCTGGGGGCCTTCAAGTCTTTCTCTGACAGTCCCATTCATTCATCACCAGGAGTCCTGTGGTTTTGGCACGTCAGCAAATATCACTATCATTTTTCTTTTAAAGAGACACGGGAGAGAAGCTTTTTCTTACCCTAGGAGCATCACCCCAAAATCGCAGTTGTTTAGGTACACCCAGTCAAAGGTGAACCCTCCAGAAAACCTCCCCAGAAAGCCATCCCAAAGTGTACCAGTCCCCAGAAGAGCTGGAGCGTCATTGCAGGTAGCTGGGAAGCCACTGCAGTTCCACAAACACCTTTGCCATGTGATGGGAAGGCGCTCTGTGGATGTGGCCTTGTAGCACAGATGCTAAATGATGACGGTAAAGCCCGCAGGACTGAGCAGGACTCCCCGTCTGCCGTGGCTTCCAGCCTAAAAACCGAAACCTGAAGGCTGCTTCTGTGTCCATTCGTCTTGGGGGTGTTTGGTGCTTCACACCTCTGTGCTCTCGGAACACGCTGTTTGCTTGGGGGTTACATTTGCAGAAGGGAGTGGGGGCCGGTTGAACTGATTTCTGAGTCGCTCCAAACCCACCTTCTCTGTCTTTGGTCCAACAGAAAGGTAATGCCTGTGTTCCGCGGCTTGCTCTTTTCCCCCTTTTATCCCCTCCAGCCCTGCTCTGGCCTGACCGGGAAGGGGCCTAGCCAGGAAATGGCCATACCTACCTTGGACCTTCCCTTATGGTACTGGGGCCAAGCTGGCTCTGCCCTGGGAGATCCCGTGGTCGAGAAAAACATGAAAACGTTATACAGTGGGGAAACGGGGGACCCCGTGCAAGTTGGGTCAAAGGGGATAGCAAGGTCCAGGGGAAGGGGGGGCATGTAAAGTGAGGGGGGGAGATTGCCCCTGCCTCCCTGGCCCAGTCCCTCCCCTCCTCCTTCCCTGGTTTCCCAGTCCCCGCCCCTCCCCCGCTCTCTCTTCTCTACAAACTGCCTTCATGCTGTAAGTGGACTGGGGGTAGGTGGTCAACGGCACCCACAGCCTCAGGTGAGGCCCCTCAGGATTGGCTCACAGGCTGGGGGACCTGCTGACCTCTGGGTTAGGGAGTTTCTTAGGCTATTTCTGCCCAGGAAGAGCACGGGGCAGGGACACCTTGCTGGGAATTTTGAAGGACACCATTCTCTACCTCCATTTTCTAGAGTGTCTTTACAGATAAAGACAATTCTTGTTCTGTCTTTATCATCAAAAAACGAATAGCAAGCACAGTCGCGTTCCCAGTGACACCCTCCTTTTGCCTCCTTTTTGAGGGAAAATTGGCAAATGTAGAAAAGCCCAAATGAGGAGACAAAATCTCCTACTATCCCATTACTCAGAAAGAACTACGGTTAGCATTTTGATGTAAATTATTTTACTCTTTTTCCCTCTGAAAAAATAGAACTTTTAAAAATTGAAGTATAGTTGATTTACAATGTTGTGTTAGTTTCAGGTGTACAGCTAAGTGATTCAGTTATCTATCTATCTATCTATATATTCTTTTTCAGATTCTTTTCCATTATAGGTTATTACAAGATATTGAATATAGTTCCCTGTGCTATACAGTGGGTCCTTGTTGTTTATCTATTTTTATATACAGCAGTGTGTGTATGTTAATCCCGAACTCCTAATTTATCCCTACCCCCTTCTTTGGTAGCCATAAGTTTGTTTTCTATGTCTGTGAGTCTATTTCTGTTGAAAAAATATATTTTTAGCAAAAACAGATATCATACAGCAGTATGACCCGCTCCTTGCACTTAGCAATACCCATAAACATTTCCCAGCATATTAGAAAGTTTTCTACAGCGTTTTTTTATGTTTGCAACGAATTTCATCATATGGTTATACCATAATTTATTTAATAATAGCAACTATTTATAAAATGCTTCCTATGGGCTAAGCTTTGCACGCACCATCTAATTTATTCCTCGCCACAAATCTGTGATGTAAATACTGTTACTGTCTGCCTTTTATAAAGAAGAAAACGGGTTTGGAGGCAATATTTTGCCCAAGGTCACACAGGGAGCTTGTAGAAGAGCTGGGGTTTGAAGTCCACTGCAGTCTCTCCAGCTCCCGAGTGGACTGGCTTCCGTGATGTGTTGTTACCTCAGCCAAGCATCCGTTGTTGGCACTTAGATTGTTTCCGGCTTTTAAATGCTAACCGAGCTGTGAAGAGCATCTTTATAGCTGTATGTTTTGCACATGCCATTGTTATTTTCAAGGATAAGTTTCCAGAAATGAAGCAGTGAGGTCAAAGCGAATACACATTTTTTTACGGCGTGAGAAGATTTGCTTTGGGGCAGGAGCAGGCAGCCCGCAGAGGCATTGCTGGGGAGGAGACACCTGCTCTACTCCTCCCCCCGCCCCACACACCCTTTCCCCCCTGCCCACTGGAAAGGTTACAACAGTCTGGATTCCCAGCACCACTTTCTTTTTTTTTTTTTTAGCGTCTTTATTGGATTATAATTGCTTTACAATGTTGTGTCAGTTTCCGGATCCCGTATAAATGCCAAGAATTCTCATTTTATAAACACCTGCTACACTGTTAGGTGGGGAAAATGGTATTATTTTTATTTACAGATTTTAAATTGCTAATAAGTCCAAATAAATATTTTAAATTTGTTATTAGGTCATCTCTGTTTCTTTTTGGTTGACCTTCCTATTTATGTCCTCCATGATAGGACATAGTTGGGACATCCAGGGACTCATAGCATTTGTGTGTTTGCCATTTCCTGCCTGGAATGGATGGATGGATCGATGGATGGATGGTTGTCTGGATGAGCAGCATTTCCTGGCGTGTCTCCTGACAGGTCTAATTTTATTTTATTTTTTAAAATTTTATTTAATTTTTAAGTTTTATCGACATATAGTTGATTTACAATGCTTTTTTAAAAAATGTTATTTATTTCTTGGCTGCGTTGGGTCTTCATTGCTGCGTGTGGGCTTTCTCTAGTTGTGGCGAGCGGGGGCTACTTTTCATTGCGGTGGCGTCTGTTGTCGCAGAGCATGGCCTCTAGAGGTGAAGGCTTCAGTAGCTGCAGCACACGGGTTCAGTAGTTGTGGCGCACGAACCTAGTTACTCCGCGGCATGTGGGATCTTCCCGGGCCAGGGATCGAACCCCTGTCCCCTGCATTGGCAGACGGATTCTTAACCGCTGCGCCACCAAGGAAGTCCCTTGATTTACAATATTGCGTTAATTTCTGCTCTGCAGTAAAGTGCCTCAGTTATACATATGTATTCTTTTTCATAGTCTTTTCCATTATGGTTTATCACAGGATATTGAAAATAGTTCCCTGTGCTATACAATAGGACCTTATTGTTTATCTATCCTATATATAATAGTTTGCATCTGCTAATCCCAAACTCTCAATCCTTCCCTCCACCTGTGCCCTGCCCTTGGGAATCACAAGTCTGTTCTCTATGTCTGTGAGTCTGTTACTCTTTTGTAGATAAGTTCATTTGTGTCATATTTTAGATTCCACGTGTAAGTGATACCATATAGTATGTGTCTTTCTCTTTCTGACTTACTTGGCTTAGTATAATAATCTCTAGGTCCATCCATGTTGTTGCAAATGGCATTATTTTGTTCTTTTTTATGACTGAGTAATATTCCACTGTATATATGTACCACATCCTCTTTATCGATTCCTGACAGGTCTATAACAAGGAAACCGATAGTGACTTTCCCCTCTGCCTTACTGACCTGGCAAGCTTTTGTTAACTGAATTCCTGTTTTTATTTACTGTGGAATGTAATCCTTCCTAGGGTTGGTCTGTACTACAGCTCTGGCTTAGAAATCATTCTTAGAAATGGTAGTCACAGGAGCTGTCTCCACGCTAGTTCCTAGGAATAATAATACTGGCTGTCATTTATCAAGCACCTGCCAAATGCACATTTGTTTTGTCCTCACCACAGTCATGCGTGGTATGTAGCCTTATCCTCATTTTATAGATGAGGAAAGGGCTTAGAGAGGTTAAGTGACTTGTATCGGATCACACAGCTAACAGATGGCAGGAGAAGAATGCCCTCTGTGTTTTGCTGTCCATCAAAATATAAATTAGTAAGGGCTTGAGGAATTCTCTTTTTTTACTCTTGCTCATTGACAATCTGGATTCATTTCATGACTATCAAAAAGTCAAACAGTTGAAACTTAGGAAATTGTTATGGCAGCTTTTATTTCGAGAAAGTATTGGAATAATAATTTCTAAAATGTCTTTCAGTTGCTTGCATCCGTGATTCCAATGTACATAGTTTGAGAACCCAAAGAAGCCCATATCGGACTCAGAATCCATCTCTGGCTGGCTGTCCATTGCTGAGCTGGCCAGCCAGATTTGCACACACCTCTTCTTTCCCTGGTGCAGGCGTCTGGGATTGTGTCACGCTGCCCCCACCACCTCTTTCTCGCCTGTTTATTGACTGAAGGGTGGAGTCTAGAGCCTCCGTGTGGCCGGAGCAGACGCTTCCTGAGGGCCAGGCAGTGGTGGGAACGGGAGAGCTGTAGAATGGGTGCCGCCCACCCACATTTCTGCTGGGATGATTGTACTGGCCTGCCTACCCCCGAAACAACCCTCAGACAGTGGGACAAGCGTCACTCCCCTCAGTGAAGCCTTCTGAGCCCCCCTCCCATAGACTCTAGTTCACACCTCTGCTGGGACACTGGGCGCCCTCTCCTGAAATGTTCCTGGGTTTCTCCCCACCCGCCTGGGAAGCACTTGAGCTTGGGGATTGGTTTATTTATCTTTGAGCACAGCAGATACTCAATAAATGTTTTGAATGTCTGAATGACAGCAGTAAAATGCATTAAGACCAAGATACGCTTCTGACGTATATGTGATGGTTTGGTTGGGGAGGACAGAATGATTTCACAGGGCTCCTGGTGAACTCTCAGATCCCGAATGGAACGAGCTGCTTTGACTTTCCCTTCCAAGTGGAAGGCGATGAAGTCTGTCCTCTGGACGGAGCTTTGTCCATCCACCCCTGCCACCACCACCATCCCCCAAACAGACATACACACTCCAGCCCAGGGCCTCCACGTCCCCTCCCCTGCTGCAGTGGTTTAGAGAGTAAGGACATAGGACAAGGACCCAGGAGGCTGCGGGCTGCTCCCCCAACACCCACAAGAGGTCAGGCTTGAAGAAGACCGGGCAGAGCCTCCCTGGGTACCTGCTGGCACTGTGCCTTGCAGCCCAGGTGCGTGCCCGAGGTGGGGAGGGCGCTTGGGGCTGTTGGATGCTCCTCTCTTACTGGAAAGGCCATGGCTAAGTGAGGAGGGGCAGGATGCAGCAGAAGATTGGTTTCTTCAATCTCACGAAGTCACCTTCTTTCCTCTCTTACTGCGGAGCTCCGCCGTATTCCCCAGGACCTCTGGTGGGACTGGTTGGTGTCAGGTCAGGTGTGACTCTCCAGAGAAGTGCCAGCGGGAGTGGGGAAAAGAGATGGGTCTTTAGAGTGGTTTACAGTGAGAGAAGATAGGGATCCTGAAAGGATTGCTTAGGGCAGGCACAAAAGGACGTTGGAAGGGATCAGAATAATTCAACAACTCTTTAGCAAGGATTGGGGGTGGGGCGCGGAAGTGGAGATTTCAGAGCAGGGTCAGAATAGTTCTAAAGCGAGCCTAAAGGGAGAACTTGGTAACTTTCAGGTTCAGGACAATCCCTATAGGTCTCTGGGCATCTGTGGGTCCCTGTGGTGTCAAAGTGATGCAGTGGCACCTTCGAGGATGTTTGTAAATATGTGGGGACAGCTTTTGATTTCCAGATGACTTAAAGAGTGCATCTGGCTTCCTATAAGGGCACCAGACTTGTTAGCCCTCCTGTAATATGTAGGACAGTCTCGAACAGTAAAGATTTCCCCTGCTCAGATGCCAAGGGAGTTCCATTGAGAATACTGGATGATATCTATCTCAAGATGCTTCCAGTTCTAATAATCTAATACTCTATGATTTATCTTGGCTACAACAGTTGTTTTCTTCAATGAGGAAGTGGGGAAAAAAGTGATCATCTTAATATATACAGAGAAAAAGATTTAATAAAACTCAACACACATTCATGATTAAAAAAAAGATCTCAGCAAATTAGGGGTAGCCACCTAACCTAATAATGGCATCTACTATTTTCAGCAAATATTATAATTAATTATAAAAGATCATAAATTAAAGGAAAAAGGCGAGAATGTCCATTATCAATCACCGTTAGTGGCAACATTGTGCTTAAGGTTCTAACAAATGAAATTAAACAGAAAAATAAAACGAGAGGATAAGAATTGGAAATTTAAAGATGTAATTGTTGTTTACACACTATTTGGTTGTTTCTGCAAAACAACCCCAGATGTCCTATGGAAAAGTTATCAATATTTTTTTAAGTTCAGTTTTGCTGGATAGAAGATGAGTATATCCAGACTTAACAGCATTCTATATATCAGCATTAACCAAATTAGACATTTTAATTTTAAAAATTTAATTTTAAAAAAATGCAATTTTCAGTAGCAAGAAAAACTAAAAAATACCTGTGAATAATTATAATAAGAATACAAGTAGTATGCAAAGAATTAAATAAATTGAGAGATAGACCATGTTTGTGCATGGGAACACTTCATTATCAAGATATTGATTTCTCCCAAAATTAGCCTGTATATTCATTGCACATGTAATAAAAATTTCAAAATGATTATCTTTACCCTTGACAAATTGATTCTAAAATTCATATAAAATAAATGCACAAAAACAGTCAAAATAATTCTGAAAAAGAAGAGGGGATTTGTCTTACTAAATATAAAGACATATTATAAAGCCATAGTAATAAAGTCAATGTAATATTGACTTTGGAATACACAAAAAGATCAATAGAACATAATAGAGAGTCCAAACACAGATTCAGGCACATACAGGTCCTTGATATTTGATAAAGGAGGCATTATAAAATGATAGGGAAAAAAAGGCATCTTCTTCTGGGGCAACTGAACTCATATTTCTGATGTTCAGGTCACAGAGTCATGGGTTCTAAGCATCAATTTTGGTGTTTCTACTAGAGCGATCTTGTGGTGTACTGAAGTATTTTTCCAACTGGGACATCTCTGACAATATTGTTCCAGCCTTGCCAGAATTTTTATAGACCATCTAATATCATTTAATTATGCCACTTTTTCTGGAACAAACTATAGTGAATTCTGTTGTCTGCAATCTAGGAAAATTTGAAATAGATATATAATTCCATATCCAGGTATATATCCTAAGGAAGAACTCTCCAGCATGTGTACAGTTATTCACAAGAGTACCCATGGTAAATCTGATCATAATGCTAAAAAATTGGAAACAAACAACATGTCCAGGAGGTGAAGAGAAAAATAAATTGTGATAGAGCCGTATGGTGGAATACTGTACAGCAAGTAAAATGAATTAAGTAGATCTGCGTATATCAACCTGGATAGGTATCAGATGCATAATATTGAGTGAAAAATGTAAATTACACAATGCTGTGTTCAATGATACCATTTACATAAAACTCAGTACTATTATATGCATACAAATATTCTATATATTTATTTATACATAAAATGTAAAAACAAGATTGAAAAAATATACACTAAGTTGATAGCGACTGTACCTGGTGAGGGAGGATAGGAAATGGAATTGAGGATAAGAGAAACAGCTTTCATTTTTTTTTTCTAGAATAGTTCCATTTATCTTATTTTAGAAAATAAACCATAAATTACTTCTGGGTGTTGCGTGTGTGGTATTTGTTATTCTTTGTATTTTTCTATATTTCTTAAACCAAAGACAAAGGAAGAGGAGGAGGAAGAGGAGAAGAAAGAAAAAGAAAGAGAGAGAGAGGGAGAGAAAGAAACAAAGGG
This sequence comes from Kogia breviceps, assembly GCF_026419965.1. Classification (NCBI taxonomy): domain Eukaryota; kingdom Metazoa; phylum Chordata; class Mammalia; order Artiodactyla; family Physeteridae; genus Kogia; species Kogia breviceps. The sequence goes on along the minus strand of NC_081318.1, from coordinate 20,921,383 downwards.
AGGGAGGGAAGAAAAAAAAACAATGCTTATGGTTCTATTATCTCTTACATGCAAATAATCCCAAGGGACATTTCTCCTTGAAATCAGTGATACGCGCACACACACACACACACACACATAGTTTTTTAAAACTAATTATTTTGAAAACTATTATCATTAGATAATGAGAACTATGTTTCCTTGCTTTGCATTACCTGCTAGGAAATACAGCTAAATTTCAGGCTCAGCAGTGATAATTAACTCACTCAAGTGCTTGATAACCCCTATTTACGTGACTTTTGAATGTCTTTTTTTTTCATTATCTTATTCCATATAGTATTTCATTTCATAAACTGTCTCAAATGAACTTGGTAAATATTCAGGGTACAGACACTTAACTTAAAAATGTAGAGCAACTTTACTCCCTAATTTTACTATTTCTGCACTACAGTAGTATAATAGGAAGGCGTCACTGGTAAATCTTTTTTTTTTTTTTTTTTGGTGGTATGCGGGCCTCTCACTGTTGTGGCCTCTCCCGTTGCGGAGCACAGGCTCCGGACGCGCAGGCTCAGCGGCCATGGCTCACGGGCCCAGCCGCTCCGCGGCATGTGGGATCTTCCCGGACCGGGGCACGAACCCGTGTCCCCTGCATCGGCAGGCGGACTCTCAACCACTGCACCACCAGGGAAGCCCATCACTGGTAAATCTTAAAAGTTGGGTCCTGGATGCAGTTTTTTGTAAGTGCTCTTAAATTATCTTTGTTCTGTACCTTGGAGCTTGCTTAGGTGCTGGGAGTGTGTGAAGTTGGGGCTGGGGAAGCAGTGGGAGGTGGGCGGGGCCTTGCCCTTCACCGTCAGGCCCTGTTATGCACTGTGGTTTACCAAACAAAGCTCAGAGCTAGCCATCTGGGGGGATTAGCAGAAACTGCTCCTGGGCCTCATTGCCCTGTGGATTTGCCATATGACATTGGTTAACAAATATAATAATGTCCACGGAAAGAGAATGAGCTTTGAGTTCCTATATACTTGCCTTGGAATCTGGGTTCTGCTGTTACTACCTATGTGACGGTGGGAAAGTTATCGTCTCTGGGTCCTAGTTTCTTGATTTACAACAAAGATGACATTTCTCACAAGAAAATGGCGAGGATTAAGTGAGTCCATTTGTCCTACACGCAGTACCTGGCATTATTGGAGACCAGGTAAACGGTTCCTATTTTGCCCCTCATTTTTATTACATCTACCAGAGAGCATAGTTGTAAGGATGAGATATAACAAGGACATGCAAAAATTGTTTGAAGGGAAGGAAGAAAACGATTTTAAAAGGTGAAATATTGTATATGATGAAAAGTCTTTATTCCCAAGGCAGACTTGTCAGCAATTTAAGTGTATCTGTCTTATAGATGCTGCCACCTTCCTTGACCTAAGGATGGGGCAGAAATATGACCCAACTATGGCCGGTCTATCAACCTTCTGCAGAAATGTTGAACTTGCCCACCCATAGTGAGCCCAAGCTCTGGCAAATCTATACTCCCTTCCAACACATCTATCCTGGCCCTACCACCATTAGTGGGCCATGGTACTTGGTCATAGCTAGCTGCATTTTCCTTAGTTTAGATTTCGCCTGTTGAGCCGTGCATTCTTTCTGTCCGTACTCTGAAGACCATTTTACTACTGGTATGACCACCTAGCAAAAGATTTGCCAAACTGGGTATATTTTTTGCCCAGCAGCTAGGAGGAGAATCAGAATAGGATCCATGCACATGTTCCAGGATCCCAGCAACATTCTAAGGGCATTTCCATTGGAGGATGTTGAAATTAGGTGCACAAGAAACCCCAGTGCCCCTTCTTGTCTCGTTACTGCAGATTGAGGGGAACTAACACGTTTTTATCCCTGTAGGATTATCCCCAAAAGAAAGCCATACAGTCAGCCCCCGGGGAAAGGTGATTCTCTCTACACAGACAATCCTCAGGTCTACCTGGCAGCATTATATTCTGGGGAGTGGTTTATAGTCAGTGCTGTACTAGTATCACTCCATCCCCCCCAATAACAAACAAATACTCTCTTCTCCATACATCACCACCACCACCAAGCTCCTACTGGACTTAAAATCTGACTGGTCACCTGAGTAGTAGACTATGACTCTGTTCCCCTGGGACTGTCTGCAGGTGATATTTACATAGAGTAGGAAGGAATTGTATTAAGGGGAAAAATGGGAAGGTAGTGGAGATGGGAAGGAGTTTACAGTGTCTGTTCTCTGGCCTCGCTCCTAGTTTTTGGCTGAGCCCTAGAAGGCATGGACTAGTAAGCAAAGCTAAGGAACTCTGTCTTAGGTTGGACTAACTTGTGTTGAGGGGAAAATCTCAGTGGCTTATTATAAAGGTTTATTTCTTACCAAGTCAGTGTCGGCTGTCTGTCCCCAAGGCTGCTCCTCTCTGTAAGTGACTTGGGAATCCAAGTCACTTGTATCTACTATGCCTTATGGAACATGTAGCACCCACATCCCTGGAGAGGGAACAAAGGGCATGGGGAAATCGCAGCCCCTTTTCAGTGATTTGGCCCAGAAGTTGCACACACATCATTGCCCCTTATAAACCAGAACTAGTCACGTGGCCCCAACTTAATTGCAAGAGAAGCTTGGAATGCAGTCACGGGTTTTCACTTGGTGAAAACCGAATATGGTCTCTGTAATGAAGTATTTCCATGAAGGATACAAACAGTGTTACATCAGGGCTCAGGTGACAAGGGCAACAGGGTTGAACAGAGGGCCATTCTTGCTTTTCTGTGAACGATGCCTCAGTGAAGGCTGGAGGAGATGTAACACTTTCATGGTTTTGAAGCTGCACAACCGTGGGCAGAATAGCCCCTGGTCAGGAAAGCGTGGTCCTCCAGAGTAAACCAGCTGTGACACGGGACCACTATCAAGTGGTTTGGGGTGTAGGGAGGAAAACACTAACAAAGAGAGAACCTCATGGAAGAACATGAGACCCGGGCTTCCCTGGTGGCGCAGTGGTTGAGAGTCCGCCTGCCGATGCGGCGCACACGGGTTCGTGCCCCGGTCCGGGAAGATCCCACGTGCCGTGGAGCGGCTGGGCCCGTGAGCCGTGGCCGCTGAGCCTGCGCGTCCGGAGCCTGTGCTCCGCAACGGGAGGGGCGACAAGAGGCCCGCGTACCACAAAGAAAAAAAAAAAAAAAGAGCATGAGATGCATGTGTAGACAACAGTCTCCCAAATACCTGGTCTGGAATTTGTCGCCTGGGGACTGTGAGACAGTAAACTGGGTTATCAGTGTTAATACAATATCAGCAGAACCCATAGGCTGGTAGAGCCTCGGGGCGTTTGGTTTATACCCCAGCTGCTTGTCAGATAAGAACGTGAATCATCTACTTGGCTGCATTTTTAGCATCGAGAAACCATTTCCCATTTAGATTAAGCCCAAACAGTTGAGGTTCACTCTATTATGAGCTTTTAAATACATGAACTCAGCTCCTCAGAGTGTGATCCTAGGACCAGCATCACCAGCATCACCTGGGGATGGGATAGAAATGCAAATTCTCAGTTCCGTCCCAAGCCTAATAAATCAAAAGTACTGGGAGTAGGACCCACAACCTGTGTTTTAATAAGCGTCCCTTCACCGCCCCCCGCCCCACCGTCTGATTCTGTACAAGGTCAAGTCTGAGAACCGTTCATTAGCTCATTCAATCTTGGTAACAGTCCTTTCCTATTCCAGAATAGGAAACTGAGGGCAAAGAAATGGCAAAGTACCATACTTTGAGCTAAAATGTAATCTCGGGTTTCCTAACTCTAAATCCTGTGCTCACATCTGGGGTTAGAATAATCCTTTCCCAAGCAGATATTTGAACCCCAGTATTTTAGGTCATAAGTCTGGGCTGGAAGGGATGCAGAGAAAAATCTCTTAAATTTCTCATTTTAAAGATGAAGAAAACGAAGCCCAGAGAGGTTAGAACAGATACTTAATGGCAGAGCCAGTTACTGGAACAGTTTCCTGAAGCCTGGGGCAATGAACTTTCCATTAGGGCATGAAGAAACCATAATTTAATTTTGTTGGAGGCCCGTGTTTCTGCTTAACTGATCTGATTAAGTGTCTGAATTGGGACAGGCCACCTGCGTTTTGTGCCTCTCTCCCCCACTCCCCTCCCCTTCTCTGGCTGGGGAGAAGTCTGTAAAGCACCATGACTCAGCTGCTGCTCTAGCTGGAGGCATTGTTATGGTCTGATGACAGAAGACCCCCACAAGTGAATTTCCAGTGTTGTACCAAGCCTAAGCAGTGAGTGGGTCCCTGGGAGTACTTGGACTCTTCCCTGACTTGCAAGGTCTCCTTGGTGTTTGGATTTTACTTTCGAAGCCTGGAGAGGATCTAAATCGAGTCTCCTCTCCTTGGGTTTTGGGGGCATGTAACTTTGCTCTCTATATTGTAAATATTTAGTGAAAACTTGAGCCTAGGATTTGAGTCCAGAAGACTCAGACCATGTGATTCTACTCTATCACATAATTGCTCAGTGCTTCTACACCCTTCACTGCAGAAATGAAGAAAGCATCCCTGCCTTCACACTGTTAGGAGATTTAAATGGCACAAAACCACGGGAGCCCTCAGAACAGTCCTGAGAAGTGGCAATTACCACCTTCCTCTTGTTTTGGATTATTTAAAAAAATTCCTCGTTTTTGTTGTATTTGCCAATTTAATCAGTACCCTACGGAAAAACTATCTTTTTTTTGCTTCCCTTCTTTTTGTAAAAAAATTGTTTAGATTTATTATTTATTTTTGGCTGTGTTGGGTCTTCGTTTCTGTGTGAGGGCTCTCCCTAGTTGCGGCAAGCGGGGGCCACTCTTCATCGCGATGCACGGGCCCCTCACTATGGCGGCCTCTCTTGTTGCGGAGCAAAGGCTCCAGACGCGCAGGCTCAGTAGTTGTGGCTCATGGGCCTAGTTGCTCCGCGGCATGTGGGATCCTCCCAGACCAGGGCTCGAACCCGTGTCCCCTGCATTGGCAGGCAGAATCCCCACCACTGTGCCACCAGGGAAGCCCCCTGCCTCCCTTCTTGTTCAGAATTTTTTTATTGAAGTATAACACATCCAAATGCGTGCATAAATCATAAATGCATATCATAACTCAGTAGATTTTCACAAATTGAGGACATCCAAGTAACCTGCACTTCATTTAAGAAACAGAACATCACCAGCATCCCAGAAGCCCCTGGGTGCCTCCTTCCAGGTGCTACCATCTCCCCACCCCAAAGGATAACCATTACCTTGACTTCATAAATTAGTTTGTTTTGACATGCTTATATAAGTGGATTAATATAAAACTTTTGTGTCTGGCTTTTTTCACTCAACATTATGTTTATAAGGCCCATATACTCCTCTCGTTATATTTTAATGCTTAATTATATCCATCTTAATAGTTTGTAGCATCTTGTATGACTCACCTCTTGTGCCCATAAAGTATCTTTACTTTAGGCAGCTGATGGGCTTTGGTGACCTTGACGGACTGTAGTGCTTTCCCCGTCTATCTATGCCTTTAATGAAGTCAAAACTGGGTCTTCACCTAGAGGGGCGGGATAGGGAGGGTGGGAGGGAGACGCAAGAGGGAGGAGATATGGGGACATATGTATATCTGATTCACTTTGTTATAAAGCAGAAACGAACACGCCACTGTAAAGCAATTCTACTCCAATAAAGATGTTAAAAAAAAAACCCAAACAAACCTGTGGGTATTCAGAAGATGACAGCCAGGGTACTTAGGTAACTGGACACTTGCTGAGCTCATGTCCTCAGCAGTGAGATCTCCTACACAGGGATGCTAGCCCCAGAGAGAAGACACTTCTGCTCTCCTGTTCTGGGCTACCGCTTACTTCCAAAGGAAACGGCCCAAAGAGGGTTGCTTCAAAGATCTGCTTCTCTCCTTTGCATGACTGAGACATCTCCTCTCCAAAAGCCATGGGATAAATAATAGATAAAATCGCTGCGTTTGAATAGGACAGCTCCTGGGACCTCAGAATATTTTACTGAGGCATTAAAGGAAGTTTTCTTCCCCACCCCCGCATGGAGGTGAAGAGGGGACAGAACAGACTTTTGTTCAGTGCTGTGGTGTCTGTAGAATCAGGATGAAAATGAGATCCCAGGATCCTGGAGCCACTTTTTTCTTGTTTGGGGGAATGGCCCTTTGTACCCCAGGGCATCCTGAGACATGCCTAAAAGTGCAAACGAAAAAGAGGGCTCTGTGGGGACATAATACATTTCTAGTTGCTCCATATCCTGCAACCCAATCCCAGCCCTGCACACACTACCTCATAGACAAAGAAAAAGTGAATCACAGCTTCTAAGGTTTTAGAAAACAATGGCTCAGCTGGACTGCCTTAAGGATCCCTCAGTGCTGATTCCTCAGCGACTGAGTCTTGATGTCAGTAAAGTTATGCCGTTGGTTTTTTTTAGGATAATACGATTGTAGATGCCAGGAGTTTAGAGTTTGAATGTCCTTCAGATAGCCCAGCCATTTATTCGTTGCAAATGTCCTTTATTGCATCCTGGAAAAATTAGTTACCTATTTTTTAACTTTTTCAGTGAAGAGATGACTTCTCTGGCCCCACCCTCCTTTGAGATGGCCTGTTCTCTTGAAGAACAACGGAAGGTCCTTTGTTGAACCAAAATTTTCCTCTGGTAATTTCCACCCCTTAGCCCTAGTTCTTTCCTCTAGAGCCATCCAGATTTATTCCAATCCGTATAACATATCTTTAACTATTTGAAAAATAGCTCTGATGTAACCCCCTTCGGTTACTTATTGAATTCCTACTTCTGACAGGAATTGAATCCTCTTTTCTCAAAGTTAAACGTTATTAGTTTTTAAAATATTTTTTATATGAAGTGGTTTTCTAACTCCACTTTCAAGTGCTTTCTGGTTTATCAATGTCATTCTTGAAATGTAACGCCTCATGTCAAAATGTATTATTCAAAGCATCAAAATAGAGGATTGCAATATTGACATATTAGTAGTTCACCAGATCAGTGGATTTCAGTGAAAACCCAGAAACAGTCCCAAATATATGTACCAGATTTTAGTGTGTGATAAGATTTCTATCTGCATAATTTATCATAATAAATTCCGGATGGATTAAAGATTTCAATGTAAAGTGAACGTCCCAAGAGAAAATATTGATATGGTTAGATAATCTAAGGGTGTAGAATGACCTTCTAAGTATAATTCTAAAGGCAGAAACCCTGAAGAAAATGACTAATAAATTTGATGACATAAACGTATTGCGTATGTGGAAATACCAACAAATAAAGAGGCAAATGATAGGATGAAAAACATTTTTGTAACATCCATATCAAATAAAGGATGAATATACTTACTTATAAAAAGATCTCTTAAAATTAACTTTTAAATAAAAGATGAATCATCTTAATAGAAAAAGCAAAGGAAATAAATAGGCGATTTTAAAAGAGATTTAATACAGCAAATATATGAAAAATGTTCAACTCTACGAGTAAAGAAAGATATTCTCATTAAAGCAAAATATTATTATTCATCAATAAAACTTTTTTAAAGACAGAGGAAAAAAACTCCATTAACTATAGTCAGTGTTAGCAGGCTGTGAGAGAAAGTGTCCTCTGATATTCTGCTGCTTTGAAGGTGAATTTGTATAATGTTTTTGAAGGACTATTAGCAATATTGACAAAATGAGTCAAAAACTTGAGAAAAATGTGCACGCTATTTGATTCAGCAATTCCACTTCTCGGTAATTATCTTATGTAAATAATCAATATTATATTTATATATGTATTTATGTATGAGTGTGTGTGTGCGTGCATTCATTAAGGAACTATTCGTAACTGTGGAGAAAGAATTTTCCTTCAGAGTAGCTCCTCTACCTCACTTCTCTTGCGATTCCTTTAATGCAAGACAAAGCAGGTCTTCCACTACTGGACAATAATGTCCTGAAATGCAAACAGCCAGGAGAGTCGTGTGCTACAGGAGGATGAGTCGGTGAGGGCTGGATGTCACAGTGGGCATCAAAACCTTCCTTGTTCTGACGTGGGGGGGAGGCCAGGAAAAGAGCAGGAGAGTTAGGCTAGAGACTTGGGAGGCAAGTGTCTTTCCGTTTGGCCGGGGTTGGGCCTGTCGGACTCAGGGCACTGCACCCAAAGGTCTGCCATGTCCTGGGGACAGCTGCCCTCTCCAGCTCCTGATTCTGTAACTGTGCTCCTCATTCAGCAGCTGGGGGGGTCCAACTTCTGGGCTTGACTCTAAGAAGTCAATGAGGGGAGAGCTGTGGGTGGCTCCGGGCCCAGGTGGGTGGGAGAGAATGAGCTGGACAGCACAAGTAGTACTTAAACTAGACAGTGGGACTTAGCCAGGGTTATTGCATATTGCACTGCATTTCCATGATGATTCCTCTGGGCTCTGTGCTCAGGAGAAGGAGAAAGCGGATGTGGAGACATCAGGTGTTGCATGAAAAAGAGGAACGTGAATCCCTTTCCCTCTACAGAAGGAGATGCGAACTTGCTATAGAGATCACGAGACTTCTTGACACTAGGAAATTAAGATCTGGTAAAAACCAGAGTGGCAAGTGATGGATTTCTGCACTGCTGGAGGGAGACCAGGGACAGCCTGACAAGGGGGGCCTCCCGGTCGGGAGGAGAACAGACGAGGCAACTGCCCTTCTGCTGACCTGCTGTGCTCTCTTCTCTGTGGTCTCTGTGGCGGGCTCAGAGTAGGGATGCCCTATCCAGGGCCTGGACCCAGGGAGGGCAGGAATGACTGAGCCTCGTGCGTGACCTTCACCAGCCCCCTGCTCTACGCTGCGAATCTGCCTCTTGTTTTCAGCCAGTAGAGGCCTCTGAGGGTCAGTTGGCATCATCTGAGAGGCAGGAGGCTGTGCCATCTCCCAGCTGAGAAAATTAGGGTGAGAGCTCAGTTCCAGGGTTCACAGCAGCTTTTTCTCGATGCTTAGAAGATAATTGTGTGCTACATGAGGAAAACTCAGGGACCAGGTTTTCGAGAGACCCAAGTGCTAAGAAGTAGAAGAAAATCGTTTTGTTTCGGAGAGATTCAGCAAATCTAATTCTGAATCTTTCCTACCCATCAAGGTGTCTTTTCATCCCATCATACTTTCAAGCAGATCAATAAATGAAGGTATTGTCTCCCTGCCTAGTCTCGTCCTTCACTAGAATCAAACAGCCCACAGTGTACAGAGGACTTTCCGCTCCTTTCCAACACCCCTTCTGACAGCACCTGTCAAGGGATGACAGCGGAACAGAGAACAGAAGGAGAGACTTTCTCCCATTGATTTGATTCCGTCTCTGGATTGACTGCCTGGGTCCCGTGAATAATTCCAGGTCCCATTCCTGGTTTCCCCTCATGGGATATCTTCACAGCCTGACCAGCCAGAGGCCCAGCCAAGGACAGAGCAGCCAGTCCACTCAACCCTCTGGCCGAGGGGACAAGGACCTCAATTAATGTAGTACCCAGCCTGGGCTCAGCCAATGAGATGCCCACGCTGGGGAATCTGTACTAAGAGAAGCGGAAGAACTTTCTAGTTGGCGGGTGTTTGTGTTGAAATATCATGAAAACCTAGGGGTTGAGGGAAGCATGCTGAGCCATGGGCACGGGTGGAAATCTCACTGTGCCAGTGACCGTCTGTGTCACTTTGGACAAGCTGATTAACTTCCCCAAGTCTCAGTTTCCTCATCTGTGTAAAGGGTAAACTCAATACTGTAGGATGGGGCTTCCCTGGTGGTGCAGTGGTTGAGAGTCCGCCTGCCTATGCAGGGGACACGGGTTCGAGCCCTGGTCCGGGAAGATTCCCACATGCTGCGGAGCAACTAAGCCCGTGTGCCACAACTGCTGAGCCTGCGCTCTAGAGCCCGCGAGCCACAACTACTGAGCCCTCGTGCTGCAACTACTGAAGCCCGCGTGCCTAGAGTCCATGCTGTGCAACAAGAGAAGCCACCACGATGAGAAGCCCGCGCACTGCAACGAACAGTAGCCCCCGCTCGCCGCAACTAGAGAAAGCCCGCGTGCAGCAATGAAGACCCAACGCGGCCAAAAATAAATAATAAATAAAATAAATAAATTTATTTAAAAAAAAATACTGTAGGATGCTTGTGATGGTCCAATCAAATACCAGACATAAAGATCAACCCTAGATTCTGCCATATGGTAGGTTCCAGAAACATCAGTCCACAGATGTTCCTCTTTTTATTAATCGGTGTCGCCTTTGTCTATGGTTTAAAACAGCTTTCTAAAATTATTTTTTAAAAAAAACCACATGCGTATCATAAAAACGTGAAGTGTAGGGAAGCGTATGGAGAAAATCACCCATCCCCAGTAGGCAACCACTGTTATCACCCTGGTATACTTCCTTCCGTGCTATTTTTAAAACCCCCAAGCAGCTCCTTTCCCTGTATGTTGATCTGGGTTTAAGTTTAGCCACTGGGCCTCTTGAAGCTCAGAAATAATTTAAATGTGAGTGTGAGGGACTTTATCCACTAGGGAGGGTGAAGACGGGTGTTGATGGTTTTCTATGGTTTGGGACTCTGCGATTTGGGAAGAGCAAGGGCTTCCTACAAGAATAGCGTTTTACTCTTAAAAGAAAATAGACACCACTGTGCAGAGACAGGCGACTGTGTCCCTCCGCTTCCCTTTCCATGCTCCCCCACTGGCTGTCTCCCCTTGTTCCCACCGCTGGAAAGTTCCCTGGTTGAAATTACCAACCGAGTTGCTTAGCAGTCATCTGCTCCGGCCTGTCCCCCTCCTGTCCCCGGGAACTTGGGGCCACGGGTAGCCTCGGCCCGTATTCTGACAACATCTTCCGGTGCAACCTGTCGTTAGCTCGGGCACCCGCCAGGGCCACCTGGCTCAGTGCCTGCCCCTCCCTGACTTCCAGAGGCAAGAACTGGGTGTGGGAGGGAAGTGGAGATAGGTAGGGAAAAAAAAGATTTCTCAGACAAAGGGACTCAGGACACCGCTCAACCTCCAGAGGGCAAGCGCCATCGTGCAACGCCAGAAATTAGACCACCGAATCCTCAGCAGTTCCCCACATCCCCCCCCTCCCCGCCCCGCTTATTTCCTCACCCCTTCATGTTTGTATTCTCAAGTTCCCAGCGTTCCAAGAAAGCTCATCTTGGCCTGCAAATGGGGAGTGAGACGTGACATGGCCACTGTCCCCTCTGCCCTCTCACGAAGGAGCAGCAGCCCCACCTGGCCGCCAGTATTGGAGACACTCTGCCCTCTCACGTTCTCCCAGACTTTCCCTCCCAGTTTGTTCTACCCCAGAATTAACGAATGCACCGTATCCTACTCTATTTGCGTCAACTTACCACCCCCCGCATTTCTCTTTCCAGAAAATAGGGCTGGGGGTGAAGGAGGGACTTTCACAGAGACAGGGATGACAGCCCACAGGAAAGAACAGGAGGTGGCTTCTCTCGAGGACTCTCTTTTCCCAGCAGAGGCAAGCCGTGACGCCAGCATTTGCAGCTTGATTTTAGGGTCCTGTCCACCTGCAGGGGACCAGCAATGTTGGTATGGCACATAGTTCATCTTGATAATGACGTTCTTGAGCTAGGTTCCTGGAAATGGCAATGAACCTTGATGCAGTCGTTGTCAAATCATAAAGTGCTTTGTTACCATTTCTTACGGAAGGTGGGGAGATGGCAAAGTTCACAGAGGTCATCCAGATGGGAGTGGTGAGTGGGCCCCGGGGGAGAGATTGCAGCGTGGGGTTCAGCACCCTCTCCGGAAGCCCAGGCTGGAGGGAGAGCTTCCCTCTGTACACCCAACACCTGCTTGACATGTCAGAAGGCGTTCAAGGCTATTGGGCTTCTGGAACCAAATCCTCAGGACATCTTCCCGGCACCGGAGCTGCAGGGCTCCATCTGCCTGGGGCTCGGGGAGAGAAGGAAGGCTGACTGCCCCCGGAACCTCCCAGCTGGCTCCGCTGGGAGGAAGATAAGGAAGTGGTGCCTCATTCTTATTCATCCTGCTGGGCCTGCTTCTGCTTCAGCGTGACAAGATGCAAGCCATCCCACATTTGTAGATGTGAAGGCAGTTCTGTGAAAACCACACACAAGTGAATAGCCAGGTAACTTCCATCTCTTTCTCTGGGGTAAACTGAACATACTCAGAAGGAAGTGGTCAGATTGCCTTTGGTGAGGCTCCAGAAAGCTCAATTTGGGGTCAGGAGCAGGCTTGGCAAAGTCGGCGAGTTTTAGCGTTTGCTCCTAAGCATCCTAGTGCAGAGGAGCCTGTACCTTCTCTGCATCCTCCCCCACCCCCCCTGCCAGCTCCTTTATCTCCTGGCACTTTGCCTTCTTCAGTTCTCCGTACAGAACTGGGGAGGGAGAGATGAGTAAATGCTTCTGTTACGTGGATGGTCCTGACTCATCCATCAGAAATGGCTTCCCTGGGGAAGACTTCCCTTGCTGGGTGTGCTTTCTGTCTCCTTCCATCTTTTCACCCCCAATATTCGCCCTCTCCTCCCTGGTCCCTTGCGTCAAAATGAAGTATCGTGTAGATTTCTCTTTCGCTTCTGTTGGAACATCGGTTCCATAAAGACAGGGTGAGGATTCACGCTCCGGAGCCTGGAGGTGGGGATTCGAGTCCTGGCTCTGGCACCCACCTGGCGTGGCCTTGAACGGTCCCTTCTCTCCCCTGCGTCTCTGCTTCCTTGGTCATAAGTTGGGGAAATAATAGAAGCTGCCTCTCAGGGTGATTGTGGGGATCAGCTGAAATAATGTCAGTTGTCACTGTCAGCAACATGTGACACATGCAGGGAGCTGGGCACAGTACTGCTCAGACGTGGATTTGCTCCAGGGTGGAACGGGCAGGCCCGGTGACAAATGGAGGGAAGAGGAATAAGCCAGCCTTGTGTGCCATCGAAGGGACAGCCAGCCCCTATGTCCCTTCCCTCTCTGCCCCCCACTTAAGCAAATGGATAATACCACGTAGCATCAGCCAGGGGACAGATGTCTTGGTACGGAAGAGCCGGATCTCCCAGTAGCCAGGGACCCAGCCACACTGGGAGACACAATTGAATTTTCCCCTCCCATCTGACAGTTCAGGACTGGATGTTACTTTCCAAAGGAAAGCAGTTCGGGAAGGTCACTGGGAACAGTGAATTGTGTTTATGCTGCTGTATTTTTTAATTCCATCTCATTACAGCTGCCGTTAAGGCTGTATTATAATAATTGCTTTAGTTCTGCTTTGGTATTTTTGGGCTTCTTTAATGTAGCTATAATCTTTGTCTGTATTAAAGCAAGCAGATCCAAGGAGCAGGGGCAGCGTCATTAGACCAGCTAAACAGATGCTGGTGGAGGGCGTGGAGCAGACAGGCGGGCAGGGAGTGGAGCCGTGTCTGGAGGCCCTGGCGGCAGCAGCAGGAGGGGGTTCTGGCCTCAGGCCCAACACAGACTCACAGTGCGACTCTGAGCAAGTTGAAGCTACCTGTCTCAGTGCCCCCATCCATTACGTGAGTTGCGAAGTCTACCTTGGAGGTGCTCACAAATTGTGAGGAGAAAAGCATTGCTGGCCCAGAACCTGGTGGGAGGATGCCTGCGTGGGTCCGTGGAGGAGCCTGTCTGCTGGAGGAGACCTCCCTTGCAGCCCCCACCCCCGGCAGAGGGCCATGTGACCTCTAGGGTCAAAGAGATGGTATGCAGACAGTGCCCCAGTACCCAGGGAACATTTTGCTCTGGTCTTCCTTCCTTCACTCCCTGATCTGATTTTTTTTTTCCTCCAGAATTTAGTCTGTTTGCGCCATCTCCACTCTCAGCACAGTCCTTTTATGTATGATGTCTTAGCCACTTGAGGAGGCTTCCCTGGAATCCCAGATCACTGTGGCCTCTGTCATGCCCTCAAAGGGCAGTGGTGCCGTTTTGGAGGGCAGAGTACCAAGTGCCCTCCTGGACCAGGACACTCATGTAGCGCTTCCTGTATCCCACATTCTGTCCTCAGCATCCACCTGCCGTATGAATTCACGATCCTTACAACGATCCTGTGAACTAAGTACGATGTCATCCCCTTTTAAGAGCAGAAGGGGGCTCTGGCCGAGAAATTTGCCCCCATGACCAGTGAGTGGCAGGGCCAGAATTCGAATCCATCCTAGGGTTAGGTCCACCTTTTTGCCCTCTGCGTCTGGCTGCTTCCGCCTGCGTCTGGCCCTTGCCCCCTCCTTAAGCTGGGTGGGTGCTCCAGGCTGCTAAGTGAAAAACCGTCAGTCGTTGCTCTCGGGCCGGAGGCCACCTGCCCAGGTAGCCGTGTGGCACAGGTGTGGGTCAAGACGCCTGTTAAAGCAGTTGGGGGTCCGAACACCAACTGAACAAAATACTCCTTTTAGTTCCTCACGTCTCCCCCAAGTATGCCTTTGCCCGGGGACTGTGGGCATTGCAGAGGAGGTGAGAGGAGCGAAGAACTCTCGAAGTCGTGTCCCTACCCGCCTGCAGCCCCACCTCATGCCCGAGCCATGCCACACCTGGCTGTTTCCAGAAGGAGTCCCGTTTATCCTCCCATCTGTAAAGACTTTCCTATGAAGAGCGTTTCAAAGGGCCTTTCCCAGGGCCTTGCTCTATTACCTCCTTATGCAAAATAGTCTTCATTGTATGCCGCTGAAATATGCAGCCTATTGCAGCTCGAAATCTACAGACTCATGGAAGCTCAAGGCTTAAAGGACCCCAAAGTCAATGCCCCACTGCAGGAATCCCTTCCAGACATCTCTGCCTGAGGCCGTATATAGCCTCGCCTCAAACACACAGGAACGTGGGTGCCACTTCCATCACACGGCAGCCCGTTTCGTTTCTTGAACAGTTCTCATCATTGAAAAGTTCTTCCCTGGATCAAAGTCCCCCTCCTGATAACTTCTACTAATCAGTTTGATCTTAAAAATATAAAAAGATCGCAGTTTGTCTCTAGCACAAAGTACACTCATGTAAATGCTTCCTTTTCTTCCTCTACCACATTCCAGTCCAAACTTTGGGCAACACCACGTATTGCACTGAGAGTTGGAAAATATAAAGAAATTAAGATGTGGGCTTTGCTCTTGGTTGTGTTAATAGTAGCATTAACAACCGCGAAGTACCAGCTTTGGACAAACTGCCTCCTTCTTCTTACGGATTTGTTTATCGGTGTGGTAAGTGCACTCATACTTGTGTACAAGCCGTGTCCTCTTTTGACTATAAGAAGATCTGTGAAACTGGCTTCCCACGAGGCTGACTCGCTCGTGTTCCTCCTCTCCCACGTCATCTTCTTGGTCACCCTGCGTTCGCTGCAGTTTTAATCTCTCTTCTCGGTTTTCCTTGATGAGACCATCCAAGAACCCTCTCCAATCCTCCCAGGCCTCTTTCCCACAGCAACGTGACACTTGCCCCTAAAAACTGTCCTTAATTAGTTAACAGAATTTCCCTCCACGACACAGGCTGCTCTCCCCCAGAAAAGCCAGTGACAGATATGAACACCGTTTGTTCTAATTAGTTCTGATATTTCACACACCAGATTTGTGAGGTTTTGGGGAGGGAGGGGAGGTAGGCAAGGAAAATGCTTCTAGTAAAAGAACAGCAGGGAGGCTTAGCTGAGGGGAGAGGCGGAGTTTGGGGTCTTCTTTTGTCATTGCCTATAAAGCCTTTGTTAAATCAGTGCTACCTGGCCTGAGGACACTTCCTGGCACCTCTGTTTGCCTGCATTGGGCCTCCCCGGGGCTGAGCCCTTGTCTTTCCTTATTCCAGTGACTTATAAAGTTCCTGACTGAGTGATCTTTTCTCCTCTGTGACAGAAATCTATGCAAGGTGAGGGGGCCCGGCATTGAGACCTGGGAAGTCGAGACATCGTGCTCTCTCTCTGTCCTGCCCTTGGCTTGTTCTGTGATCTTGGAAAGACCATTGAATTCTCCAAGGCCCTTCTGCAGTCTAATGGCTGTGTGTTAGGGAAGAGGAGGGGGAAGAGGGAGATAAGATCATGTCTTGAGCTGCTGGAATAGAAGTCTCTCAAGATATGGAATATTGGCAATTATAGACTGTATAAACTGGGAGTAGCTCTTGACATAGAAAATCAATCCTCTATTCCTCTGTCACATTTTCTGTCATCTGTTTGTACCCTGCAAGGTTTAAGAGGTACGTTTATCAGTCCGAAGAGCTGAACATACACTTGGGGTATCCCAAAACTCGGCCACAGTCTCATGAGCTGCGCTAGACATCTGCAGCTGAGATTGGAAATCAGCGCTGGACTTTTCACACATTCGGGTGTCACAGTGCCTAACCCAAAGTGGATGTTCCCTAAAAGTTGGTAGGACCAGATGTGGGGCAGAGTCCCAAGCCTCACCGTGGTATTATGGGAAGAGCACTGGAAGGGGAGTCAGAACTCCTGGGTTCCCTCACTACTTGGCTTTGTGACCTCAGGCAATGCATTCACATCTCCAGGCCCATTCACTCATCTCTCAAACTGGAGAGTTGAACGCTTCTCTAAGACTCATAGTAGTTCAAAGTCCATGATTTTACGACCAAGCCTGGAAAAAAGAAATGAGAGTGTTTTAACACCCTTGTTGGTGTAGGGAATGGGTAAAGCCAACAGGGTGAGCCTGAGCTTCAAGCTTGAGGGATCCCTGAGGGATTCCTCTCCCAAAGGGCTGCCTCTGTGTGATTCTCTCGGGAATAACGGGGCAGACCTGTCCTGCTCTCAGACTGTCTTGAACATTATGCCCCGTTACTTGGGGAGCTGGACACAGGTACTGGTCCTTATTTATCCTGCCCTTGTCCCTTTGCACCTCCTCTGCTCATCTGAGCATTGCCTGTCTTATTGTGACCTCCACCTACCCCAGCTGTCTACCCAGCCATTCCAGGGAGGCAGATGCACAGCTCTCCCGCAAGGCAGGAGGGCAGAGAGCTATCGCGGGTGGCACTTAAGAGCGTGGTCTGTGGAGTCAGCCCAGGTGTGAACGCCAGCTCTGCTGTCACCAGCCCTCTTCCTGCTCTCTCTCAGTCTCGGTTTCCTCATCTCGAAAGTGGTGGTGAGAATCAAATGAAAACAAAACCGAAAACTGTGTAAAGTGCTTAGCACCGTGCCTGGCCTCTGGTAAGCGCTCGATAAATAAATGTTAATTGTAGTTGTGTTGATTTGTTATTTGTGATAAATCCTCCTGACCCTTTTCCTCCAATCAGAAGCTTTCCTTGCCAACCTTCAGTAATGATTTTTTTTTTTTTTTTTTCCGTTTGAGCAACTAGAAAAGTGGTATTTAATTACATCCTTCCCTCTGTGAGTTCTGAATCTTCCAGAAATAGACCAAAAGTCGGATAAAGATGAAACAAATCAGCTTCCTTGCTGGTAAAGCTGGATTAGGGAAAGAAAACTGGACCCAAGAACCGCTCTTCCAAATATTTCTTCCCAGCTCGAGACCCGGATTTGCTCTGGGGGAGGGTTGCATGGGCAAGGGCAAAGATCCTGCAGGGGGCTCGGAGAGGCCCGAGGTGTGTGCCATCTTTAACACGTGAGCTCTGCTGGGCAGAGAGAAGCAGCTCCTGGAGGTTTGAAGCCTGCCTATCCAGTCATACATCACTCTTCTTTCAGAGCAGGCGGGGCTTACTCAAGGGACGATGGAGTGGGGTGACAAGTGTCTTCCCGACAGCTCAGCAAGGGTGCAAGTTCCTAATTCCTGGGGTGAGGCAGAAAGACAGGGAGCCGGAGAGTACAGTTCCCCTTACAGCCTGCTGGTAAGAATTTCCTTGTTTCTGGACACAATGGCTTCAGCTGTGTGAAGATACCAGAAACGCATATAAACTGACTCTTAGAGAAGCTTTCCAGAAGTTATTGTAAAAAGTCTTATGTGTCTTCCCATAACACATTCTTTAATATATCTTTTTATTATAAAAGTAAGGTAGGATTATGTAAAAAATTAAAGTATGGAAGAAGTAGATAATGTAACAGGTGAAGGTCCCCTGAACTCTGTGATCAGGTCCCTCACTTCTTTCCCAACCAAAAGTCCATTAACAAGTGTTACGTCCACAGGACATTTTGAAACAATTTATGTGAGCAAGGTTTGGGGGTGTAGGGATAAGCTGATTAGTCACATGCTCCTGCTTGGTCCACGTGGTATGTATGGGAAAGCCCTTTGCAGGTGCCCTGGGCCGTGTGAGCTGGGAGAGCATCTCTGCTTACTTTGTTTGTGTCTCACTACCTGTTTCCTTCCTTCAGTGTCAGGAATGTTTGGCTTGGGCTGGATTTCTGCATCTCCAGGGTGACCTACTCATTTCTAAAATGCAGCTGCTTCCAGGGCGTCCCTGGAGACAGGCTTTGGGCTATGATGACGGCTCCATCTTACCCAAGTCAGAATTAGAGCTTCTTGTGTACTAAAAAGGAGAGGTCGTGTGGTTGATTGTTGCAGGCTTCTTGGTGTCAGAATCCTTTGTTCTCGCAGCTGTCCATGTAGGTCAGGTCACACGAGCCAAGTGTTATTCTCTCTTCGGCAACTTTTTATCTCTATATGAATGGAAAAGTGTTATACCCTTAAAGGTTAGAGCCTTGAGAATGGGCTATCCTGTATATAAAATCAGGCCATAGGTAACATTCTTAGCTCAAAGCAATAGAAAACAAAGGTTAAAGAAACAGATACATAATGGCTTCAGATTTGTTCTTCCCTATTCTAATATCAGCTCATGATGAAAACTTGGTAGAAGCTCCAAGACTCAAGGGTCCAATCTCTGCATCTCAGAGTCCCCCTCTATCCCCTGTTCATTCTGCCCTTGCCCCAGCACCCAGCAAGGTTTGCAGCCATCCTACTGACCCCCCCTGGTGTCCCTTGGGCTGGACGTGGGCTCCCTGAGAATGGCAGCTTCCTCACCCAAGCCCCACAGTTCGGTCTTCTGTTTGGGTGTCCTGCACCTAGTCTCTTCCCCGCTGCTACTTCTCCCTCTCCTCTCTGCATGGCAGGGGGCGGGCTCTACCCTTCTTGACCCCAACATTCTACCCCGCCTTGGCTGGTTCCTTGCCCAGGGCTAGCTGCAGTTTCTGGGGTCAGTCCCTCCTCCCCACTCAGGTCACTTTCTGACGCACTGACCCCGGACTGGGGAGGCCTTGATATGTCCCCATGGCCCCAAGCCCTGGACCTTGCCCTCTGCTCCTGCCTGGGCACAGGGTACTGGGCTGCAGGCTGACCCTGCAGCGGACAGTCCACCCTTGCAGCCTGGATCTCTCCTGGCCCTGGCTGTCCTCACCTTGGGTTGCCCCACTCCCGGCAGGAGCCCCTCATGTTCTGTGCCATTGAGGCCGTGTCATTGGTGACATGTCAAGCTGTCACCGCTATTTCCCATGAGACATCAACTGTCACTCAAATACTGAGCAGTCTCCCTAGTTTGCAGTTCTGTTTGGCAATTTATTTATCGTTATTAATACTCCGTCAGAAAAATTTTGATGTCCCTTTAATATGTGATTTTTAACACGCTTTCTCTAGGGAGTTTCTTGTATTTGGGGGCAGATTTTTCTCCCTGAGGGACACAGCCCTAATTTTATCTTGAAATTGAATAAGAAAATAAGATGCATGTCAGGGGAACTTTCAGAGGCAACATTCTTAGGCTGCAGAGCACACCTGCACGCAAGGGGCAGGAACTCGGGGAGACTCGGGCAACCTGTCAGGCGCCGGGCGTGTGTTTGGGGCGTCCCCATCTCTCACTTCCAGCCTTGCCTACAGAGAAATTCTTGGCTGAGAAATATTTCTGCCTTTTGTTTCAGGACCTGGTTTTCTTGGTTCACATTAGACTCATTTAGTTCATTTAACACTTCTATAGCACTCACCATGTGCCAGGCACTATTCTGAACGCTTGCAAGTAATAATCTATTAAATTCTTAGACCAGCCTATCAAGGCTGTCTTACACTATTATTCTCCCCATTTTACAGATGGAAAAACCGAGGCAGAGAGAGGTTCACGAAACTGCTCAAAGTTACACATCTAGTAAGCCTAGCAGAACGAGCGTTAAAAGTCAAGCCGCCTGGTGCCAGAGTTGGCGCGCCTGCCTGCCGTCCCAGGCTGCCTCCTAGCTACAGGGTTCCTTCCCCTCTGCTCTGGACATCTACTCTGGGACTCAGGTCCTCGGGAGATTCTTGCCTTGTTCTCACTCCACGGGAAAGTGCGCGTGTCAGGAGTGGACGCTCATCTTTGCCACCCGACACGTGGGATTTTTTTCCTTCTGGCATCCATTTCCTTCACCTGGAAGGATGACTCGAAGAGCTGAGTCAATGCTGTGTAAGCGCAAGCATCTGATTTGTCCGCAGATGAACTTGGAACGAAAGTCGGCATCATGCCAGTCCGCTTGGCTGCTGCACTGTTTCCAGTTACGGTCAAGGACCTTCCCTGACTCTTCCATTCATCTTGTCCTTGATCCATCTCGTGGCTGTTTGTGGTTCCCGGATCAGGCAGCCCATCGATTCCCCTGGCGTCTGTGACATTCCTGCCCTTCTCCTGCAGGCATTGGGAATTGCTTGTAGTATACCAGCCCCCACAGTTTGTGTCCTTATTTCTCAATGTGATACAAAAAGGGAAAGTGAGATGGTGGGGCAGGAGGCTGGGATGAGGATGCTGTGCGCTCTAGCAAATGTCCTCACTGCTTTTGACTGAGACGCGGGGGGGGGGGGTTATACCTTGGGTGGTCAGAGAAGATGGCTATTAGTGATGCGCGGGGTTCCCCGTGCTTGCAAAACTCGGCTGTAGAGCAGCAGCAGGGCAGGGAGGGCTGGGCTGGGAATGAGGAGAACTGTTCTGGTACCAGCCCCAGTTTCCTCACCTGGATAACGGAGGGCTCAGGTCAGACATTCTCTTGGCTTTTCTGGCTCTGAAGTCCAAGGGTCATACATGGTGGGGGCGTCAGTGGTATAACAAGGAGGCCAGGAAGGCCCCCCATTCCTAGAATTACACTGCATGGGTCTGATCCGTTTGGTAGAGCCAGACACTGTGCTCAGAGGAAATGGGAAGGGTATGGGAGTGCTACGGGAGTGAGAATTGGCATTTCAAGTGCCAGCTCTGGCATCTATTAACAGGGCACCTGATTAATAGCATCCGCTCAAATGACCTTCCCAGACTCCCTCCTGCCACATTCCACTCATTCGATACCTGGATTACCTGCTCCCCAACTTTCTAGGAGCTTCTTAGTCACATTTTTCTCTAACCATGAGTGTGATTTGGTCAAGGCTCAAAGGATGGAGGGGAAGGTCCTGATGGGGACAACAGAACTGCCATCACCTCTGGATCCCCAGCCTAGCACATAGGCATTTAATTAAAAGTCACCCATTGGGCTTCCCTGGTGGCGCGGTGGTTGAGAGTCCGCCTGCCGATGCAGGGGATGCGGGTTCGTGCCCCGGTCCGGGAGGATCCCGCGTGCCGCGGACCGGCTGGGCCCGTGAGCCATGGCCGCTGAGCCTGCGCGTCCGGAGCCTGTGCTCCACAACGGGAGAGGCCACGACAGTGAGAGGCCCGCGTACAGGGGGGAAAAAAAAAAAGTCACCATTGAATCGGGGGTGGTGGATTAGTGCATCCCGAAAAGCAGCCAAGAAGCACTGGGAATATGTCTATGTATAACTGATTCAGTTTGTTACACAGCACAAACTAACACACCATTGTAAAGCAATTATACTCCAATAAAGATGTTAAAAAAATTTTTTTTTAAATAATAAAATTACCATGTTAAAAAAAAAAAGAAGCAGCAGCAGCACTGGGGTAGAACGAATCTTTGAGCCTTCTGTGTAGAAAGACAAGTAACCACAGGGCTGCTGGGGGATTCACCAGGCCCTTCAACGTGACCCTGAGTGACCTGGGGACAGTGCATGGACAAGGGTCCTCTACAATACCAACATCTACCCCTTCCCATTCCTCCTCCTCTCCCTCCTAGTCCCCCTCCCCAACTCCCCTCCCTGACCGGGCCACTGTCAGGCTCCCTGCCCGTGATGGATTTTTCAGGCTTCATTTAGTGACATAACCGTCTCGGTAAAA
The DNA here is from genome assembly GCF_026419965.1 of Kogia breviceps. Classification (NCBI taxonomy): domain Eukaryota; kingdom Metazoa; phylum Chordata; class Mammalia; order Artiodactyla; family Physeteridae; genus Kogia; species Kogia breviceps. Next base: position 20,899,430 of record NC_081318.1, on the reverse strand, counting down.
CATACAAATGGCCCAACCGTGGATCCTAATGTGCAGTAAACGGTTTTCCCTCTCATGTCATTTCTTATGGGAAGAAATTGCTTCTCCTGCACTCCTCCCCCCACCCCCCATAGGTAGACTCTGCTGCGGGAGGGTTGCCAATGCTTCTTCCTTCACCTGCCAGGCTGTCAGCTCAGCCCTGGGCACCGCTCGCTCATGGGGGTGGCGGGAGGTGCAGTTCGGCTTTGATTAACTGTTCCTTGCGACATTACTTTCCAACGAGAGGCGCACTCAGTTGTCTGGCGGGCCAAGGAAGGTGGGGAGGTGGTGGAGGGAGACTGCGAGGCTCTGGTTGGTTTCAGTTCTCTATTTATTTCCCTGTTCTGAAGGCCCCACCTTCTGCAGTAATCCTTTCTAACTTCAGCCTTCCTCCCTGGCTGGGTGAGCTCTGCCCTTTACTTGGTCTTCCTGTGTTGTCTTACACGTGAAATAGGAGACTCGATGCTCCTCTCTCTCCACCATGTGGTAAGGCTGGAGGGGGTCTCTCAGATCTCCGATTAAGGGTAGGAAGTAACCTCCGAACTGAGTAGACGGAGTCATCTCCACATCCCAGGAGAGAGGGCTCAGTGATGTTTAACTGAGTACCCTCTGACCCAAGCTCAGTTCCTGGACCCCAGCAAGGTCAGTTCACCCATGTCTCTGGATTGACTCTGCCTGGCTAATCCTTAAAATTGTCTTCATGGTCTCCTTCCGCCCCTTGGCCCCGTCCTGCTCAAGCCACTCCTTGAATGGCTTCATTTCTTCTCCTCCACTCTGAACTGAGGCATCTCCTAAGACTCCAGCCTGGGTCATCTACTTTTGTCTGTAAACATTCACAGTGGACACTTCTGGAAGTACATGCAAGTGATTTGGAGGAGGGTGGGCTATTTGCTGAAAAAGAGTTTGGTGATGACACAGTGTCCCATCCTTGGCAGTGGAATTGCCCTGTCCTCTCAGGCAGCAAATTCCTACCTGCCCTGCCTTGTCCTCCCGCCTGCCTTCCTACCAGCTGCCTTCTGCACGCCTAGGAAAGCAGGAGACTCAGCAGGGCTGTGAGGCTACAGCAACTTGCTTCCTCCTTTTGCTGCTCCTGCTGGCTTTGCCTCCATGACCAAAGAGGAAGCTGGTCCTCAACGCTGCACTGCGAATAGACACAAGAATGTGTCTCTGCTTATGCGTCTTCTCGTCACTGCATGAAGCTGCCCCCATAGTGTCTTGGATTGCTGAATGCCTCTTTGGTGGCAGCTGGCTTCTCACCTCTCCACCTGGCCAGCACCGGGGCAAGGATCGCTGCATGCCCGGCACTGAAGGATGCAGGTGCATGTGTATCCAAGCATGCATCTTGCACGCAGAGATTCATTTTGGAGCAATACCTGTGCATGTGGCTCAAAGGCATAGAATAAGTATACATAGTACCTAAGAGGTACCCTGATAGGGAGATGCTGTTTTGAAGACATAATTGTACCTAAACAAAAGGAAAGTCCTTCACAATGTTAAGACGTTGTATAGAAATGTCAGGGCTGATGATAGTAATGATGAGTCTCCTGAGACTCTGTTACTCACGGTGCTGTCAGGCCACGCCCCCATTGGTGAGCCTGCGAATGAAGGAGAAAGGGCAAGAAAGCTCGGCTGGTGCTTCCTGCCATCTCGGACACGGAGGTGGGTCCATTCTGGGGCCCACGTTTCTGGGCGAGTGAAGACACACCAGCAAGTGCTGGGGTACTGTGGCCAGGGTGGAAGGTGCCTGGGTGCTACAAGCACTGCTGGGGAGTCCTGAGCTTTGGCCTGAAGGGAGATAGTGGCAGTTGACAAAGATCTTGAAGGATTTTCACGTGGAAAAGTAATCAGCCAGCTCCAAGTTGCTCCAGAGGGCAAAACTAGGATGGAAGAAGAACAGGATCAGACGACTGATTTCCTCCCCCAATTTGACCCTCCCCACAATCATACAAGTGGCTTCACTCCAGCTGTCTAGAGGGAGCAGGCAGTGCCTGAGACCAGCTGTCAGCTCAGTTGAAGGATTCTTGGATTTGGAGGAAAGCTCAGCGAGAGACTGTGTGAGGGATCTTTCCTTTCAAGAGCCTCGGGTTCTAACCAGTTATCCTCCAAAGAGGAGATCTGAACCAGGAACCACGGGCATAAGGAGATCAGGTAACCTCTAGAAGTTGAGATACCCACCCCCCGAAATCTACACTGCCTTAAGTCTTCATGACTTCATGGACCCCGGAAAACCTCACAGCTTTTCATGACAACAATCCAGTTGGAGATATGGGTTCCAAAGGCAGAAATACGGGGATGAAGAAGACCGTGGCTCTTCGAAGGGCTTTCTAGGGTTCGGAAGAGTTTGGGTGACTTCCTCCTGTCACTTAGCCCCAGGCAATATCCTGTCTTTTCTTACCTCTGCCACCAAACCTGTCAGTGGCCCTGGGAGACGGGACCAAGAAGTGGGTGAGGTACACAGGGCATGGGGGGGGGGTGACTAAACCCCTAATTTAGGAGACAGAAAGCACGACAGTGAAAACAAATCTATTTAGCAGCCTCCAGCAGATTTTAGACACCTTGATTAATCATAACTTGCTACACGTTATTTCCCTATAAACAAACTACAACGTTACTCATATAAACAGCTTTATCTTGACAGCTGCAAAATGTCAGGATTTAATGTAGAATGAGCAGAGATACGCCATATGTTACCACTCCAGGCCTGGAACACACTAATGCATAGCATATTGCCTCATCCTGCAGAGGTGATTACAAAAGAGGGGCTAGGTTTTCGCCTTGCCATGGCTGTGCATGCCATGTTCAAGTCCCCTGCCCCTTCTCCTTGGCTGAGCTATAATGACTGAGAAGTGATACAGACGAAGGCTCTGAGGTTGCCAGCAGTGAGCTAGATGGCAACCCCGGAAGTACAGATGTGGTCGTGTTGCTGTATTTTAAAAAATGGACTCAGATAAATACAGGTGTACCACACTGGGAAACCCATGGTTCCAGGGCAATAATAAGGGGGAAGAAAAGGCAGTGCATTGCTGGTATCCTGCTGAGGGGGGTTGCTGCTACCTTTGCCAGAAGAAAAAGCCTATAAAAGAGACCAAACAAATAGAACCCCCTACAGAAACAAACAATGCAGACACAAGGTAAATACAAGAAGAAACAGAACTTAACGCTCATGAAAATAAAGTTTGCAAAGGGACTCTTTACCTAGGGGTCGTTTTATCCCCCAAAGAAGAAATCTTCCCAATAGACTGCTCTTAGCTAGAAAACGGCCTAGGACATCTTTTCACAGAGAGGACGGTTTCTTATTCTCTTTGCTTCCTTTCCTTCCTCATTCTGTAGCTCTTTTTCACTTTAATTTAGTGTTAATCAGGGATCGGTACAGTCAAGAGCGCCCACTGCCTCTTTTTATAAATATAGCGTTACAGGAGCCTGGGCGCACCCATTCGCGTATGTATTGTCTGTCTGCTTTTATGCTGCGCATGAGAGTTGAGTCCATGCAACAGACGCCATATGGCCCCACAGGTCTGAAAATGTTTACTCTCTGGCCCTTTACAGGAAGGGCTCCAAACTGTAGATGTGTTTATGTCACTCCGCAGCCTAAACACTTTAGGCCTGCTATCAATTAATTTTTGGCCACCCGGGAGTCAGTCCTCTTCTTTGGCTCTAGAACCCTGATTCCCCTTTAAGGAAGAGCCACCCACCTTGCCTGGTCTTGGTGGGACTGTCAATTAAGGATCAGGCATGTGGCCCCAGCTTGGTGCCAGATTCTCGCTGGACTCTGGCTTGCCCGTGGAACGGGGTACAGTGGATTTGTCCTATTGGGGGCTCCCTGAAGCTCTGGAGTCCCAGAGCAGCCCTGGTTTTCAGTCCTTTTCCTAAACTCCTGGTTGTGCTTCAGGTAGGTGAGCAACCTTCAGACTTCCATAACATGTGTTTTCTTACTCGCGTTAGGTGAGAACTGGTTTCTGTCGCTTATGACCAAAGATCCTGTAGTGATGTCAGCAGCCTCTCAATGGCCTCTCATCCTCTGCGGGTTGGGTCCAGAGTGAGACCTGGTGTACGGACATCCCTTGACTTGGTCCTGGCTCACTTTGAGAGCCTACCCACCCCTTCTTCTCTCTTAAGTTCCAATGCTCCATACCCTGAGGGTATGCTGCACACTCCAGCTACTCTTTTAAAATTACTAGTTTACAGGGCTATATTCCTCCACCTTGCTATGAGCTCCTTGGAGATCAGGAAATGGTCTTGTTTATCTGTATCTCCAGAGTGTGAAAAGGTTGTTGAATGTTAGAAGAATGAACCCCCATGTTCATCACTGGTGCTGTGTTTGTCTGTTAAGTGATAATCTTGGTCTACACCAATAATTCCCCAACCCAACTTAACATCCAGTCACCTGATTTTATTCCCTGGCCCCAGTTGCTGGCCCCTAGTCAGGTCTGTTCAAGCCCTGAGTTGGTACTCACTCCTGGGCTGGGGTTCTGGGTTTCTTCCCAGGCCTGTTCCTCTGCCCTCAGTCCCTGGGTTCTGTCTTCCTCATCTCAGTACAGCAGTGGCTGACAGTTGATCTACAGTGTTGTGTTATTTTCAGGTGAACAGCAAAGTGATTCAGATATATATATATATTATTATTATATATATATACACATATATATTATATATGATCTTTTTCAGATTCTTTTCCATTATAGATTATTACAAAATACTGAATATAGTTTCCTGTGCTATACAGTAGATACTTAACTATTTATTTTATATATAGTAGTGTGTATCTGTTAATCTCAAACTCATTTATCCCTTCTCCCCTTTCCCCTTTGGTAACCATGTTTGTTCTCTATGTCTGTGCGTCTGTTTCTGTTTTGTAAGTAAGTCCATTTGTATCATGGTTTTAGATTCCACTTAAAAGTGATGTCATATGATATTTGTCTTTCTCTGTCTGACTTACTTCACTGAGTATGATAACCTCTAGGTCCATCCATGTTGCTGCAAATGGCAATATTTCATTATTTTTTATGGCTGAGCAATATTCCATTGTATGTGTATACCACATCTAATCACTACCTCTTGACTAACGCCTTGTGCATTCCATTTTGGCCTTGTACAGTGTTCTTGGTCCATCTGAAAATCTTATTCTATTTTTAAAAGTCCAACATTCCATTCCTTCTGTGAAACCTTTGCCTGATCCTTGCTCCATTGAAACTATGCTGTACCGTACTGTCATGGTGGGTACACGTAATTATACATGTGTCAAAGTCCATAGAATTGTACAACACAAAGAGTGAACCCTGATGTATACCATTGACTTTAGTTAATAATAATGTATCAATATCGGCTCATCAATTGTAACAAATGTACCACACTAATTTTAGATGTTAATAATCGGGTGGGCAAGAGGAGGTATGGAAACTCACTATACTTTTCACTCACTTTTCCTGTAATCCTAAAAAGTGCTCTAAAAAATAAGGTCTATTAATTTAAAACAAATCTGACCTGTTTACGTGTGTGAGCTCCTTCAAGGTGCATTTCTTTATCTTCAGCCTAACGTTTGTCTGGCTTGAAGACACAAAGGAGACCCTTCAACATGTCATGTTGTGAATTCTTCTACCTTATGTTAATAATAATAATAATAAAATATTCCCAAGTCAAGAGACACTGTTGCTTAAGGAAAAACAAGTATGAGATGAGAAGGGTTTGGGTTTACATCCTGGCTCCTCTTTTAACCCAATTATGTCACCTCGGACAAGTTATTTAACTTCTTTTTAACTTCTTTGAGCCTCCATAGCCTCATCTGTAAAATGGGGATAATAATATTTATCTGTCAGGTTGTCGTGAGGATTACCGTGAGAGATGTACTTAACCACCAGTTGCCGTCTCATTATTATGTGAGATAAAAGCTTTATTTCTTTATTGCCAAGTGAACCGCCAGAGGGACATGTTCTTAATGAGGTTTCATAGAAGCAAACACAAGGTGATTGCTTTTTTGACCAAAAAGTGTGATCAGAATTGGAGAGATTAGATGAGTTCGTGGTGAGGAAAGACACAAAGAGCTTTTCACCCTCAGATATATGATTACCCGGAACATGCAAAAAGGTCTACAGATACTAGCTTAATCTGAGCTGCCACAGCGCGATTGCATTAATCAGTAATTGGTGTTTAGTGCAACAAAGATTTTCACTTAGGTCTTCATCTTGCAGATACAACACCTGGCACACCTGGCCTCGGAGGTCACTGTGGTGGAGGTTCAGGCCTAGAAGTGGGTTACATCACCTCTGCTCACATCTCATTGGCCAGAGCTCATTCATGTGGCCCTGGCCTTATTGCAAGGGGCCCTGGGAGACAGAGCCTCCCTGGTGTTTAGAAAGAGGAAACAGCAGTGAGCACAGAGCAAAGTCTCTGCAGAATCATCTTAACCAGTCTGTGGGTTCAATACTAAATTTTTTCAGTGCCATCCAATGCTGGGCGGGTGAAAATGAAACCAAGTGCTTTTGTTCGAAAATAAAATATCGATTATTTCAATTGATGGTTGAATGAGAAGACTGAGAAGAGAGAGGGTGATTGCTCAATATTTGAAAGAGAGAAGACGAGTTTCTTCTGCAGTAAATTAAAGTAGCACTTCAACATTTTAATGATGATAAAAGAAAACCATCTCAGTCATGCAGCCAATCCCAATAGAAAATGTTCTCTTAAACTGTGGATAAAAATGTCAAAAATGAAGTCCATCTCTGTCTGCAAGTAAAAGCAGAGAATGGTGTAATTTTGCTGAAGAACCAAGGCCTGACATCACTTTGAAGTCTGGAAGCAAAGAGTCGCTTCTCTCATTTACAGACCTACACGTCACATCACACACGTAGATTCACTTCGTTCCTAGGGGGAATTTCATTAAAACAACAGGATTGACAAGAGGACGGGAGCAGTTTTCGTCCCCAGCCCGCATGGTCCAAAGTGAATGGTCCAAAGTGAATGCATAAATCAACAAGGAAGTCTTGAGGAACCAAGCGGGCTGGAATCCGTTGGTTTATTATCATTTCATTTCAATTACTCTTATTATTTGTTTGATTTAGCAAAGGTGGCCTAATTTAATTTTGTAATAGTTATGATAATACTGTTTGGGTGCTCGATAACAATCTTGCAGCTCATTAGGTAATTTCCATAGTAAATATCCGTCATCAAACATGCTTAATCTCAGCCCGGCTCCTGGAGGGACAGAGGTGACTGGAGCCGAGCCTCCCTGTCCCCCACCCTCTGCTCACAGGCAGAGTCCAGGCACAAGGCTGGATGCACCAAGCGGTCCAGATGCGGAACTTGCCTCCCTCCTTGGGCACCATTTCTTCATTGCCTTCCTCTTGCTAATGGTCAAAGCACAGCCGTAGCTCCCCTGCTTACAGGCTGTGTCCATGCAGAGGAGGTGTGTTAGGGACCCCGTCCCCCCGGCTGCACGTCCTCCACCCACCACCGGGCCCCTGTCGGCTGGGCCCTGGGGAAGAACATAGGGTTCTGTCTTGTTGTGGGACAGGAGGAGTGACTAAAGGGCCCTGCAGGTAAGGGTTCCAGCACAAGGACCCCGTCTTGCTCTCAGTTTCCCCCCTAGTCCTGGGCACGGGGTTCGAAACTCCTACTGGTGCAAGAGTCTTTCCTAAAGGACCTCGCTTCAGCCTGCCTCCTCCTCCTTGCTCGGTCCGCCTCTGTGCTCAGTGTGTTTTCCTCTCTGTTCCTTCCCCGTTTGTGGGGGAGAGTGGGGAGTGGGAACAGCGAGTTGGAGGAGTCCAGGCGGAGGCACCGGGGAGAAAAGGGAGATCTGGGCCTTTCCAGTCCTCCTTGTTGTCTTCTGAAGTCTGGCTCGGGTTCTGTGGGGTTGTTAGGTGGCCACTTGGCTTTAACCCAGGCAAGCCTCCACAGACTCCATCCCTGAGCCCTGTTATCTTCAGTTCAGTCGTGTGGGTGTCTTATCCCAGGGCCCTTTCCTTACACAGCAGGATGGAGTGGGGAGGAGCTGCTGATGTAGGGGGCAGGAGCCTGGGACTAGGGCATTAGTCACTCAATATCTGCCTCTCTTTTCCTGCCAGCAGTCCCTTCCTCTGAAGGCACAGGGCTTGATTAGATGATTCCTGAGGTTCCTCCATCCCCCTCATTTCTGGAGTTTTGACCTTCTTCAAGATCTGCATCACATCTGCATTTACTTGATTTAAGCCTCCAAGGCCATTGCCATGTTTTGGGAATCCAACCGACATCACTTCTAAACTACACGTGGGCAAATAGGTATCCGATAAATTCCCATCAGCACTTTAAATTGTATTTCCTTTGAACTGACATTGTTGCTCAAGTGAGGCCACTCCGCCCACGATTGATTCCACCTTCTAATCTGTTTCTCTGTCCTTGTCGCCTGGCAGAGGGCTGCCTCTCCACCTCCAGGAACTGCTGCCATCATTGGTGGATCCAAGTCGCAGCAAAGCCAGCTACTGTTTACCAGCTAGTCCAGTGCAGCTTGATTCAATATACATCAAGCTCCTGCGTGTGGAATTCTCTGGATTGGGCCCGGGAGTTATCCCAGTGTGTGGTCCCAACCTTGAGGAGCTGGCAGTCCAGTGGGGCCTGGATGGTGGCAGTGGCGGAGTACGGGAGAGAATGAGGCAAATGCACAGATAACTTCAATTCTAGGGAGTCAGGGACTCTCTTTTCTACCGTTCTTATGAGTCACACTCTGCTGGCTATGGAAACAGATTTTCTGGGGACCCAGAGGATGTGCGGAGGTGACCACCAGGACCCCCTGTCCAGAGGAGAACAGGGAAGCCTATTCACTGTCCTAGGGTTGGAGATATGACTCGCCTGCCTTTTCCACTTGTCACCCTGAGGTAGGCTGTGCCACAGGTGTTTTACTGGGGGCAAGACCGCACACTGTGACGTGTCTGTGGGCTGTGGGGAAGGCAGCACCAAGGGTGGCGTCCAGAGACCAGTCCCGATCCGGCCCTTGTATGCGTAACCTCCATCAAGTCCTAACCCGTTGGGTTCAGGGTCCTCGTCCGGGTGTGGATTGGTTGGAAGAGCACGTTTCTGAGGTCTCCCCTAGGTCTGCTGCTGTGGTTCCCCGAACTGCACAGCCACGACCTCCTGTCTTCACGGGCCAGGGGAAAGCCCTCCGCGACCTCCTGGGAAATCCTTCACGGGAGGCTCCTCCTGGTCCTGGGGCAGCTTCCTTCCCACCTCGCAGCACACGTGTGCACTCACTCGCCTTCCCCCAAACCGCATCCCAGGGGCCACTGTGCCCTCAGGGAACTGAAACCCCTTTTCGCATTAAGTAAAACATTCTCTGCCAAATCGTGTCCCACCTTTAAAATTCAGTTAGTGTGATTTGCGGGATGTTCTTTTTTCTTTTTTTTTTTTGCGGTACGCGGGCCTCTCACTGTCGTGGCCTCTCCCGTTGCGGAGCACAGGCTCCGGACGCGCAGGCTCAGCGGCCATGGCTCACGGGCCCGGCCGCTCCGCGGCACGTGGGATCTTCCCGGACCGGGACACGAACCCGCGTCCCCTGCATCGGCAGGCGGGCTCTCAACCACTGCGCCGCCAGGGAAGCCCTGCGGGATGTTCTTTTTTTGGGCTGGATCCCCTGTTTGCTTTGTTAGGTTCACTGCCGGTGGACCTGCCTGGGCGCTGAGTCCCCAGTGCGGAGCTCTGTCTACCCTCCGTGGACAGGTGGCAGTGGCGAGGACAAGCAGATAGACAAGTCCACTCAGGCGTGGTCGCACACTGAGAAATTACAAATACGTTCTTTTGTAGCTCTGTGCCGGGTAGTTGCCTTGTCGTGAGCTGACTCAGGTAGTGAAGTGTGACTGGGGATAACAGTACCCGCTAGGACAGTAGAAACTGGTGAGTGTGTGCGTGCGGTTAGAAAGGTGCTGGTTGGTTAGGGGTTCAAATGCCTGGAAGAGGGGGACGTTTTACCTTAGTCTCCAGGCTTCTAGAAGGGCCCAAAGAAAACATCAGCTCCCTGAGCAAACCTTCTTTAGAGCTGGCCCCTCAGCATCCCCAGACGGGGGCCCCTTGTTTTCAGCCCTGGAGGCTCTGCCCTCCTGTGAGTGGCTCTCCGAAGACACAGTCTCCCTGGAGGCTTAATCGGCAATGCTTCACTGACCACAGAAACCTGGGCTGTGACAGTTCTTGCTCTTTAAATTGTCAAGGCGGTCAAGGTGGTTTGAACTGCAGCTGCTGGGAGGGTAGGGGGACCCCGCTCAGAGTCACCTCTGCCCCCATGACTGTTCTGGGGGCATGAAAATAGGGACAGAGAGACAAACGGGTAGATGGGGCGGGGTGACCAACGTGAGCTCGACAGGCCACTTGATGGTCAGGCCACGAGGGCCCCGGGAAGGGAAGCTTGGCTGCATCATCTGGGGCCAGCACTCACGGAGCCGTTGCAGCAGACCCTCTGGGGGCACCCGAGGGACCAAGCCCTGCCTAGGCCATTTCCCATGACTCTGTCCCTTGAGGCGCGTGGCTGTACCAGCTGGCGATCCAAGCATTGATGGCCCTGGGCTCTTGCTGGGATGGGAACTCCACCTGTATAGCTGGACGGCTGGGCTGGAGCTGGGACAGTAGGAAGTCAGGAGGTACCCCTGACTTCTTACGTGGGATAAAAAGAACTGCCTGGGAGGTACGGTGTGGGCACTTCTGCAGGCTGTCCCTGGGTGCGGTGAAGAGGTGGCCCAGGAGGAAGGAGAGTCCTGGACCACCCAGGGGAAGGGAAGGCGTGTGATCCGGGACAGATGGAGCCAGCATAGAGGCGGCGTGAGACTGGGACTTGGGTGAGGAAAGGTGCAAACAGGTGGGGTAAGGGTGGGTCCATTCTCAAGAAAGTTTTTCTGGAGGGTTTTAAGTTTTGATATATATCACGGAATGCTAGGATCAGCTCTTGGCTTTGGCGTTTGCTGTTGGAACCTGGAGTAGTCCCTTAGTCCCCAACTCAGATGCCCCATCTGGAAAACCTTTGGTTCATCCAGTTTGTTTCTCAGCCTGACCCTTGATAGTAAGTCCCTTGAGCATGGTAGCCATGTGTGTTTTATTATACATCCAGAGCACCGGAGGCAGGGTAATCTCATTTCTGCTCTCTCCTTCCTTTGCCTTATTTTTAAAATAATCAGGTCCCTTCTCTTTCCCGCTCTCGTGTCAGGGCGGGAGGAGGAAGTGAAGCAGGCGAGGAAGTAGAAAAAGGGGTAAAACTGCCGTCCCTGAGTTAGATCACGAGCATGGAGGACAAAGTCCTTTCTGACACAGGGTATAGGGTCATCGTATGTTTGCTGAATGAGGCTTCCAAGGAGGACCGTGGCTCAAAACTGGGATTTACAGGCGGGAAGACATAGAAAAACATATCTTTCTTGCTTTCCCACTGGCCCTTAGCTTCTAGGTAAAGGTGTGGGTACTTCCTCAGCCGCCACCTGCTGTGGATTTGTTTCACTCCCTGGCTGGGTGCGCGGGACTCCGAGCCTCCCCACCCGCTCCTGAGAAGCTGGGGGTTTCACAGTCTGGTGCTTGCTTCCCGGACGCGTGGTCCTCGAGCTTTAATGTATACCAACCCACGACACTCCTCAATCCATCCTTGATCATCAGTCGGTCTCTAATTACCTCTGAATTTGGTCCCAGCCAGAAACTCTGAACCCGCGGACTCTCTCCTTCAGCAGTCTCCGCGCCTGCGGCCCCATGAAGGCAGGATGTGGGTCTTACTGTTTATGAACATTAGACTAATACAGAATTAGCCAGGCCAGGGAGAGGGGATCCCTCTACTTCCTCCTCCGCCTCCTCCCTCGTTGACCGTGTGGCTTCACGTTTACTCTTCTCAAGGTTAGCTCTGCACAAGTCCGCTGTGAATATCCAGTCTCAGCCCCCTTTGAGATACAGGCAGAGGAGGTTCAAAAGAACCCTTACTGTACAGCCTCATTTTACGTCATCATCATTACCACCACCACCACCACCGTCATCATCATCTATTTCCCACCTGTGCCGCCCTCGCGTTCAGTCCTGGACACACAGCGGCGCCGTGCTGGCGCTCAAGGCAGTAGTGACTGATGGAAAACCTCCGTGTGCCTGGAAGCCACGTGACTGAGGCCGATAGCCCTCTGCATCCGAGGCAGAGCATCCTGCCCTGGCGCACCTGCGAGGGCTTGACACCGCCGTCTGGATGCCTCTTCCCCACTCTTCAGTGCTGTCCTCGAGGCTGGCTGATTAGTTCCTTCCGCTCGGTTGCATCCTACTATCTCTCGCTGCAAAACAAAACAAAACAAAACAAAATGCTCAGAGGACAGATTGTGCTGATGGGTGCATTTCAGAATTTGGTCTATTTACTTCCGTCTGCTTCCTATTTTGTGCTGGCGGGTGGTCTTCCACCACAGGCAATGCAGACAGCTCCTTCTTTGGGCTGCTCCCTCCCGTAGAGAGCATGAGGAAAACAAGACATTTCTCCCTGGTCACAAATTCTGCAGAGCCCTCACAGCTTAGCTCTGATTCCAGGACCGAGAACCCAAGATGGATGCCTGCAATCCCTTGTGCCAAAGAGATGAAGCACATCAGACCCAGGCTGGGTTTGTAAGAGGCCAAGTGGATTGTACACCCTGATTCCCAACCTTGGGCACCACTGCAGCCCAAGCAGTCCCATGAAGCTCCGAAAGATCCAGGTACTAAAGAAGTCTCATGAGACGTTTCCCACCGATCAGTGAAGGGCTGCGGAAATCCACCACAAGGCTCGTTCAACCTGTAGAGATTCTGTGTTTTCATGGGCCTCTCCTGTTCTGGACAGTTCTACTAAACCACTTCATTCTACACGCAGTGACCATCCAGCATGAGGACTGATGACCCATAGAACCCTGGTCTTTAAAAGAAATGAGCAAAGTCCCCATTTTCTAGGTCCATGCAAGGAAAAATGCCCCATTTCCCCCTACACTGAAGGGAGCTAGAGATTAGTTTATTTTGCAATTAAAGTGGAAGGGAGTATACAGTATGTTTTCATTTATATGAAGCCCTGGAAGAGACTAAGCTAATCTATGGCAGAAAAAAATTGGGACAGTTGTTGCCTTGAGGGGTGGAAGTGAGGGAGTTGATGAGGAATGGGCATTAGAGAATTTTCTGGGGTGAAAGCAAAGTTCTATACCTTGATATGGATCAGGGTTACAATAGGCGTATTCATTTGTCAAAACTTAGCAAATGTCCACTTAAGATTTGTGCATCTCCCTGTATGCAAATTTTACCTCAAAGTAAAAGAAATCTGTAACAGATCTTGAAAACTAGCTAATGACATCCGTGCTGAAGTATTTAGAGAGAATTGTATTGAAGTCTGCAATTTACTCTGAAATGCATCAAAAATAAGAGAAGTTAGAGAAGTTATTCTATAGTTGCACATGCAAAATAAGATTTATGTTTATGTTATCAGGCCTTGTGTTTAAGTCTTTAATCCATTTCGAGTGAATTTTTGTGGGTGGTGTAAAAAGCTAGAGGCCCAATTTCATTTTTCTGCATACGCTTATCCAGGTTTTCCATCACCGTTTGTTGAAGAGACTATCTTTTCCCCACTGAGTCATTCTTCATTCTCTTGTGCACTGCTGGTGGGAATGCAGTTTGTTTCAGGCACTATGGAAAACAGTATGGAGTTTCTTCAAAAAATTAGACATAGAACTACCGTATGATCCAGCAGTTCTACTTCTGTGTATATACCCCAAAGAAATAAAAACAGGATATCAAATTAGATATCCGTACTCCCATGTTCATTGCAGCATTATTTATACTATGCAAGATGTGGAAACAACCAAGGTTATCTGTCAATGGATGAATGGATAATGAAGATATATTGATAGTGTATACACACACACACACACACACACACACACACACACAATGGAACATTATTTAGCCATGAGAAAAGGAAATCCTGCCATTTGCAATAACATGGATAGAAACTGAGGGCACAATGCTAAGTGAAGTAAGTCAGACAGAGAAAGACAGATACTGTATGTATCACTTATACGTGGAATCTAAAAAAAAAACTGATCTCATATAAACATTGAGTAAGATGGAGTTGTGAGCTGGGGGAATTGGGGAGATGTTGTTTAAGGGTACTGACTTGCAACTAGTAGGTAAATAAGTTCTGGAGATGTAATGCATAGCACAGTGATTATAGGCAAAAATATTATAAACTTCGACGTTGCTAAGAGACTAGATCTTAAATGTTGCAGCCACTAAAAAGAAATGATAATTACATGATGTGATGGAGATGTTAGCTAATGCTCTGGTGGTAATCGTATTGCAATGTATAAAATACTAAATCAGTATATTGTACACCTTAAACTTACACAAGGTTATATGTCAAATTTTGTCTCAATAAAAAATAGAAAAGTAGAAAAATAAAAAATAAGGTGTGTTGATGGATGAACACAGGGAGGATAGATGGACAGAAACAGGATAATGCAAGTCAGGTAAAATGTTAATGGAAGAAATTAGTGGGGTCTATGTATGTTCACTGTAAAATTCTGTCACCTTTGCATTATGTATATGACTTTTTCATTTAAAAGATGTGGGGATAAAATAGGGCAGGGCAACTTGAGGTGAAAGAGAAGTCCTTTTATAGTTTTTAAAATTTTTTTTCCATTTTTGTGTATCATGGCTGAAACTGTTTTTAATTCATAATTATCCCAGCTTCACTGGATCCAAAGGGGTCAGATGCCACAATTTTATTTTAAAGCATCAAGTACGAACAATAGACTGAAGACAAAACTGTGTCTTCATCTCGTTAAAGGATAAAGGTGTCCATAACCAAAATAAATCCCAAGACTCCCTGTGGCTATTCGGTACAACCTCAAAGTCAGAAAAATCAAGGAGATGACGATGAAGCCAGCATTGCAATTTGCAGGAGAACAGAGGGTGCGGAACAGGATGTACCAGGTGGCTTTATGTGAGAGCACTGAACTAAGATACTTTAAAAAAAAAAAAAAAAAAAAAAAGAAAGAAAAGAAAAAGAAAAAATCCACTATGAAGCTGAGAAATTCATCTTTATTCCAACTTCAATAAATTGACTTTCTTAAGAAGCTGGAATCGTATTTGAGCAGTAAGAGGATGTCAATGCCTGATCAGTTCAGATTCATTCTGGGCAACTGCTCTGCCCGTCGGGTCGATACCTGACCCACCTGCCCCGCCCCGCTTTCAGGGTGACTCTGGTAGCTGAGTAGGCAGGGAGAGGTTGTGCTCTGTGCTCTTTTTTCAAGTCTAGGATAGTTATTTGAGGTGTAGTTGAAGTTTTCATCTTTGGTTCAAAATGAGTCTTGATAAACAACGTGAGTAAATCTCGTGGACCCTCATAGCTCTGTCTTTGTATAGAACTGCATTTAAAGAGGTACAGGTAGAAACCAGTCAAACGGCAAGGACCTACTGTGTAGCACAGGGAACTATGTTCAATATCTTGTAATAATCTATAATGGAAAAGAATCTGAAAAAGATGTATATTTCAGATATATGTCACTTTGCTGTACACCTGAAACTAACACAACAGTGTAACTCAACTATAGTTCAATTTTTAAAAAAGAAAGAAAAATGAAACCAGCCAAATGGCAACTGAAAAGGAAATTCCAAACTTCACCTGCATCTCTTGAAGAAGGTTAAAGAAAATACAAATCCCAAACCCATTGCAACCCTTGAGAGCTCTTCCTCCTCTGTCCCATCCTTCTTGTCTATCTCGTGCCTCTTTGGAACCTACCCACCAGTCTCCCAAACTCTCTCTCAAGCCATGTTCCTTCAGGCGTTTCTCACTCTCTCTGGCTTTCTCCTTCTTTTCTAGTTTTTTAATTGTGTATGTGATCTTAATCTTTTGGGCTAAACTGTCCTGCCTTCCCCCCTGTATCTAATCTCTTTGATTCTAACCACCCGTTCTCCTGATGACATCAAAAGACCTGAGAATCTTGATGCAGATTTCTCCTTCAGAGTGTGTGTGTGTGTGTGTGTGTGTGTGTGTGTGTGTGTGTGTGTGTTCACAGGAGGTGGAGGTGGGGGTGATCAGAGGCAAGTCTGGATGATTGGAAGGCTGAGGAATGAGAGAGGTGGTAAATTAATATATTAATACACTCTGTCCCTGATATATGTGTAAATTGCCTTCCAATACCTTGCACGTGGTAATCTCCCAGCTCCTTTCTTTGCTTCCACTTGTTTGAAGGTGAATCTCTCTCCTAGAGTATAGTAACCTCCAGTTTCTAGAGATTTTTTGTTCTGTGGCTTCCCTGGGACCTTACCATCCATCGTAACTCCTGAAGCCAGACAAGAAAGCCCATAAGCAGTCAGGGTCTTCTCCTCCTTTTCCTAAGAAACCCCAATCAAGAGCATGGAAATGGCTTCAGGAGAAAAAATATCCCTCTCTACCAGCTGTGAACTGATCAGAGTCAGAGTCAAAGTTGTTGCAAAAAGGGAAGCATTGATTTGGCTGTCACGTAGTGAGCCAGATAAAAAAAGCTGCTGATTTGAGAGCTCACCATTCTTTTGATCAGGACGGAAATCTCTTCCATGGACCTTGACTCCCAGACTCAACATTCAGCATCTTCTAGCTGATGAAATAGGAAAGAGGTAGGTGGTAGGCGATGGGCAAAGTCTCCCTTTGTTTGTTCTATGAGTTGAATTGTGGGCCTTAGTCTGAGTGACAGTTTTCAGTCTTTGGGGGAGAAAATGAAAGCCCCTGGCAGCTTGGAAAAGAGAAGACATTGAATGGGGATCATCAGAGCCCTGTGTTCATTATATTGTATTTCTTGTTCATTTGCCTCTTGGTGCCAGCTTCCGATCACCCATCTGCAACTCAGAGCCATTTTCCTTTCCTTACAGCAGAGAAGGTTCTAGCAACTGCTAGTTGCTGCAGTGAGATGGCATAGTGCTGGAGAGGCCAAGGTGGTAGGGGGGCCAAAATCCTTCTGCGCACTGATCATTCCTACATCTAGGTAACCTGAGTCTGTGTAGAACAAAGCGTCCAAACCGCTTCGGTTTATGTCAAGAAGACCATCCATACTGAGGAGATAGACTTCGGTAGGTCAGCAATGAATGCTAAAACAGACTGCAGGTGTACTTCACAAAATACAGAGGCATCGAGAATGACAGGGCAGGCTAACTCACATCAAGTCTGTGGCACAAACCAGAGGCATCACCGTTTCGGATCGGACGGGTGAGAAAAGCAAAACTGGGGGTGGGGCAGACTTGCAGTCCAGACAGAAAGGATTTCTTTTCCTCTAGAAATAGAAGAATTTTGAGAGAGAGGTTCACTGGGGCAGAGAGAAGTAGAAAAGGGAAATTAGGAAGGGGAAACTGTAAATGGCAGTAACATCTAATTTATATGGTAATCCACGCCAAGCTAATGTGGGCGCAAGCTAGGGCTGGGACCACTGATTTATTGGTGTACCAGTGCGTGTCCTGACAGCTCCACACCTGCCCTCAAAGGATGTGCTACCGTCCAGACGGCCACAGCTGGGCTCGGGAACACCTCCGGAGAGGGCCTGGGGAGGGCATTGAGTTTTTTGAGCAGAAACATTTGCACGAGTGGAATAATTAGAAAGTTACGTTAAACTGCTGAGATGCACGTGACGGGCTGCCGGGGTCTAGTTGCCATGGCTCTACCCATCCCATCCCATCCTTCTGCACGGGGAGGGCGTGGCTACTGACGGCCCCGTCCTGCTCTGGCTTCTCTGTTTGGGTATATGAGTCAAGGACCCCTGGGTGTCAAGCAGCTCAGCACCCCATTCCCAGGTATTGAGGTGTCCTCCCTCAAAGCTTTAGAATAGCGGAGTTCATCGGCACCCCCTGAGTCCTGAGCTCAGGATCTCACCTGTGAGTCAGTGGGCGTGGTTAGCGTGAGCAAGTTTTTTTTTTTTTTTTTTCTTTACATCAGGGCCCTTTTATTTTTAGTGACTTGTTTCCCCACATGTCTTCCAGGGAACCCCAGTTCCCTTTCAAGGTTCCTATCCCTGTCCTCCAGCTCCCTGAGGTCAGGCTCCCCTGTGCCCCTGTGGGGACTGCAGCTTCTTTGGCCACTGTCCCTCTGGGCTCCCAGCTACCCCAACAGGACTAGGCTCCCCGGCACCGCCGTGACCGAGCTCATGCAGGCAGCCCCTGCCTGCCTCCGTGACTTTCCTGGAGCATGGTCCTTCCCTCTACCTCCAGGGGTGTGTTGCCCTGGGAGACGGAGGAGGGGAGGCAACAGCCACCAGACAGCGGTACTTGCCGAGCTTGGTGGAGCTTGGCTCTTAAATATTTATAAGCATCAGCTCTAATGGAGGGAGAGGAGGAGACATTAGCAGCAATTTTCTTCTGTGCCTTTGGATTTTTTTTTTTTGCCCCTGAAAATGCGGGGGAACAAGAAGAAAAAAGGAACAGCAAAAGCAGTTTTATACCACTTAGCTATGGGCAAGTGAGAAGAAGGTGAGGTGCCGTCAGTTGGCCAAGAGGAACTGGGCAGGAAGAGCTCAGACGTTCACACCAGGGCTTTGCTGCAGCCCCCTCCTGCCACCCCCCCCCCCAGGGTGGTGGCCTGCCTGGCTATTGCAGGGGGCAGGTGATTGAGCAAAAAGGGCAAGCGGGGGCATTGTTGGGGCCGACGCAGGGAACCAGAAGTCCTGCTCCCGGGCCTGCTCCGACTCTTGACCTTGGGCAAGGTCTCGGCTTCTCCCAGATGTTAGGGCCTGACTGTATGTGGGTGGGCAGGGAGCCAGTTCTCTGAGCTCGGGCGTGACTGCTAATTTTCTCTTACGTGGTTCAGTCAGCTTCCTCGGTGCTGTTTGCCACCATCCACCCTCCAAGGTGCAGCTCACATCTCAGCTCCCCTTTGCTCTCTGCTCCATCCGCGGAGCTGTGGCACGCGTACTTTTCCTGCTCGTCTACCAATTAGTCATGAACTGTCTTGTAGCATTTCTTTCTGCCGTCATCAAAGTGTGGTTCAGTCATCTGTTTTACTCTCTGTAATGGTCTGTTTAGTTATACTGTAAGCTCTGAAGGGCAGAGACCAGGCCTTCTGTGGTCTTGGATTCTGCCCTATGACCAGAGCAGTGAACACCATCTACTTTGTGTGAAGGCACAGCAATTGCTGACTCTGCCTGTGGAGTGGTCTGCTCATAGGGACCCTTGTTCCAGGCAGGAGGGGAGGTGGGTGCGGGCAGACTTCCTCCACCAGCCGAACTGACGACCACTGGAAGTAGAGCTGGGGGTGAGGTGGCCTTTTGTGGCTGCCTCTAAGGTCACAGCCTTGGTTAGGAGCATGTCCAGGGCTGGCGGCACATGCAGGACTGGCCTGAATGAGCCCATCTACGTGCCCCTCTTATACGTGGTCCTGCCTTCGCACACCTCCCAGTGACAAAACCCAGAGGATGCTGCCTCTCCCCAGATGTTCCCCTGCTTTCACATATCCGTGATTGGAAAGGTGGCTTCATTTTGTATCTCCCTTCCCTCCCCGCCCTGCTCCGTGCAGGCTCTCATCTTGGTCCCAGAAGGCAGGGCTAGCCTCTCAATGAAACTGTGAGGAAGGAGATTCCCGTCTATACAATAATGATATTTAAAAAATAAAGAAGAAGAAATTTTCAGACAAATCCAAGGTTTCCAGGAGCACAGTGCGAACGAGTAAGGAAGAGCCACTGAAGCAGCAGGGGAGGTCCTGGCCTGAGCCGTGGACGGATGGCTTCCACGCATCACCAGCCAAGTCCGGGTTGATAGCTGGGTACCAGCAGAGGGCCCAGAATCTGGAACCCGGCTGTAGCGCACTGGGCAGATGGACTGCTTTATTATAGGGCAGGCTCTCCCCTCCTTTCATTCCCTCTCTCTTGCCTTATTTATCTCTCTTTTCCCATGGCCCTGTCATTCGTTCCTTTGAAAAAATACCTACCCTCCACCCCACCCCACAAAAGACCCCACAAAACCCCTGCTTCTGGAGCTTTGACATGTAGCTAGAGAGGCTTTAGATACTCCTGCTGTTGTTTACTGAGCTTAAGCCTGTGTTCCCCGCAAACATCAAGGTGAATAATTGCATCATGGAGTTCGCATGGGCTGTCTCTGGGGAAGGAAGACATGGACAGAGATGGCGGCTACCCCTGGGGGAGGGAACTAATGGCCGGGGAACATGGGAGGGATGGAGGCTCTTTTGTGCCGCTTGAATCGTACAGGTCTTGTACAAACGTACAGGTCTTGCCTGTTAACAACAACAATGCTTAATAACCAGTTACATCACCCCCAAAGTGTGGCATAGATCTGGGCTAAGGGAGAGATGTCATCCCATCTTAGCAGGAAGGTTGGGCTTGGGAGGTCTCCTCTTGGGTCATCCCTGGCTCCGTCATGGCCCCAAGTCAGCTCATTCCAGTGGGCCTACCAGACTTATACGAGGCAGTCATTTCTGCCTTAGTTGTGTATTCAGAGGTTCTGTTTTCCCTTTACTGAGAGAGCCTCTGAGTGCAAGCCACATTCCATTTGTGAAAACGTGAAAACCAACAGCAGTAATACAGCAACCCCAAATTATCTGAGAAAGTTTCTGTAAGAAAACAAATAATATCTTCATGACTTCGGGGCCGTACAAAATTTTCTTAGTGCACAGAAATACTAATCGTGGAGGAGGAGAGCAGGACATTGGACAACATTAAAATAAGAACTTTTCCCATCACAGTCATCATTTAGAGAGTGAACAGGCAACCCATCGGCGAGAAGACGATATTCACAATACAGGCAAACCTCGTTTGCTTGTGCCTTGCTTTACTGTACTTTTCAGATACTGTGATTTTTACAAATTGGAGGTTTGTGGCAACCCTGCCTGAGGCAAATCTGTCAGCGCCATTTCTTCTAACAGCGTTGCTCACTTTGTGTCTCTGTGTCACATTTGGGTAATTTTTGCCGTATTTCAGAATCCTTCAGTATTGTTATACGTGTTATGAAGATCTGTGATCAGCCACGTTTGGTGTTGCTATTGCAAAAACATGACAACTTGCTGGAGGCTCAGGTGATGGTTAGCATTATTCAGCAGTGAAGTATTTTAAATTAAGGTATGTACATTGTTTTCTTTAGACCTAATCTATTGCACACTTAATAAACGACAGTATAATGTAAACATAACTTTCATATGCCCCGGGAAACCAAAACTTCGTAAGACTCACTCTACTGCAGTGGTCTGGAACCAAACCCACAATATCTCCGACATATGCCTGTACATCTGATTAAAAAAATCTGAGTTTTTTAAAGAGAGTGGAAGAGTTAACATGTACTTGACACAAGAGGATATCCCCGTGGTCAGTGATCATGCGAAAAGGCCCTCAACATCATTATTCATCAGACGGATGCAAATTCGAACCACTTTGAGACACCATCATGCACCCACCGGGTAACATGAAAAGGGTGACAAAACCAAGGCTCGCAGAGATGTGGAGCGATCTGAATTCTTAGACATTTCTGGCAAAAGTATGAGTTTGTTCAGTTGCTTTGGAAAACTTTTTGTCCACTTGAAAACCTAAACACATGAAAGAAAGAACCCAACGATGCCAGGCTGCAGCGTGGATGAATCTCACAGATAATGTGTTATATTGAGCGAAAGAAGTAAAAAACGAGAATCTACACTGTTTGACCTCATTTATAGGAAGTGTGTGTGAAACTAATCTGTGGCGATAAAAATTAGAACAGTAGCTACCTCAGGGGTGTGTGGGAAAGTTATTAGTATTTACTAGGAAGGGACATGAGGGGACTTTGGGGGGAGATGCATGTGTTCTGTATCTTGATCTGGTTGGTACACATCCGTAAACATTCACAACTGTACTCAATATATGCATAATTTGCCGTACAAAACATACCTCAGTTTTTTAAAGGGAAGGAGGCTCAGAGGTCAGGTAGAAAAAATGACGAATGTCCATCCAGGCCACGCAAACTGTACTGTCTATTCCAGGAGCCAGCATGGAGACAGTGGTGGGGTAATTTGGTGAATCGCAGGGCAGTCAGAGCTCCTCTGAGTGACCCCAGGATTGTGCCATCAGATCCCACGCTAGAATCCAGGGCGATGGAAAACCTCTCATGGCTGGATGATTAAGCCTCAATTCCTGGCTTTGGGAGAGCACTTTCTGGCATGGCAAGTCCTCTGCAGCTGCTTCCCTCACACACATTTGCTCAAGTTCAAGTGCAGACATTTCCGTGGGTTGTCAGTGTTCCCGGTGAAGCCCCCACCTTCCACCCCGAGGCACCCTTTGGTACAGGCCCAAGCTGGACAGGGCCGGTCAGAGATGTGTCTGGAAGGGGCGAGACCCTGAGGGGCATTCTGGGCCAGAGCTATTCACAGCATAGTCCGTGACTGACTCCTGTCCACAAACTGATGCTCACCCACGATGATACAGGATGGAAATTGAGAGTGAGTGTTGAGGAACTTTTATAGCTATTAGAAAGAGTCCTCTTATGACTATTGAATTTACGATTGTAAAATTGGGTCTTGTACTTTTTTTTTTTCATTTTTCTCATTTGTTTTCATCGTGTTTTATAAAAACATGGGAGTGCGATGAAATGAAAATTTTTACAAAGAGAAAGTGGACTTTGATCTCAGGTAGCTGGAGGAGCAGTTTCTTAAATGCTCAGAGGGTGTGTCCTAAAAGAACTTACGGAAGAGCCTGAGCAGGGTCTCTGATAAGTCAGGGGCTGTTGCTTCCTGCACTTGGCGATTTTTAGAGACACTGAGCAAAACAGCCTAATTGTAGTTTCCATAGTTACCAGCTACCACCGAGGAGAACATGAGCAGATTTTAAAGGGAAAAGCCAGGCACAGGCAGAAGTCAGAAAGGTGGGGAGGATGCTGGGCCCCAGAGGAATCTGGGCCAGAGGGGGCGGCCACCACTTTACACAGCCGGGGCCTTCAAGTTGTTTTGATCCCAGAGGCAGATGCCCTGGGAACCTAGTGACGGCACATTGCCATCGCAGCTGCCCGTGAAGGACATGAGGCAGGCTGACAAGAGGCCTTCATCACGGCAGCAGGCTGGATTACCCTTCAGGGGTCCCACTCTCTGGCCCTGTCCCATGGCAGCTCCAGAAGAGTCACCCTCTTTTGCCACCATGCAGCCACCCAAAGCTTTGGACCTCCACCCAAAGCAAAGTTAGCAGGAAGGGAAAGGCGGCAGGAAGGGTCCTGTACCAACCCCACCGGCCTTCGTGCTCAAGCTTGGGTCTAGGATTTGAGGCCAGCCTCTCTTTCCGCTGTCATCGATTGGGGTCAGTGCCGTAGGCCATCCAGCGGCCTCACGTGTTCAGTCATTTGCTCATTCCTTCATTTATGCATCACTCAACAGACATTTCTAGAGCACTTGCTTGGGGGCCAGGCACTGTCCCAGATGCTGGAGATGCAGCAGAGCCCAAGCAGAGAAGGTCCCTGCCTTCACGGAGCTCATATTCTAATGGGAGAGACCGATGATGAAAGCATAAACCACAAGGTGAGGTGATGGTACATTCCACTGGCCTCGGGGTGGTGCATTGGGCCAGGAGGGGCTGTGGCGATGGTGGAAACATTTACACACAGTCTTTAGTATTTGAAAGGATGTGAAGGGCCAAAACACAGGCGCAGAAAGAAGACTGGGCTTGGCAATGTGATTCACGGGGTCTGTAGGGAGTGCCAAGCCAGGGCTCAACTGAATCTGTGGAAATCAGTGCTTTGTAAGTCCCTCTTGGCCCACATCTGCAAGACCCTGAACCCCCTAGAGAGACCCTTCACACCCACTGGGTTTCAAGCAGATCTCAGGTTTGCAACAAGCTCTGGAAATTCCACCCAAGAGCCCACCTGGGCCACCAGCCACCAGAGGGCGCTGGTGTTGCTCCTTGGCAAAGAGAAGGCCTGATGTTGTTTTAGGAAAATGTTTGAATTATGTGAAATACAAAGCAGTCCCGCCTCAGAATTATAGGCTTGTAAATCATGCTGGGGAGAAAAAGGGCCAGGGGGACGGGGAGATGTGGGATGTGAGTTTATGATCTCTCCAGAAGCCCTTGATGGAATTATAGCCTCGTAACTCACTGGGGCCCACTCTTTCCTCCACCTGGGTTCAGCTCCTCCTCTGGGCCCCCCGGGGAAGATTGATCAGGGTGCCAACAATGAGAGACTTGCTTGGTAGAGGCCTTAGGCAGGCCCCTCTAGGCTCCCTGGGGAGCGTGAGGGGAGGTGGCCATCATGACTGTTTACGCATTGGGTGCTGGCAGCTGGCCTCGGTTTTAGCGACTCCGTGGGGCTGTAACCACGTGAGTTCCAAAGGACCAAGACTGAAGAGGCCAGCGTGAGCTGCAGGATCCAAACACCAGATGGAAAGGGCTCTGGGGTTCCATGGGGAGGCGGCCACCTTCTGCAAGGTCCCATGGACCCACACAGCAAGGACACTGCATCTCTCTTTGGATGAGGTAGCGTGTCATGAGGATGCCCTGCCGCTTCTCCCTCATCTGGGCCATGTCTCCAGTTGGCCCTTTAACAAAATGGCCACCACCAGCCTCTTATCAGGGAACGAATACACAGCAGGGCCTCAGAAGAGCTCACAGACTGAGAGCGTACCGTGTGCTGAGGCAGCTGGCACTGACCTTCCTCCAGCTGGGGAGATATGCCCATGGGAGGAGGAGGGAGTGGCTGACAATATGCCTACCATCCCCTGCCACTAGCTGTGGCCTCTGTCATGTCCGGGGTTTTAAAAAAAGGCCGTGGGAAGTGCATTTCCAATGGCAAGTCAGTGATGCACTGTTAGAAATAGCTTTCAAAAACCCTAAAGACCTCACCAAAAAACTATTAGAAATAATGAATGAGGGCTTCCCTGGTGGCACAGTGGTTAAGAATCTGCCTGCCAATGCAGGGGACACTGGTTCGATTCCTGGTCCTGGAAGATCCCACATGCCGTGGAGCAGCTACGCCCATGCACCACAACTACTGAGTCTGCGCTCTAGAGCCCACGAGCCACAACTCCTGAGGCCTGCATGCCTAGAGCCCATGCTCTGCAACAAGAGAAGCCACGGCAATGAGAAGAGAAGCCCATGTACCGCAACGAAGAGTAGCCCCTGCTCACTGCAACTAAAAAAAGACCTCACACAGCAATGAAGACCCCAAAATAAATAAATTTTAAAAAAAAGAAAGAATGAATACAGCAAAATTGCAGGACACCAATCAATATACAAAAATATGTTGCATTTGTATATGCTAACTATGAGCTAACAAAAAGAGAAACTGAGAAGACAATCCCATTTACAGTCACAATAAAAAGAATAAAATACCTAGGAATAAATTTAACCAAGAAGGTGAAAGACCTGTACACTGAAAACTATAAGACTTTGTTGAAAGAAATTGAAGAAGACACAAATAAATGGAAAGATATTCCATGCTCATGGATTGGAAGAATTAGCATTGTTAAAATGTCCATATTACCTAAAGCAATCTACAGACCCAGTGTGATCCCTATCAAAATCTCAAGGACATTTTTCACAGAAATAGAATAAAACATCCTAAAATTTATACAGAACGATGTAAGGCCTCAAATAGCAAAAGCAGTCCTGAGGAAAAAAGAATAAAGCTGGAGGCATCACAGTGCCTGACTTCAGGCTATTTAATAAAGCCATAGTAATCAAAACAGCATGGTATTGGCAGAAAAATAGATGCATAGATCAATGGAACAGAATTGAGAGCCCATAAATAAACCCACGCATATGTGGACAATTAGTTTATGACAAAGGAGCAAAGAACATACAACGGAGAAAAGATAGTCTCTTCAATAAACAGTGCTGGGAAAACTGGACGGCTGCATACAAAAAATGAATCTAGACCACTGTCTCATACCCTACAGAAAAATTAACATAAAATGGATCAAAGACTAGAATGTAAGACCTGGAACCATAAAACTCCTAGAAAAAAACATAGGCAGTATGCTCTTTGACATTGTTCTTAGCAATATCTTTCTAGATATGTCTCCTCAGGCAATGGAAACCAAACAAATAGCGTATGTTATCACATATGTGGAATCTAAAAAAAATACCAATGAATGTATAGGCAGAACAGAAACAGACTCACATGTATAGAAAACAAACTAGTTGTTATGAAAGGGAAGAGGGAATGGGAGGGGCAAATTAAGGATATGGGATTAAGAGATATAAACTACTATGTATAAAATAGATAAGCTACAAGGATATATTGTGTAGCACAGGGAATTTTAGCCATTATCTTGTAATAACGTCTAATGGAGTGTAAGCTGTAAAAATACTGAATCACTATGCTGTACACCTGAAACTAAGTAGTAATGTAAATCAACTACAGCTCAAAAAACCCAGTAAAAAAAAATAAAAACAAAGTAAATGAACAAACCAAACCAAACAGTAACAAACACGTAACTACAGAAAACAGAGTAGTGGCTACCAGAGGGGAAGGGGCAGGAGGGAGGATAACAGATGGAAACTGAATTTTTGGTGGTGAGCACATTGTAGGGTATACAGAAGTAGAAATAAAATGCTGTACACGTGAAACTTACAGAAGGTTTAAAATCAATGTTACCTCAATTTAAAAAAATAGCTACCTTTCTTGAGGTACTACATGTCAGATGTCGTGTACATAATCACATTTTCTCACAGATTCTCACAATGTTCTCACAAATTATTTCCATTTCGCCGATGAGGGGAGTGAGGCATAGAGATGTAAATCAGTTTGTCTAAGCCACACACAGACAGCTAAGTCCGGTGTTGACGATTCGAACCCAGATCCCCTGTCTCTCTTGGGCATCCCACCAGGGAGCCTGCCGGCATCTCATCCCTGTGAATGTCAGTCCCCAAATCTTTCGGCTGAATTCCCACTCAATTTCTATTCCTCTCTGCCTGCTTGAGTTCACAGTTGCAGTCCAGCGCCTGTCCTTTCTTATTTTCTCTGCAGTGTCTTTTGCATTTACAGTGCTCTGGTGATAACCCGCTATTGAGAGAGAGGGAGAGTTTAGAGTTTGTGGTAATATCGCACAATCAAGAGCATAAGCTTTAGAGTCAGAGAAACCTGGGTTCACATTCCAGCTCCACCTCCTCTATCATTTGGCATTTGTGGGACTGGAGTTGTTATTGCTTTGAGCCTCACTGTACTCGTCCATAAAATGGGTGTAGTAGTGACAACTACTGCATAAGGCTGGATCCTGAGAACCGAATGAGGTTGAATGTATGTAAGTGATACATCAACTCAATTTATAAAATCATCTCTCTGAGAAAGTTCTTTGTGGCCCGGGAGCTGATGACCCTCTGTCACAGGGCATTAAATCAGGGTTACAGTCTTACCCTACACCCGTATTCTCTTCTTCATCTCCTCCCAGTATCTTATCAACCCTAAGGGACCTAATCTTTCTTAATTGATGGGATAACAAAAGACTAAGGTCATTTAGAAAACCTTGTCTTCAGGATCAGTTGGGTTTCATTACATGATATCCTCTTCGGGTACCTGATCTTGCGGCCCAGTGCTTTAGAGAAAATAGCAGGCATTTATCTTATTACTATGTATCCAGCATCGAGTTCAGAATAAAAGAAATGTTAAGACCCGGTCTATTACTGAGTTGAGGAGGCAGGACATAAAAAAGAGGTGAAATTATTAGGGAATAAAATTATCATGTACATATCAGCACTGATTCTGTTAAAATAAAGTGCTGAGTGGTGTATTAACAGGCGATTAGAGGCTGTAGCCATCCAGGGTAAGATGCTAATTGTGTGGTGCAGGGAAGAAAGGCACGGGTGCCTGGGGAGGTTGAGTAGTACCCAGTCCCTCTGAGAAGTCACCTGTGAATGTGACGCGTCCCAGAGCCAGGGGGCGCACGCAGCCCTCACCAACATGCAGCTTTTGGTGTCGCTTGATGTCCTTGTCTCACATAGGTCAGTCACAACTTTCGAGGTGGAATAAAAACTTGGTTTGATGGTGAATAATGGAAAGGAGGATGGCGATGGCAGTGATGGAAAGGTGAAGAGGTAGAAGAAGACTGAGGGCTCTTCCCAAGAAAAGACTTGGCGTAATGCCTCTGATCTCACTCGTACAGAATTATTAAGGGTTTTAAAGCATTACATATTGCACTGTAGGTCTCCCTCGTGCCCTACCTCATACCCTCTTGACCCACATTTCAACCCCAGCTGTTGCCATGGCAACCAGGTGGCATGCACGTAGCCTGGCAGCATCGGTTTTCGGGACAGACCCTGGATACCCCTTGCCTCTGCCCCAGGGCACCACTGTGTCTGCCCCTGGGGTCCCTGGGGGGAGCCACGGAGCCATTGCTACACACTCTCAAGTCTAAAAGTCTGAAGGATTAAGCAGCCACTGGGCAGCCTTCAGGCTCTGGGGGGTGGGA
Organism: Kogia breviceps; assembly: GCF_026419965.1. Lineage (NCBI taxonomy): Eukaryota > Metazoa > Chordata > Mammalia > Artiodactyla > Physeteridae > Kogia > Kogia breviceps. The sequence continues at coordinate 20,871,118 of NC_081318.1, read as the reverse complement.
GCCAGTGGGCACGTTCTGAGGTGCTCTGTTTCTGCAGGGCCCTTTCTAGTGGGTTGCCTGCTGCCCACGGTGGAGACCAGCTTGATAATACACCCTTGAGTTGTCTTGTCTTCACTCCCTTACCCCACTCCTGTTTCTCAGGACCACCTCCCCTAATAAACCCCCTGCTCGCAAGCCCTTGTCTCAGGTTCTGCTTTGGGGGAAAACTCAGGCGTTTATCGTTTTCAGTTATCCACTTCTGTACTTTATCGGGAAGCTATACTCTACACTTGCATTTCAGGATCTGGGCAGAGATTCTTGCACTAACTTTATGCATTCATGTAACTGACACTTTTAGGGTGACTGCTGTATGCTGGGTACTGTCCCATGAGCTGGGTCCAGAGAGATAACACGTGGGGTTTTTCCTTCAGGCGCGTGCCACCATCCACTAAAGCTTGTAAGATGTCAGGACCCGCTCTAAGTCCTTTGAAAGCCTTACCTCACTTGATCCTCTCCACAGCTCTGTGAGGAAGGCATTATTTTTTGTTGTTGTTGTTTTTGTTTTTGTTTTTGTTTTTGCGGTACGCGGGCCTCTCACTGTTGCGGAGCACAGGCTCCGGACGCGCAGGCTCAGCGGCCGTGGCTCACGGGCCCAGCCGCCCCGCGGCACGTGGGATCTTCCCGGACCGGGGCTCGAACCCGCGTCCCCTGCATCGGCAGGCGGACTCTCAACCACTGCGCCACCAGGGAAGCCCAAGGAAGGCATTATTATTCCCACCTTTACAGATGAGAAGACCCAGATTTGGAGACAGGAGTTTGCTCCAGGTGGCAGGGCTGGACAGTGGTGGGCAGGGTCTTCGCCATTACTCTGCACAGAGAACGTGTGTTCAGGCTGCAAAGGGCAGATTGAGGTCACAGCTGTCTGGACAGGTGGGGTGCTCACACAGTTCCGAGTAGGGGGCATATGCCCCCCGTGTTGCCCATGGGAGTTCATACAGCTGGAGGCAAACCACAGATGAAGAAGGAACGAGAAGAGCACTGAGGGGTCGGGGGCGGTGCAGGTGGGCCCCCGGGGAGGGGGCGCCATGATGCAGTCCTTGTGGTGGACGCACTCCTGGTGGCCGGGGCCGAAAGCGTATCCCTAGCGACCTGCTAGCCTCCCTCCCCTTACTGCTCTGCTTCCCGCACCCCCCAGGCCCCGCCTCTGCGTCACTAGAATTGGACAGGCTTAACCAGGGCCGGTTGGGGAACTTGGCAGGTGGGAAAGCAGCAGCCCAGGTCTGTACTCCAAAGTGGAACTGGGGTAAGAAGGGCCCCGCTTCTCCCCTGCCTGTATTTTAGAGGGATCATCGGGCCTCTGTTAGAATCAGGCAGCAATAGGTGCTGCCGAGAGCAGCCAGCCTGTGCGTGTGGACAGGCCTTTCTAGGCATCACGAGGAGCTGTCATTTACGGTCCCCTCGAGGCGGCCGCCATCTGGAGTGAGGACCTGGGTAGAGAACATGGCCTGTGTCCCAGTAAGGATGACTTCTCTGCCCTCCTGAGAAGTTGATCATTCCTGAAATTTCTAGGAGACTATAGGCTGTGTTTTAAAACGACCTTGGTTGGATTCATCCCGGGTGGGTCCATATAGCCTCTCCCGACGCGAGTGCCGCGACCTCCACCTGGGGCTGAACGCTCTCCACCAGGGCAGGCAGGCTGCGAGAAGACCAGGCAGAAAACCTCCCGCACAGAGTCGGCGAAAAGTGCTGTCCTCCCCAAGCCTCTCCCTTCTGATTCCTCTCTCCCAACCCTTCCTGCCCCCGGCCCCAAGTTCCTTCCTTCCTCTTCTCTATGGATTTGTGCCTTCTTTTTCTGTCTTCTCCTTCTTTCCTAATCTGTCCAAAATCCAGCTCAGGAAAATTAGGAACTTCCACAGAATGATTCACATTGAGTGTAAATGGCCAATAGTACCTTTAAAAAAATGAAAGATTTAGGTCAAAAGAATAATTCTCTGTAGGTGAAAAGGTGAGACTGCACACATCCAGCTGTCAACTAAGGGGCTAAATAACTATCGGTCAGGTTGAATTTGTAATGCACAGGATAGTCTAGGTTATGCTGCAGTAACAAACAGCCCTCACCCCCCAGGGACTTAAAACAGCAAAGGTTTGTGTTTTACTCGTACTACGTAACCATCAGGGTCATCTGGTGGCTCTGCTCTGTGATGTCGTTGTCCTCACTCTGTGGTCCAGGCTGGGGGAGCCTGGCAGGGGACCTACATCACCGGCGTTCAGACTTCATTGGCCCAAAGCAAGTGGCTTGGCCAGCTCACCTTTATTAGGTGGGAAACTGTAATGCTCATTCAGGGAGCGGAAGTGGGACTTGTTGACCAGTGATGCAGTCTACCAGATGTCCCTGCCTGTGGGTCCAGCCTCAAACACCTGCCTCCAGCGTTAGCAGATACTCCCAGCAGCACCGCAGGCTTGGGGTCAGCACTCAAAGTGGGAGTTTTGTTAAAACAAAAGCAGGGCAGGTTTAGAGAAGGTGATGGGATGGAAGTGACCTGCTCCTAATCTCCATTCACCCTGCTCAGCCAGGAGCAGCTCTACCAACCAGGGAGAGGTTTTGACCACAACACCTGCTCTTTTCACCTGCCAGAGACAGCCACCAGCTGCAACTCAAGGAATTAGTTTCTTAAAGATAAAACATTCATGGCAGGGCGTGTGTGGCCAAATACGAAAAATCACGAAGAGCATGTCAGTCAAAGTTGTGAAGCTAATCAAGGGACCCACTTTGTGGCTGGTCGCTTTCCCCTAGTCCTCCTGCCCTTGTCCCCTCTTTCATCTGTTCTTGATTTTCTGTGATTTACTCTGTGCTGGATACTTGTTAAACTTGGGTAACATTAGTTCAGCTGAGATATGGGCTCTACCTTCAATAATCTCCCAGTCTAATGATCAAAAATATACATATTTCATAAGGTGTTAGATATTTAGTCTTTTGCAGTGATAAATAAGGAATCTGTTATGGACTGAATTATGTCCCTCCAAAATTCATATGTTGAAGCTTTAACCCTCAGTGTGACTGAAGTTGGAGATGGGACCTTTAAGGAGGTAATTAAGGTTAAATGAGGTCATAAGAGTGGGACTCTATAATCTGATAGGACTTGTGTCCTTATAAGAAGAGACAGCAGAGATCTTTTTCCAAACACACACAGAAGAAAGACCGTGTGAGGACACAGAAGATGGCTGTTTGCAAGCCAGGAAAAGTGGTCTCACCAGAAACCAACCCTGGCACCTTGACTTTGGACTTCCAGCCTTCAGAACCATGAGAAAATACATGTCTGTTGTTCAGGCCACACAGTCTGATCTGTTACGGCAGCCCAAGCTGACTAATAATACAGTATCCCCCTCAATTTGTTACTGAGGCCCAGGCCCAGTCCACTCTTTTGTTTGTATAATAGCATTTTTATGACTCTTGATAGTACCCCGTGCATGCGTGGCCGTTCATAATACCCCAGGTTTTTTGCACTTTAGTTACAGGCATCTGTCCTCCCCACAGTCTCCTGGATTTCATATGCAGTTAGACACGTCTGCAGTTTATGGAAAAGGAAACAAAATCACAGAGAAATGATCTGCTCAAGGTCACAGTGACTGTGATAAAATATGAGATCATATAGGTAAAGGAGCCTGAGGACAGGGCAGGAACTGGGTCATGTGTGGAATCCCAATCTGAACTTTCCACCGCAGCCTGCTTCACTATTTAGGAGAAGGAAACACATCTCCTTCCTATTCGTGAAGCATACTTTCTGTGTGGAGTCTTAACCACCAAAACAAACAAACAAAAAACAAGCCACAGAACCTCTGGCTGATGTCGATCCATTTGGTTTGTGCTAGACCTTGAGGTCACTAATTCCCAGGAGCCTCGGGTTTGGTGGGTGCGGGGGCAGCAGGAGATCAGTCTGTCTTACATCTCCCCACACTCCTCTTTCCTACCTTTCTTAATTACCCTCTTTCTGTGTGTTTCTGTCTCTCCTTCCTGATCTTGCTTCCTTTCTGATTCTCTTTTCTCATGGTTTTCACTTTGAATAGTAAGAACGCTGGAATTTCATGGCCACATCCAGCCCAGCCTTCTCCATCTGCTGCCCTGAGGCTTAGAGAGGAAAGTACCTGCTCAAGGGCAGCCAGTGGAATGAAGAGCAGAGGACACAGTTTTCCTGGGTCCAGACAGGGACTTACCCTGCCTCACCTGCATCACTTTCCCTTTCCCCTCCCCCTCTCACACCACCTCCAAGCCACGGGACGGGCCACGATGGACGTGAGCGCAAGTAGATGAGCTGTCTTCTTCCCTTTCCCCAGCCTCTATTGCCACCCTTTCCATTTTCTTCTCCCGATCCTATCTCTACTCCAGAGACAGCACTGGGTTCAAGGTCTCCACCCTCTGTCAAAGTTGGCGGAAGAGGACCCATAAAATCATTTACACTGAGGTATAGCTTGCCGAGAAGACTTGAGGCGGGGATGGTAGTCCTAGCGTTACCTCCAGAGTGTGTGACTGCAGGATTGTGTTGAGAGAGACTCAGAGGCAGATCCGACTCTGTGCCAAAGTGATGTCCGCTGACAGCGTTGACTGGGAGTCAGTCTGCTGGGTTATCGCCTCCCGCGATGCCTGCTTTGTAGCTGAGGATGGAGCCTTAAGTAGAAGGATGTGTCTGAGATGGCTGAGTACACATATCATGTAGCTGGAGAGAGAAAGTGCTGCTTCTCTACATCATAGAGGCCACCACCGCCTACTTATGGCCCAGCCTCTCCGCCTCCCCCTCCTAGCCGGACACATAAAGAAAGACCCCAAATCCAAAACTGCATTTTTATTATTTTTTAATAAACTTTATTCTATATTACAAATAGGTTTTTTTTTGTTCTGAACTGCAAAATAGGAATGCCTTATATTTACATACACAGGTATACAATTAATTATAACAAAGGTACAGAAGCTTGCCTTTACCAAGTTACAACTGGGCTCCAATTTAAATAGCATAGGTTTCCTTTTTAAAAACTTTTTTTTTTAATCTTTTTTTTTTTTAATCTTACTCGGATACTCTTCTTTAAAAATCAAAACCAGAAGACCCTCTTCCTCTAATAGATTTCATCCACATATCTTTGAGGCTTATTGTAACACTGTTGTCTAAAGATATGTTTTGCTTTGTTCTAACGAAGGGTCAGTGTTCAAGGTGGGAGCTTTCTGGAAATAGAAGTGGGGCGGGGCTGGGAGTGGATGACCCGAGCAGGAATGACCACCCTACCGCCTTCAGCAGCCTGTCTCTGAGACTCAAAGGCCCCTGCCTGTTCCTTAAACAACCCATTCATCCTTTCCTGTTCCTCCTCCTCTCTCTAGTGTTTGAGACTTAACTCTGGGTCATCTGACCAGGCCAGACTCCTCCTCTCCCCCCACCCCTCGGCTCACTGAGCCATTATCTCTTGTGGTACCCTGGAGTTGTTGGTTGCTATGGTAACTTGGCAGGACCCTGCTGAAAGAGATAGGCTGGTCTCTACAAGCTAAAGTGGGGAGGAGGGTGGCTACCTCCAATTCTTCCCTCCCATCGCAGGGCCTGGGGTTCTTGTTCTTGGTCAGTGCAGCCAACTCATGACTAAGCCAGGACCTCTGGCCTCACGGATGCCAGGCCCAGGCAGGGAGTGATGGGGGGGGGAGAGTCGTCCACCCTAACACACAAAGTCATGGTTTCCAAATGGAAACAAGATTCTTTGAGGTAAACTAGCTTTTCTTTTTAAAGAACGGAAGGCTTAACAGGCCAAAAACAAGCTGACGGGAACACCGGGGAGGGAGAACACACACGGACACACACACCTTCTTAGTTGTCCACCTGTATTGCATCCGGCCGTCCTGTTTGGTAAAGCGGTGTCTCAGTTTCTTAAGTGTTCTTTGCATTGCTCTTTAACCGTATCCTCTGTTTGGAATTCTACTCTTGTAAGGGGGCCCTTCCGAAATGTGCTTGAGTTGTAAGATCAAAGATACCAACAAAAGAAGTTCTAATTCCAGATAAAGAAACTGGTGGAAGATGAGCTGCACAGACCTATTTTCCGTGAGCATCTGCCTTCTTGGGAGAGGGGTCCCTCCACAACGAATCCCTAACAGGGTCTCCCTGCTGTTTGGGGGAAGCTGTAGGATTCAGCAACACCGGGGGCGGCCCAGAGAGAAGTGAAAGAGGGTAGCGTGGCGGGAAGGTGGGGCTCGCCTGACCAAGGTCGCCGGGCCTCCCCCCACCCCACCCCCCGGCCCAGCTCAGTCTCTGCCGGTACAAACAGAAATCTCTTCTTATTCATCGCGATTTTGTTTTGCTTTGTTTTGATTTAGCGTAGTCACCTGCCTACTCAAGGAATTTAATTGGGACTCTAATGAGTATGTATTACTTTTACAACCAAAGCATCCTTTACATTTTATAAAAGCTGGATACTCCCCCTAATAATAAGTAATTTTATTGGGGATCAAAGATTTGTAGTTTAAAAAAGCTCTCTCTTGAACGAACTTTTACTGCAGAGACTCCTTTGCGAGTGGGAGGCGGGGTCATTCGGTTTTCCAGAGGCTCCAGAGCGTCAGCCTCTCCCAGGAGCTGCCTCTTCGGCGCCCCCTGTGGCCGTCCCTCAGCCTCCCGGTCTGTAAGATGACTCGTTTGCTGCACCTGTGGGGTGAGGCGACAGGGGCAGGAGGAGCAGGGCTAGCACGCGGGGCTGCAGCCAGCCGAGGGGAGCGGCACCGACGTTAGCGGCCACGGAGGCCGCTCCCCCGGGCATGGCCACGCCTGGGGATGTCCTGACCCATTTCTTTAACAACAGGGGGAGCCCCCGTCCTCCGGTCTCCAGTTTCTCCTCATCCCCCTGGAGGTCACAGGTGAAGAGTTTGGTGTTCGCACCGCCCCACCCCAGTATTTGGATTTTACATCCACGCCTGGGCTCCCTCCTTAATCTCGAAACCCTTAAAACACACGAACAAAAAATAAACAACTGCAGACCCCAAATAAACAGCCTACCTACGGCTTAAAGACAAAGGGAAGAGCTGAGAGACGGGAGGGGGGGTTTCGTGGTCTATCCTGAGAGCTGACAGGGCAAGTGAGGGGCTGAGAGAAGGTTCTTGAGGACGTGAACTAGAAGCAGGAGGAAGGGCCAGGAAGGAGGTGGGATGTGCCCGGGGCGGGTCTGCGGGGGGCACAGTGGAGACTCTGGTACCTAGACGCTTTTCATTCATGGGATCGCCTCTCAGACAGCCGTGCTGCGGTTCTCACTGGCGGGTTCAGTTCCTGGAAGGGCCGTGGTCCAGGGCCAAAGCTCCTCTCCCTCCACGGCTCTCTGTTTTTGATTAACAGTAATTAACCGTAGCCTTCACTGCGTTAAGTATTTGACTTCGCATCCTGTGAGGCCAAAGGAAGTGCCCCTTTGTCCTAAGAGCTGAGACAGATGGCGTAAGGAACTTTCCCTTTTAGGTTGAGAGCGAGGGGTTGTTTAGGGCTCTGGAAACATCAGCAGGACTTGCCTTGTGGAATGGAGGTCATTTGGGAAATCACTGCTGTGGCTCCTCTGATGGGGGGCCCAGCGGCCCTGGCTGGACCAGGGGGCCCCGAGCGCTCGTGGGGCGAGGCAGCTTTGGAGGGCTGGATGGGGCTAGGGCGGTCCCAGGGGGCTGGACTGAGGGCGGAGCTGTCCCCTGGGGGGCCGAGCAGCTCCTGAACTTAGTGGCTATGCGTGCGAGGCTACGCGTGCAGGAGGTGGGGAGGGGGCGCTCCGTTCTGCTGGGGTGGGCACGCTCAGGGGCCAGGCATGCAAAGGGGACAAGGGCACGAGGGCCTAGGGTGAGGGGAAGGGGGTGTGGTGCTGGGATAGCACACGGACACTGATCCCAGCCTGGGAGGTGAGGCCTGGGCCTGCAGGGCCACGATCAGAGACCTCGCTCCTGCCGCTGCTTGGCACAGTCCAGGACAGTCTGCCTCAAAGGTCGGCATCTGTTTAAACTGAGTTCTCTCTTTCTAGCATCTCTGGCCTCACTCACTGGCCCACAGGCCCATGAGAGGGAGGCTCTAGGGCTCTGGGTGTGCGCATCACGGTTGGCCTATGGGACGCTCAGGTTATCCTGGGTCCCTGACTTCCAAACCACCTTGATAGCGGAAGGCAAGAAAAAAATGTTTTCCTGAGGAAGTAACCGACACAATAGCCGACTTCACTTAAAGGTACTATTTGCAGTTAACCAAGAAATGTCAGGGTCTTTCCTTCCAAGGAAGTCCAGAGAATGGCAAAGCCCAGACCTGGGGGAGACCTGTGCTCCTGGGAGAGATGACCAGCCTGCAGTAAACTTGCCCAGCCTCTCTCCCTCTCCCATTCTTTTAGACTCAGGAACTTGTAAAGTTCTCCCTCCCCCTCGCCACTCCCGGCGCCATCCCATCTCACTTCAACGTTGACTCCTTACCTCACCCGGGTCAGTTATTTTGACTTTGTGATCTCCTGGTACCATTTTGGACCCTGGTGGTTTCAAGGGGTTGAAAGAGTGAGAGAGATGGGATGAAAGGGAGGTGAGGAGACATGGCCTTTTCTCCCCTGCTTTCTGCCCACAACTCAAGGAGTCAGATAAAGGTCCCACCTTAAACAGAACTGTGACCCTGAACATTAACTGTGACACGGGGCGGGGCCTTGAAGAGACCTCCCTTCCAGAGGACCCCGTCTGCCCAGGTCCCTTCTGTGGCACGTACTGGCCTGCCAGGAGGAGGCTGGGCATTCCGAGGGGAGGCGTGGAAAGAAGATCTGGGGGAAAGAGGCTTTTTGACAACGCTGCCTTGTCTTTACTTTGAAACGTATCACACGTGCGCCAAGAATCCAAACAAAAGAAATGGAAAACAAACAGCAAAAGGAAAGGGAGCTCTTATGGGGAAGATGGGTTGTGACGCTGCGAAATTCGATCCTATTTTCTCCATCCCCCCAGCAGGCCACAGAGACTTTGGGCAAACGAAGCGCCAGAAACAACCCACCCCACCAATTAAAATAAAACCTGCCCCAAACCCCTCCCCCAGGACAGATGAGGAGGGCTTGGAAACTTGTCCATTCTCCCCTCTTTCTTCCTGACATTTCTCCGAGGTGACTGAAGTTTCTCTTACAACAAACACATGGGGAAAAAATTTGTACCGACAATGAAACAATAGTAATAATCCGGTAAAAAAAGAAAAGCTTCAGCAAACCATGATAACAGTCTTTTTTCTACTTGTTCATTTTTTTTTCTCTAACTGTGCAAAACTTAAAAAATAAATCAAAACTCACTCATACACACATACTTAAACTCACAGCTTCCATTCAGCACACCTGTGTTAAATATGTTTGTGTCTTTCTTCTCCCCAACCCCTTCACATGTGCAAAAATATTTAGCGGCCCAGGTGCCTCCTCAGCCCTCCTCCCGCATGCTTCTTTCCTGGCCTGCCAGGGCTTGTGGCTTCTGGGGAGGAGATCAAATGATCAAGGGTAGAAATTCCATGCTTCTTCACCTGGCACTTCGTTTGCCAAAACCTTTGGTTATGCTTTTCCCCCTTGACATGCATATTTTCTCATTCTCCTCTTCCCGTTGGTTAGGTTACTTGTATTTTGCCCATCATTTGTCCTGCTCGACGCCACGTCACGCCCTGCTCTGCGTCACCACCGCCCGGCCTCCAGTCCTCCTGTCCAGGATCCCCTTGGCCAGTGACCACCCTGATTTCCTATGGAGAGGTGACCTCACCCCTCTGCACTCAGCACAGAAAACAAGTGTTGAAATGTCCCGAAGTTGCAGAATGAATGGTGAGCAAGGGCAGAGAAGGGAGATGCTTCAAATCCCCGATAGGACAAGAAAGCTTCCTGAGCTCTCTGCCTACTCCTGGGGCAGACACACACGCACACACACACGTGCACATGAGATCACACACACAAACGTGCTCATATCCAAAGGGGCTATAGCATTCTTTAAGCACAGGGCGCTCCACAGATGTTGCTGGAAATGGTGTGGTTCCTTCCTCTTTCCACGTGGGGCCCCTGTGGAGTGGATGGCAGGGGAGGATGTCTGATGCTCGGGGAGTGAAGGCGGGACTGTGGAACCTTGTCCCCAACCCCACCTGAGATGATGCTGCTGCCTGCCTCCCAGAGTGGTGTACAGCTCCACACCGGGGCTGCCAGGCGAGTCTACGGCAGAGACTGGACCACAGATGGAGATGCTGTCTAAGGTCCCTTCAAGGTTATAGGTTTCCACGATCTTCCGTCAGACCGTCTCTCACTTATAGGCCCTGCTCACCTAGGACACGTGTCTGAGCACACATTAGTCTGGCTGGCTAAAATGATGTATCTGTGGATGGAAGGAAAGATGGAGGAACAGATGCCAGAGCCAAGGTCAGTTGTGTGTCCCTCCTCGCTTTTCCGGCCAGGTCCTTCCCAAACACGACAAACCCGGGACTGAGTTGGGCTGGCATTCTGGCTTGTCTCTGTGAGGCTGTTTCTTTCCATGATGACTGCCGAAGAGCTGAGGGAGGAGAGTGACAAAAGAGACAGCTGAGATGTTGATGAAGTAATTCCCAAGGAGGCCTGAACAGTCCAGAGACAAAGTCATCTGCATCTGCAACGGCACCAGATTCTGCAGGGAGCCAGGGGCGAGGCTGTCTGCCCCAACTTTCTACAGAGTTCTCAGGAAGGACGGTGGGGATGGAGCCATGGAGACAGCTGGAGGTAGAATCTCCCAGATGCACTCGGCATTTTACCTTGACCCCTGATGAGGATGGAGGTGTGTCCTCTAGACGGCACTCGGGGATCTGCAAGGGATCAGACCCATGACTATGGTGGTGATTCGTTAGCATGTGGAGGCAAATGGAAAACAACCAATTCTGCTTCCAGGGTAGATGCATCTCTCTTCTTTTCTCCCTCTACGTGTTACGTATCTGCCGCTGTGAGCCAGACTGGGCGGCTGGGAGGATCTCCACAGTGGGCTGTAACTGCTATTCTTTCTCCTGTCTGGTTTTCCACGGCCGGGAGGAGACTGGGCAGGCAGGGCCCTATGGGCACTTGGAAAGGCTCCAAGAAGATTGGAAGGGAACAAAAAGGCCTCTGGATGCCAACCCAACAAGTGGGAGACAGCCTGCGAGGCACCCCACGACGCCTCACGCTCCCCACTCCAGCCACACGCAGGAGGTGCAGCCTTTCTTCTCACAGTTGCACAGGGACCACGCCACTGACAGAGCCCCTGGAGATGGAAACCTGGGCCAGGAGACGTCTTCCCAGTGAAGATAATACAGAGCTCACTGCCTCGTCCTCAGGCCAGCGTTCGGCTCAATGCGGGGCTATCAAAACGTGGAAGGTGAAGTAGCAGTACAGAAACATCCTGCGTCCGCGGCTCCTCATCCATATTCGGGCCCTGCTGCTGATGTGTGGGGTCAGCGGGGAGAGAGGGCCCCCTCTGATGTCTTCTGGTCCCTCACGGGGTGGGGGGTGGGGTGGGGCGCAGGCGGGCCGTCCTGGACTAACTGAGGGTCGGTGGCTTGGCTCAGTCATGTTGGTAGAGCAACTGAAAGAGGGGGGATCCAGGAAGGAGAGAGACAGAAACAGGCAGAGAGAGAGAGAGAGAGAGAGAGAGGGAGGGAGACAGCGCTGCTCAGGGGATGCTGCTGACGCCAGTCGGAACTTGCACTTGGTAAAGATGATAATCTAGACTGAGGCACGGCTTGGTGTGTCCCTCCCTCCAGGGGGTGCCTGGAAGGACGGTTCTCAGCTGTCTAAGCTCATGAGGGTTATGACTTGTTCTAGTTTGTAGGCCAGTTTCTGCTTTCCACACTGGTCATCGTGGTCCAGAGGTCCAAGGATCTGTTGAAGAGCCAAGAACGGGGCGGTCACTCGTTTGCGTGTGTGTCTGTGTTCTTAGGGTACATACAGAGGGGGGACGCGGTCAGAGGGTTTGGGAGGATGTGTGCAGGTGAAGCGGCCCACACGAGGCGGCCGGGGAGGCAGACGGCCTGGGTGACAGGGTGGGGAGGTGCGGGGCAGCGCTCGGGCACAGGGAACAAACGTGTGGGCACCCAGGTGTCAGCGAGCGCAGGATGCCAGCGCATGCACCAGCATGTCTGAATACGTGTACATTTCACTGCCCACGGAAGACAGCGGAGAGAGGGCAGAAGACACCTGTGCCAGGCTGCTGCAGTTACCTACGGGTTAGACAGCAAACAGGTCCATGCCCAGCGGGAAGTACCGTGCTCAGTGTCTCGGGGTGACTATGCATTTCATGATATCAAGACTTTCCTCCACCCCCCCACCCCCTTGTGAAAAAGGAACGTCTTCCTCGTCCGCAACCCAAGGCCTGAAATTCCGCATTTAGAAAGTTATTTGGCTCCCCTTTGCAAAGGCTGTTAAGAAACCAGTATCCCTCGGAGAGTTACGTCTTAGGCTTTACTGGTCATTGGCACCTAACGGACAATGTCTACACAGCCTTTGCTGAGATTACATGGGTGGCAGAGGACAATGGCACGGAGCATTAGTGGACACATGAAGGAATATGTATTAGAATCTGGCTCAGACTCAGGAGCTGTAGGATTGAACAATGGCTCCACCAGTTTCTGGCCGGGTGATGGGGGGCAAAACACGTAACCTCTCTGAGCCCTCATTTCCTCATCTGTACAATGAGATGGGACGCGTGACTCCCTCTCGGGCTGCTCTGGGAGAGGGGATAAAGTCGCGTAACATATGTAAGCGCCCATGACACAATGCTGGCTCCAGCAGGGGCACGTGACAGCAGGGGTGCTCTCTACGGGTCCTGGGGTCTGAGGGAGCAGGGAGGGGAGGGGCAGGAGGGAAGAGGAGGCTGAAGGCTTGAGGGGAGGGTCCCAGAGCTTTGGACTTCCTGGCCCAGTTAATAAATTTTTAAATGGGGAGACCAAGCGAGTTGCCAACTTCTTAGCTGGCCAAGAACCACCAGTGACTGGCCCCAACATTTCATAAAGATGGGACATTTTAATACCAACCGTAGACGAGTGAACTTGCAGACTAAGGGACAGTCCTTTCCAAGATGAGACAGGGGCACTCATATATTGGCCTACTCTATGTTGTCCTCACTTATCATGTGGCCACAGACAGGTGGAAACTGCCCTGGACTAGCACTGGCCCACAGGCTGGCCTTGGGGTCCCTCCCCTAAAGGACCCACTGCTGCCTTTCCCTGCACTTGAGGTTCACAGCATTATGCTGCTCGTGGCCTGTGGACACCAGGCCCTGGGCCCTGCTGGGGCTCCTTGCTTAATCCAGAGTTCCTAGACCCTCCCTCGCGAAAGAGGCTGGGAGGAAGTAGAGAACCCGGGGCCCTGGCTTCAGCTCCTGTTACTGCCTTCCACTCTCAAGGCAGCTGTGCTGCTGCTCGGGCATGGGGAGCCTGGGTTCTGACCCTACCTGGTCTATACCGGTATGACCAAGAAAACCGTAGGCACCACTGTGCTGGCCAGAAAGCAGGCAGTGTCTGCAGGGGCAGTGACCCCAGATGAAGTTTCCTAAGTAGGGAATGCAGCAACTAAAAACAGACTCCCTTCTGCTCTGGTCTGTATCTATTCTGATTCTCTCCTACCCTATCATCTTGTTTTCTATTCTATTCTATCCTGTCCTGTCCTGTCCTATCCTATTCCTTATGACCTGCCCATGGAAGTGGGGAACTGCTTGCTTAAAGAGAATTAGATCAGAGAGAGAAAGGGAAAAAATAAAGGAGAGGGAATAGCAGGGAAGAAAAAATAAAGAGAAAAAAACAAAAGAGATACTTGATCTATATATCTGAAAAGAACAGGGATTAGTGTAGAACTGATAGACTGGTATGTTTCTAGCCTCCCTGTCTTTAGAGCACAGCCCCCAAGTCCTGGGTGGTAGAGTTTCCCCAGCAGACGTGGGGGAGGGGTGTGTCTGGCCTGGTGCTCTTGGGCACAGAGGCTGCTCCAGGCAGGGATTTCTGGGTCTCTGTGCCAGTCCTTCCCAGCGGGCCCCAAGCAGGGCAGGGCTCACCTCCTCGCTGTACTTGCCCACGTAGGAGAAGATCTCGGAGAGCGCGCTCATGGCGTTGAACTCATTCATGTGCATCCGGGACTGCTCAGCCAGGTACGCATTCATGTCCTGGTCACTGATGGCCGGCATCTTCCCGATGTCTGAGTAATACCTGCCAAGGCATGGGAGTGAGGAACCGTGCATTCGGGCCAGAGGAGAGGTGGAAACTCCCAGCGCCGGGCCTGGGGCAGCAGATTCGGAGGGTGACCGAGACACTGTCAGGGGGTGGGCGGGGTGGGCAGGGTGGGGACAGGAGAAAGGAGTGACTCTCTCCGGCACTGGCTTTGCTCCCGGCCCCCGGGAGAGTGGTCCAGTCTGCCCTGTGGGTCCTTCTAACTCCCCCTCCCACAGACGCATGACATCCCCTCCGTGGGTCCTTAAGGCTCTTCTAGGCAGTTGCCCTGCCCTGATGTTCTCCCCTCTCTGAGGTTAGCCAGGAGAAGGGTGGGGCTGGGGGCCGCTTGCGGGGAGAGGCTGGCAGAAGGCAGTCAGTCACTGTCACTTGCAGCTGTGCACTCCTGTCAACTGGTTAATTAGATGCCAACATTTACACTTTTAATTTCTGCAGTTTGACATTTTATGCAGCAAGCCCCAACTCTCCCACCAGAGGGGAGTTGTGTCTTTTCCTAATGAGGGACTGAAGGGCCCTGGTGCCCCCCAAGACAGGTGCTTTCGGCTGTGGGCTACGTGAAAGAGACCAGGCACCTGCAAAGGTGGGGGAGCGTCAGGGCTGTGGGGCAGCACCCCCAGGAGTCCTTGTGGTGTCCCAGCTCAGCCCACGCTGAATGCCCGTGGCTTCACTGCTGGGGCGAGTGAGCCTGAGAGCTTAGAACACAGGAGGGGGGCGGGGACAGTCACTAGGGCGGGGACTAGGGTGAGGCAGGCGAGGTGGCTGGGGAACAAAGTTTTCGGAGAGTCACTCACTCTCACCTGGGAAAGTGCAGGTGACAGTGACAGGCCATGGGTTCCCAGAACTCAAGGCTTGATCAGGTGAGTGGAGGGCGTATTCTCAGAGGTTCTGGTTCATTCTCACCCTGGACCTCAGCCCTGCATCTCTCCCTCTGCATCCCTTACCGTGCTGACCATGAATCTCTCAGTCCTGTCCCCACCCTCACCTCTGCCCCTAGGTGCCCAGGAGTTGGGTGACAGGCTATCAGAGGTGGCACTCGTGTGCTACTCCAGCATCATGCTCAAGGGCCTGTGTGAACGACAGGTCAGTTTGTGCCAGAGCGTCCCCAGGTCGGCAAGGATTGGCAAGGCATGGCCGCCCTACTTGAGCCACAGCCCTGCGTGGAGGCCGTCCTGCCTCCGGCTCATTTGGACTTCCTTTTCTTCACAACCTTATTTCAGTGTGGGGTCCTCTCTTCCCTCGCACCCCCCCCCCCCCCCCCCGTCTCCAGAGCCCTTGGGCCCCTCGGCTCCTTGTCCTGTTTCATCCCGGTTGCTCTGTTCCACCCCAGAGGAGCCCACTCTCTTCCAGGTGTGAATCCCGCCCCAAAACATCTCCAGGGGCGCCAGGGTTCCAGGTAATGACATCCCAGGTGCTAAAGCTCCAGTGAGAGACTCGATGCATTGCCTCTATTTCTGGAAGGCAATAAATGCAATGTTCCCTCGATAGCAGAGAACCAGGGCGTCAGTGGTGGCCCCAACCTCACCACTCCCAAGGAGATTTGTGCCATCGTCCCCTCGCGACTCCATGCCTAGTGAGCAAATAACACTTGTCCGGTCAAGGGTCACGTGCACAGGTCGTATGGGGGGAGAAAATAGGAACAAACGACCCTCACTTCCGTCTCGTGGCCAGCAGCCAGACGCAGCTCTGGCAACGTGGCTGGGCCCAGAGTTTCCTCCAGACAGTTAACCCTGTCACCACGGACAGTCAGACCTACTGACCGCGAGGAAAACCCCAGGCTCCCCCTGAGGGGACGTGATCGTCATCGGAAGCAAGGACTCCTGCCTTTCCGGTTACCTGCTCGTGAAACCTTACAGGTAGGCGGACGGCTCTGTCAGGCTTTCTGCAAATAGCCTGAGGCCTCCTACTGCGACCTTTACGGTTGTGAGGGGCCTCAGAGCCCAGGTTAGGGACCACTGTCTTCACGGGAAACAGCAGTCGCCCGGCACTCTGTCCCTTCGCAATGGCCTGCCTTTACCGCACTAAAAGCCCAGTCCTTTGCTCCAAAGAGGATATATAGAAAATGAGTCTGTGTGAGAAAGAGAGGGAGAGAGTGTGAGGTGGCGTTGAGAGGGGAGTGTGGGAGGGCAGGGGTCTAACTCCTCACCTGCAGTCATGGGGGCAGCCGGCCTGGACGTGCTCTGCGTGATGCCGGCTCATAGTGAGGTCAGGTCTGCACGGGGCAACCCGCCCCTCCTCTGCTGCCTGTGTGCAGAGGGCGCTGGATGGGACCAGTGCACGTCAGTGCCACGCACAAGCCTACGAGTGGATCCACCGCACGTCCTCATCTTCAGCGAGTTCTAAAGGGTTGAGCTGAGTGGCTTTGGGCAGTCTGATGTCCTAGAGGAGTGTGGGGCTTGAGGTCTGCGGACATTCGGCCCATCCTCGCCCCAAGCCCTGCCTGGAGCTGAGTGGGCCCGTCCCCCCTGCAGGTCTCTGCCGCCCTTGCCTCGACCTCTCCCTGCTCCTCTCCCGGGCTCTGCCCAACCCCACTCCCTGGCCAGCACCCCTTGAGCCTGACAGTGGCCCTGCTCCGGCATCTCTGCACCACGTGCACAACTGCTTTCTCTTGAGCACCTGCTGTGCTGGGGCTTTGCGCCGGGCTCTGCCACTGAGCAGCCTTATTGATTGTGAAGAATGCAATTATGTCCCATTAATGAACTTCACACGAGTGCTCTTATCAGCTAGCTGTGCAGTGAGGGAGGGGAAGGTCAGCCTGGGCTCCTGTGCTTGAACTTGCTCCCATGGGATGTCCTCTTGCAGGCGAGTCCTTCTCCAGAAGGGAAGCAGGTGGGATGCCAGCCAGCCCCATTGTGGTCCTGATACTGGTCCTCAGGAGCTGCTACAAAGGACAGGGCCCCAGAGAGCTGGATTCTCTGCTGTTGACCAGTCTGCAGTGTTTTGCATTCATGTGCTTCTGTGAGATGCACCCAGTGTGTGATGGTGGGCACCGCATCTCTGCCTTTAGGATGGCCCCAGTGATTGAGAAGGTGGTCTCCAATGCCCTGGACTCTTAGAGGAGAACAAAGTATCCTCATCCCTTCAAACACCTCAAGGATGAAGGTGCAGACGTGAAAGACATTTAGAGCCCAAGGCTCTGATGTACAGATACTTACTTTTCAAGCTCCTGCATAAAAGTCTTTTCCTCTGTGTTCATTCACTGACCTCCCCAGGCCCAGCAGAATCAGGACGTTGCTCCCTGAGCCCCCACGGGTACAGCTCATGGGGCTCGCTGAGGGCCTGCGTGTCCTCCTTGACCATGAGGAGGACCACAAGGGAAGGATCAAGTCTAACCCATCCCGCGCGTCCAGTGCACCCACGATGGACACCGTAAATGTCTGACCCATGGATGAATAAGTTAATGAGATGTCCATACTTCACCTCCAGGATTGCTCCCAGGGTGAACTGTCACAAGTTTTATATGTTGAATGGATGGCTTCTTTAGGAGGCATTTTAAAATATTTAAGATTCTTAGCCTTTTTCATGTGTGACACAGGTGAGAGATGGCATCCCAGCGAGTGGCAAGCCCCGGTCCAGTTCCCAGGGGCCCAACTGTGGCTCCATTCCCTTCACCCCTGTGTGGAAAACCTGTGCCTGCAGGTGAGGGAGGCTACCGTGGCCACGGGGTTAATTCCAATTTAAAATGAGACGCAGTCACTCTTAAGATGAAACTGTTACTGCTGTTGACAGTGAAACAGAAATTACTGCGGATCATGACACACCAGTTTGGAGACAACACTGTTGAGTTCTGCTCTCTAAGGTGAGGGTAGCAGTTGGTTGCTACCGGGGAACCAAGAGATTCTTCTCCCTTTTCACTAGACGTGGCCGTAAGCAAAACCCCTAATACTTGGAATGGAGGCAGCAAAGACTGGGAGTCTGCGGTGAGGCCACCAACCATGAGCATGCAAGGTATCTGGAGGCAGGAATGTGATGGAGGATGGATGAGAGGACAAGCAGAAGGTGGGGAGGGATGTGGGGGGATGGGAGGGATGTGGGGGGATGGGAGGGACGTGGGGGGATGGGAGGGATGTGGGAGAGTGGGAGGGCATGGCAGGGGGATGGGTAGATGAAGAACTTCTAGGAGGTAAAGCCTGCTTAGGTATGACAG
The DNA here is from genome assembly GCF_026419965.1 of Kogia breviceps. Taxonomy (NCBI): domain Eukaryota; kingdom Metazoa; phylum Chordata; class Mammalia; order Artiodactyla; family Physeteridae; genus Kogia; species Kogia breviceps. The sequence continues at coordinate 20,852,818 of NC_081318.1, read as the reverse complement.
AGTGAGTTGGGCTGCTCAACCAACAGAGTTAGTGAGGACTCCTGAAGCCGTATGCTTCCCACCCCACTATAGAGAGGGCCACCAGAATAAACCCTGTTTCTCAGCTGTGAGGACAGCAGGCCCCCCCAGACGTGTGCTGGGCACGCTCTACAGCACTGAGGCAGTGAGCCTGGGCCCTGTGTGCGCTGTCTGCACACTCACAGCAACCGAACATCAAAATGGGAAGTGGGCAAGCCCTGGCCACAAGGAAAGGGCCTTCTACCATCGTTCTTCTGAACTGGAGGCTGCCGGTGCCCTCGGCAGGCCGAGGTGGGCGATCAGGCTGGCTGTGGGTCCTGAGCTAGCTCTGTGCTGCTGGACTTCATTTCCCAGCAGCCAGCCAAGCTCAGAGGCCAGCCTCCTCGGGAAGGGAGACTGGAACTGATCCATTCATCACCGAGGGAAGAAGCACACTCTAGGCTTGATCTCCAGACCTATCTGTGCTATTTCCCAACCCCTCTGTCTTTGTACCCTCATCCCAGAAGGGCAGGAGAAATGATTTGGGACCCCAAGCAAGTGAGAGATGACTTTCCTGAGAGTGCCTTTGGTTGTTAAGAAACGGGCGGGATAAGAAATGGAGACCATCAAGGCACTCCTAAAAATAACCAAATGGACTGGGGTTACTTGTGACCTATAGCAGCTGCGTGGCACGAATCTCATTTAGCACCAAGTGAAAGGGAGACCATTAGCCCGGCACGTGCATTATTCTCACCTCTGACTAACCGGGCCATTCTGGGGAAGTATCCTCTACACAGATGTTCCATAAATGCTCCCAGCCCTTCACATCCCTGCTTTCTCCCTCCCTGCCCGAGGTCCCATTGCAGTGACTATGCACCAGGACAGGGATAACCAGAGCCCAGCTGCTGCCTCTTTCTTCTCTCTCTTTGCTGAAGAGCCAGCTGACCACACAGGAGAGCTTGCTCCTCCTGGCAGCTCTGTTGTCAGAAGAATGAGCCACTGTCGACGCAGGGGGAGGTAAGAGCCTCTTTGGTGACTCAGACATAATCAGATACGAGGACAAAAGAGTGAGCTCTCTCTTCGACAGCCAAGGCTGGAAGCCCACCACGTGCATCAGCAGGAAGGGATGGGGGAGATATCAAAGAACAGAGGGAGAGGGAAAACAAAATGCAATTCTTCCAGCAGAACTATGTTACTGGGGTGGCCAGGATCCCACCCCGCTCTTGGTTATTCCCTCTGTAAAAGGGAAGGCAATTTTCAACTATTAAAGACGGAGACTGTCTCTCTGCCATGGGTGAAACAATATTGTTCATTTTGTCTCAGTCACTGAGTCAAGAACAATTTCTGGCCTCTGACTCTTCAAAAAAGCACCAAATTGGAGTTTTCATCCAGGTTTCCTATCTTTAAGCTACTTAGAAGAAAGAGAGAGGGACTCTAAAATCAAGACCGCCATGTAGAGGTGTGCAGGTTGTTCACTGCACAAACGTGCTTGGTTGAGAGGGTGAGCTAGGACTGACAGCTAGCCTGTCACTCAACAAACCATGCATCCTGGCATGGGGCCACATTGTCTGGTAGGAAGGGGCACCTGCCTTAATTCACACAGATACCATAAGGGTTGGCAAAAGCCCAGTCTAAAAGTATCATAAATTGAAGAAAATAGATTTGGGAGTCAGCTGAATTTGGGGATCTACTTTTCTCTTGGCCACTTAAGTCATCCTGGACTGATTACTCAACCATTCTGTATGTCTAGTTCTTCACCTTCATGGGCACAAAATGAGGTTATAAAGCCTGTCCTCATATTCCAGAGCTACTATGATGAATAAATAAATAGACTTTCAGCTAGTTGTTTAGCTCAGGTGCTTGGCATATGGAGCTGACAGCCCAGACAAAGCATGAATGTTCTTTACCGTGAGTTAGCTTTGTACCGAGAGGAACCCAGCTCCACAGCGTACAGGTGGCCCTCCCATCACAGGTGCACGGCTGAGACTGGATTCGATTAGGGCCACCATGGCTGGGAAAGCACCGTAAGGGCCCGGGCATCAAGAGTTCATCATGTTGAGAGTCAGGGGACTGGGACTGTGACAAGGACGTCCCCACAGGACACTGGGAGAACTGCCAGATGGACGGGGCAGATGGGGACATGCCTCCAGCCTGTCTGTGGCAGGATGTTATTCGGTCCCTTAGAGCCTTTCTGGTTTTTTTTTTTTCGTTTTTTAGTGGGCATCATAGCAGGGAACTCTATTTCCTTCCTGGACCTAGAAAGAGCTGGGCCCTCCATGCAGGGGAGCAGAGCACAGTGGCAACTTCTAGCCATGTCCCATCCTTGTTTCAGCTGACAGTACTGGGTCCGCGGGCTGTGGGTGTCACCACTGCAGGCTGGGGCTTCGTGCAGGGCCAGTCTGCAAGCCCTGCCCATTGCAGAGGGGAAGGAAGGGGTCCCACATCCACCAAGGAAGTTGCCTGCTGCGGCCCGGGGCCTACCTGGGCTCCCTGGCCCAGCACTCACCTCTCCACCCAGTTCTTGTAGCTAGGGATGTCCTTGGCGTAGAGCAGCTTGTTGGAGGGCGAGTCCTTGCCCAGCCGGTGCTCCGATGTGGAGCAGGAATCCATGAAGGTCTGGGCCACCACCGAGAGGCAGGCGTCAGTGATGCTGTTCTTGTGGATGTCAAACACAAACTGGGGGTTCTTGATCATGTTGACCCAAAACCTCAGGGGCAGGCTGTGTGGAGGGAAGAGGCAGATGGTCAAGGGAGCTGGGGGGCACTGTACATTGACCCAGAGAGTTCCCTGGGAAGCAAGGGTTCTGAGGGGCCTTCTCTATGTCATCAGTTCACTTTCAGAGGACGTGGAGATCAGCAAGGTGGAACGATCTTTTCAGAGATACAGTGTTGACGGGCACTCGAGGGCTCGATGCCCAGCCTGGACCACAGGACTCACCGTCTGCCCTGAGAACGCAAGGCTTTGGGGTCCGAGGCAGCCGTGACAGGTACTAGAAAATGGAATTTCTGACTCTCTATTCCACTGTCTGCCCCCCATGCCACAGATACAAGGCATGTCTGGTTGGCAAACCTTAAATAGCCTGGAACCTGGGCTTTGTATCTTATTCTCTGCCCTCTACTGTATGACTGGAAGAAGCCACGCCCTTCCTGCCTGGTCGTATGGGCGTCTGTTCCTACATGGTGAGGGCCCTGGCACTGAACAGTTCAAGTGGAGCTAACTGATTCCCATCCCTAAGCTGGCATGCTGGACAAACCCCACTCCCGGCCTCTCACCTGCCCCCTTGTGTTCCCTCCTTCCCCTCCCTTTCTTCCAGTTAGCACCTGCTGTATCCCAGGAGCTATGCTAGCAACTGGGGGTCCAGTGTGAATAAGACCCATCCCCTGTCCTCCAGAAGTCTGCATACTGCTGGGCTCATGGGGATGTCAGACGTGCAACCAAGAACTTTGGGTGCTGGACCTGAAGGATGGGTGGGGTCCAGTGTGGGAGCCAGGGAGGTGTGAGCAAGTCTACCCAGAGGGACATTATCTGGAAAGTCTTCACAGAGAGGACGACACTTAAGGGTCTCAGTTTCAGAGATGCAGAGGTGTTCCTTAGCTGGATGAAAGCTGAAGGAAGAGGAGAGGAAGGTACTGCCAAAGGGGAGTGAGCCAAACAAAGACAGAGAGGAGATGAAACTTGCAGCGCGGTCTGCTAACTGAGCCACCTATCTGCTGCTCGAAAGGGTCCCGAGGCATCAGGCAGAACCTGCCCACCTGCCCCTTTTGACTGTACTCTACTGGCTCTCGGATTCTGCGGCTCCCATCCAGCCTGTGGAGGCGCAGGTCAGGAAACGGGTGGCACCCAGCAAGGCACCAATAAGGCATGCTTATTTCCCTGGATCTGCCTCCACGTCCTCACCTCCCGCTATGTGCCCTGATGCTTACTGTTGCTCGGTTGCTGTCCTCAAGGTTGGTAATGACAGTTACAATGTTTGCGTGTGTTTGGCTTGCCTCTTACGAACTTAAACTCTTTTGAATTACATTATTTCAATCCAGCAAGAACAAGATTTCTCTGTTTGTTGTATCTCCCAGCAGCCAGCACGTACATACGACAAATGCTAAAATACAGTAAAAGGCCTCATATTCAAGACTGCCAGTCAGTCAACAAGCATTCCCACAAAGTGGGCCGTGCAGGCGGCACCGAGGTCTAACAATGGTAAGTGGCACTTGTTTCATCCTGGGAAATCCAGAAGAGGAAATGAAGGGACGGAACAGAAAGTTCTGACACTCAGGGGAAAGTCAGGGTCACTGCAACTGCCCAGGGGAGACCATGAGAGCTGGCCTCAGAGCCCCGGATGAAGGACTCCCGGCTGCCCAGCTGATGAAGTCTCCGGTCTACGTCTTCCCATTTCTGGAAGTCCCACCTGGAAAGGGACTCTGGGAGCCCGTATTTGCTGCATTGGTTGTTTCTCCCCAACATTCCCCTTCCTTCAGCCAGTTGTGCTGACAGGCAAATCAGACAGGGAAACCACAGCAGCTCCTGCCTAATGAAATATTAGCATATTATTAACATTAGGGGTGGTATTAATCTCTGGTTGATTGCAGCCACTCAGGCTAAATGAGCAGGAGGTTTATTTAAAAGAGAAAAGGCAGGGGAATGTGGAGGGAGTAGGGGAGAGAATGAGTTAACAACTTTGGCTAGGAATAAAGAAACAATCTCTTTTCAATCAGGGACAATTAACTCTAAGTCAATATGCAGACTTCATAATTCCTGGACTAAGTTGGTCTTGGCCAGGTGGCCACGATCAGGGTCGGGGGAGCGTGTCCTCTGGTGAGAGCACCTGAGAGCTGGTACCGCTGTCTACTGCCCAGGCTTTCCTTCACTGACACTGGAGCTTGTTACGGTAACACCTGGCACTTGGAAGAGCGGGCAGGAAGGAAGGTTCTGCCCTCCCTCCAAGGACTTGATGGCATCTCATCGTTGGAGGTGCCCTTACCTTACCCACGCGGGAGGTATGAGCTGAAAACCAATAGTTTAGATACCATTTCAGTGGGATGTACTTGTAAAGGGCTACAAGAGCAAGGGGGGATGTATTCGAAATACCAGCTCTCCCAGCATCTGGATAAGGTCTGGGCAGGGCATTCCTTGAATTCTGAAGGCTGCAGACATTCAACTGGGGTGGTAAGTAGGAAGACTTGATGGCAGAGAGAAGCAGACTGGGTAGATCGGGGGCACGCCCTTGGAACAGCTCTGCAGAGGCATGCTAAAAACATGGGCAGAATGCAGTGCAGTCTAACCTAGAGGCAGGCACTGCAAGGGACAAGACCTGCAGGCCTTTCAGAGGAGAGAACAGCCTTCACCCAGTGTACTGTACTGTACTACATGGGAAATCCAGAGTCTAAGAGTCTTATTTCAGAGAGATTGCAAGAACTCCACGATGCAAGATCTTCTCTCACCTAGAACTACTGTGGGAGCAAACCCTACTCTTCAGTTCTATGGCCCAAAGCTCAGAACCTGCCTGATTTCCCAATGTTAGTAGCGATGCACTATGCTTCGGGTGAAAGAGAGGAGAAGCCGGAGCACCCGACATTAGCTAACGTTTCAGTGCCACAGGCTGACTTCTGCCTAAATCTAGGTTTTGGTTTGGGGCTTGGGGCTGGTTGTCAGGGCACCTGGCTGAGCCCTAGTGCCATGTCAGTCCTAGCAGTTGCTGGGTGCTGGGCAGCAGGCTCGTGCTGCTTTGGAAGAATGTTCTGGGGAAGAGCACCCCAGGACAGGGACCGTGTAAAACTACTGGGAGGGGATTCTGGCACCGAAGGGACCAAATATAAGGCAGCTTTATCCCAGGTAGAACTCTCAAGTAGAGACCATCTTGGCCCTGCATCTTCATCCATATTTATTGAGTCCCAGCTTTGTGCAAGGTTCCATCACAAGAGCTGAATACTGATGTCTGACCTTGCAGTCTCAAACACAACGGACACACAAATGAAGGGAAAGGATGACATATGCTAAAGGAGAGAGGGGACCATGGTGAGACACCTAGAGGGTCATTTAGGACTTAGAGGATTCCCTCGTCTCAAAGACACGGTTATGGGACGGTCCCTTCCCCAAAGGGAGTTTGGGAAGGGGGTTTGTGGAAAGGGAAGACCACTTCATGAATAGAACGGAAACACTCCTCATTCACCTAGATGACTCCTAGATGTGCTTCAAACTCCACTTAAGAGTCGCTGTGAGATGCTGCCCCTCTACCATCCAGCCGCACATATGCATCCCCTATTGTCGCATGTGCCTCTCTGTCCGAACAGCTGCCCTCCTGTCTCTTACCCGTGACTGTCAGCCCACGGAGGGCAGAAGCCTCAGGGTCTAATGTAGTGTCAGGCACAGGGGAGGGACCTGGATGTGAGAGCCACCTGGCTGCCACATCTGGCATGTTCATTTTTGCTCCTTTAGTTGGTTAAATGTTTGCTGACTGACTGACTGATAGGAAAGAAGGATGATTTGACTAGAGGGAAGGGAGAGAGGAAGTGAGCACACAAATAATCGGGGAGGAGATGGAGGCCCCGAGAGAGCGCCTGGGCAGAGTCCCTGCTGGGAAGGTGGGCCACGGCCCCTCTCCCGCTCTCCAAGGCCTGAGCCCCGCCCGAGCTCATGGACTCCACGCTGGCCTCTCCTGGTTCATCCTCTGCTCGCCCCTCACTCACCAGTTGCTCTTCCAGGTGTGGCGGACGTGCGGGTCGTGGATGCCGTGCTTGTCTGCCTGCTCATCCAGAAAGTCAAACATGTACTTGATCGCCAGGGGCAGGGCGGAGCCACGGTGTGCCGTGCTGAAGATGGTCTCGAAGAGGTCGTCCACAAACTTCTGCAGTGTGCCCTGCGGAGGAGGGCACAAGTTCGGACACAGCTCGCCTGCCCCGTGAGCTCTGAGGCTGGGTTTTAAGATCGACTGGCCTCCCAGATGGCGGGCGGAGGGGAGGACAGCACACAGCCACGCCTGCTTGGGTGAGTTCCTGCAAGTGCATATGTGAAATCTGCACCCTCCCCCTACCCGCCGTCTGCATCTGTCTCGAGCAGCTTTACATTTCCCCGGCACGTGGAAAATAGACATAACACCGATAACTGGACCTAAGGAGGCCTTCCTCTGCCAACAACTCGGTTTGGTTTAACACCCTTTGATGGTGTTATTTTAGCACTTTTCACAAATGCTAATGAACAACTCACTCCGTCAGAGCAGACAAACACAATCTGCTGGTTCTGTTTAGGCATTATTCACGCCGGCTAATGCACAGTTACTCATTTGCCTCTGCAGAGAGCAGAGCCGAGGCCAGTCTCAGGAGTGAGGGACTAACTGGGATAGGACTGCCTCACCTCAGAGAAATGCCACAGCTGGCAAATGCCTAGCATCCCTGCTGGTGCCCCCTCTCTCATCCATGCAGGCACACGCTGCTGATCAGTGCCGGTCTCCTTCCCAGCACAGAGCCTCAGGATCCTTCTCAACCCAGTGCTGCAGCCAACACCCCCCATACTGGATCCGTGCTGGATGTCCCCAGAACCAGGATTAGAAACGGTGCCTGGAAAGTCACTGATGGAGCCCCAATTTCCATCACGACAGCCCAGAGAAACAGCCATTCTTCCATAAGGCATGGCCGAAGACTGAATACACGTGGTAGTGTCTCTCTGTTTGAGCAAAGGCAAGAGAAGGGACGGAATCAAAACTCCTGACGGCACGCCAGCACGGATCCAGTATGGGGGGCGTTGGCTGCAGCACTGGGTTGAGAAGGCTTCTGAGGCTCTGTGCTGGGAAAGAGACCGGCACTGCTCAGCAGGGCCTGCGTGAATGGATGAGAGAGGGGCCACCAGCAGGGATGCTAGGCATTTGCCAGCTGTGGCATTTCTGTGAGGTGAGGCGGTCCCGTCCCATAAACCACAGGTGCCCCGCACCCTGTCTGAAGTCCCATACCTTAGTGGCCAGCAGTCGTGTCAGGTAGATCTCAGACACCATCTTGCTCCCCCGGTCACCCTCCTTCTGGTCCCCGTGCTCGTGGTTCTTCACCAGGTGCCACATCTTGACGCCACTCTCCAGGTCAGGGGTGATCATGGGTGTGCGTGAGCGGAGGCTGTCAGGGCTGCCCGTGTACCGGATCATGTTTTCTGCCAATGCAAGCACCCCACGCGGGTAAGGCCACCCAGCCTTCCGGCCCACTGCTCACGACACACCTCGGCTCCAGCCAAGGCCAACTCCGATCCTTCCTGCATTTGCAGGCGCTGCCACCTTGCCTCATTTTCGTCCCTTCCCGAATCTGGGGCGCTCTCCCACCACCTCCGGGAAACTCTCTGTGGCTCCTCCACCCACTCAGATTCCCCTCCCTCCTGCACTTGCATCTCTCCAGCCCCTGTTACTCAATTTGTAAAAATATAAGCTTGTCCTTTTTTATACTTTCCTTATAAGAGCTCTCAAGTCTCAGGGTGTGCTCTGTGCAGCCAGGTAAGTACCAATGAAAGAGCAGGGAGCCTGTCTCCCCAAATGACGGTTGACCACCTTAGTGATCGCCCTGTCACTTGTGTACCTTCATCCGCCCCTCTCGCCTGGACCAGTTCCTCCCACTTATTTGCTGAAACGTGAGGTGTGGTGGGATGAGTGTTGAAGCGGGTAAAGAAGAGGCAAGCCCCACTGTGTGCGGGCACCGTTCTATGTTTTTTTTTTTTTTTTGCGGTACGCGGGCCTCTCACTGTTGTGGCCTCTCCCGTTGCGGAGCACAGGCTCCGGACGCGCAGGCCTAGCGGCCATGGCTCACGGGCTTAGTCGCTCCGCGGCACGTGGGATCTTCCCGGACCGGGGCACGAACCCGTGTCTCCTGCATCGGCAGGCGGATTCTCAACCACTGCGCCACCAGGGAAGCCCACCGTTCTATGTTGTCTTCTATTTATTTTCCAGAACCATCCCGTGAAGTTGGTAGTTTTTGCAATCCCCGTTTTGCTGGTAAGAAGGCACTCCACACTTCCAGCCCACATCCGGCGCCCTTTCCCCCACCCCGAGGAGCAGAGACCTGGGTCTGTACCTTCCCGCAACTGCTTCATAGCGTGTGACCTTTACACGTCATCTAGCCTCTGTGCATCTGAGTTATAATTTGCTAATCTGCATAATAGGGGGAAATAATAATTATTTAATTCACTGATTATTATGAACCTGACGTTTGATAACGAGTTATCACAAATGTGAAAGCATCTTAGAGACTGTAGGATGCTCAGGAAGGTTAGACTTGCTTCTTGTTTTTGAGGATGAAGGTCCTGCTCCTGCATCAGAGCCCCTGCCCGGAACCAGGAGCCTCCTTTCCAGGCCAGAGCTCCTCTCTGGTGGTCAGCCTGCCTGACTCCCCCCCATCTCCTCACCCCCGCACCCCATCCCGGGCACCCACTGCCTTCCAGCAGTGCTGCCAGCAATGACAGCAGCTGCTCAGGGCATCCTCTCCTCCCCAGAATGCTTCAATGAACTCACCGTATTTACTTGCCGAGGTCCTGGAGACAGTGGAGTTGTTCACCGCATTGTAGGCTGTCACCTGCTTGGACACTAAAGCCACCACAGAACCATCCGGCACCTACCGGGAAAAGGCAGGTAAGGGCCTGGGCACAGAAACTCTGCCACCCCAGGAAATCAGGACAAGCCAGGATGAACGTGGTCCTCAGGGGCAATCTGCCTCACTGAGAACCAGGGGATCAAGGAGGCTGTCAGCTTTCCTTTGATGCAGCACGACAGATCTGAATACAGCATCGTAGTCTCTGTTGGGGTTCACTCTTGGAGCAACTCTGGCAAGAGCGTCTCACCAGCATCCTCTGTCTTGATGCTTCCCGCACCCAGCCTTATACTCCGGGTACCACAGGGTCTGTGCCTATGCCCTGTGGGAAGCATGCACCTGGCAACCTATCTCCAAGGAGGTCAGGGTTTCCTGGCCGGGGGCCATGTTTTCCCTGGGTCGCTAAGGGCACATGCAGTGCTGGTGAAGAAGTGGATTTAGGGCTTGGTAAGAGCCTCAGGGCAGCCCTGCTATTCAAGGCCTGAGACTCCCAGGGACTTGGCTGCCCAGTTCGCTAGCCCCTTTCCACTCCACGGTCGCCTCACCTGGTAATGCGCCAGGGTGTTGAGTCTCTTCCAGTCGTTCTCTATCTTGGTGGTGATGTCTTCATCCTGCAGGATCATCCTCGCCCCGCTTCCTTGTCGCCACTCTGTAGGGAGAGCAGTCACATCTCAGAGAGGTCCTCAGGGCCCTCCCATGGGATCCTGAGGACCCCTGTGCAGGCACGTACATGGCACCTTCTCAGGGGTGCATCCGCGGACAGGCAGGTGCTAGCAGACACTCCCAGAGGAGGGGTGCAGAAGCTCTCGTCAGCGGGGGGGTGCTGAATTCCAGTTCTGGTTCTCATCCCAACAAACTATGTGACAGAAGTAGGAATAACGTCACCCCCGTGGCCCACCTATTCCCAGCAGTGGCCACATCTGTAAGAAGTCTATACTTATTAGCTGAATGAAAAAGGCAGGCGAAGGCCCTTAAGAAAGTACTAAGCAAATGCAGGGTGGTGTCATCACTGTCACGTACTCTTTGCTTGATTATAAGGTCTTGGAGCTAATGAGACCAAGCCTGCAATTTCGGTCACTGTGCACCCTGTTCCTGTTCTAGGGGTGCATCCCGTACCTGAAAGCTGGCAGGTGGGCCACCCATGGCCGGGAGACTGAGTAAAAGTGTGTGGAGGGGCCAGCAAAACCTATTCTCATGCCCAAGAACAGCCTCGTCCCCACAAAGTTGATGGGGATAACAGCCTCTTGGTGATGTATCCAACACCTAATTATCTGATGCCATAGGTATACGCTTACATCCCACGTTCTCCTCAGGGGCCCAGACACCTATAACACACGGGCTTGCTGACGGATCCCACATAGGAAAACAGAAGACTGTTTCTCATCTACCAAATCCTCGTCGCCACACGTGGTACAAATCACATGGAGATGGAGGCACGTACATTCCAGTCCTGAATTGTTTGCACATGGAGACCCAGGTGCATGCCAGACACAGGCTGGCTCTCGTGCACGGGCACGTACACATCTACACATGCACACACGTTCACACGCACACACCAGAAAGGAAAAATGGCCTTTTCAATTCAAATACAACATGTGTTCCTGCCGGGAAGCCAAGAATCTGGTTTCCAGGCAGCCACTACCCCATTCGGCCCCTCACAGATGCGGAAATTCTGAAACAGGCAAGAGCACTGGGTTTTGCAGCATGTGGCTGGGGGCTGGAGTTACCCGTAGTCCTTGTCTGACCCCTGCCTTGGATTTTTCCTACAGCTCGCAGACACACATATTGTCCTTCTCCCCCCTCTGTTCCCCTCCTGTCAAGGCTGAGCTGGGGGTCCAGGACTGATTCCTTCCTGCCTTGTGCACTTGGCATGACCACTGCTACAGATGAAACTCAGACCCAGGAAGGGAGCTGCCTGCCCTTAGTGGGAGCAGAGATGCTCCTAATATCCAGGTCTCTGCCTCCGGCTCCTGGGCTTGTCTGCTGCCTGGTTTAGAGCTTCTTGTAGCGTCGGGCTGTCCCAGGAATGAAAACACGAGGATGCCATGCGTGTTTGCCAGAGCAGAAGAGCCTTGAGAGGTCTCTGGGGACTGCGCATCATTTAGTGCTGTTGATGGCACAGCTGGAAATGATTACGGAGGTGAGGGCCTCGGGGCAGGTAAGGTGGTGGCCGAAAGGGGAGATGCCTCATGAAGGCAACTGGTCAGCAGTGTTCTGTTGGTTGCTGTCATGTTGGTTGTTGTGTTTTTTGTTTTTGTTTTAAATTTTATGCAGGTAGGTATGGGTGCATGTTTTTTGAGTGGTTAGGGCAAAATAAGCAGAATATCTCCCAGCTGGTGAGAGAGCGAATTATGTGGTACAGAGGCACCCTGGTGAAGACCAGCCTGGGCCAAGGATATGGCGGTGGCATGTTTTGTCCCAGTCGCACAGCGGGTCCTGAAAGATAAAGCCTCGTGGGTCTCCCCGCTTCCCTGGTGAATCGTGCCAGGGCCAGTAAGTCAGAGGCTGCTTGGGTGAGGGTACAGGAGGCAGGCAGTGTTCTGCATTCCCCACCTGGGGGCCAGAGGAAGAGCAGGGGCCGAGCTCTGGACACAAAGTGTACTGGCCGGGCGCAAGGGAAGAGGAGTCTCCTTCATTGCAGAGGCCGTGGGGGCTTTCTGGTTTATCAGCTGCACTGGCACCCTTGCTGATGGCATTGTAGCACCTCTCAAGGGGATCTGAACGAGCCACACGGCCTGGGGGACTGAGCAGTGACAGCTGGTGACTAACTCGGGAGCGAGAGACGGGACTTCCTTGTTCCACAACTGGCCTGAAGTTGTGCAGTGCACAGCCTGTGCAGCCCTACTCAGCGGCCCCGACTCTGAATCATGTCCAGTAATTACATAAGCAGATGAAGGTCAGTCTGCCATCTCTGTCCCCAACTGAAAAAAACAGGACAGAGTGTGGCCATGCTCCCCCCAGGGCAGTCAAGGAATGATGGCTTGTCCTTAGGAGTACAAAAATGATGCTGCCAGATGCCTACCAGCAGGGCTAGCCCAGCACCTGCGACACAGTAAGTACCTGATGAGTATTTATCACATGAATAATACGGACGTGAAAGAGTGAATAGACGACAGAAGGGAAAGAGTAAGTGAGCGAGTAACGGTGGCTTCTTTTCCAAGCAGTGAAAGGATTTTCTACCTGTGCTGCTGCTCCATGGTGGACAGACAGTGAGCTACAGCGAGAGGTGAAATGTGAGCCGCGCTGTTAGAACCTGGGACAAAGGAAGAGCTGAACTCCAGAACCTCAACTGGGCACGTCCACTGCCAGAAGTGAAAGCTCTCTGAAGTGATTATCACTCATTCTTCCAATTTTACGACTGGGAAATTAAAGAAACAGGTTGGGAAGACAGACCTGGAGGTCATCACAACTCAGAGCTCCGTAGCGTGGTGCCCACGACATGCGTGAGCCACCCAAGTGTCGGCAGCATGGAGGAGGGGCAGTGATGGCCAGACTGGAAGCTGGGCTGTGGCCACACAGGGATGCTGGCGGAGAGTTGCCTCCCCTCACGTGCATACTCTGAGCTCCAGAAATCCCAGTGGGACATAGCACTTCCCCCTCCACAAAATCAAGCTGTGCTGATGGGGGCGTCGGACGCTTTCCCCACTGGCTGAGCCCTGTGGGCAGTGATGATACACCACGGGCAGCAGGAAGCCTGCTTTTCGCTGATGTCAGTGCTTAGTCACACACTCAGGGACTGCAGGAAGAGGCATTCCGGTGTCCCAGCCCTACGGTCCTTCGAGCCCAGCCCCTGCCTCTGATGGGATGCCAGCGGGCAGCAGGGAGGCATCAACTAGTGTCTTTTTGGCAATTATCTCAAAAAGTTAAGACTGGTCCTCCAAATACCAATATGAAGATAGCGAGCTGGAGAATACTTAGCTTTCAGATCTCTCAAGCCTGTTATTTTGGTTACCTCTTCTACAGGAAAGTTGCTAAGTGTTTTTTTCCTGCAATATCAGAAAGGTAAAAAAGTGAAATTCTCTGTCCCATCCCCAAACCAGTCCTGATGAATGAACCCCAGATAGCTGGGAGCCTGGTGTTGGCAGCTGGGACGTGCAGGAAAGAAGCAAGGCCATGGGTAGCCTGCCCAGCTGACCCAGAATGGAAGAGGTCACAACACCAGGGCAGGGATTCCCTGGCATGAGTGATTTAAGTGTGCTAACATGGAAACCTGTCCCTAAATCTCACTCTTCTCTGCTCGGGGTCCTTAAGGTTACCTGTGGCCTGAACACACTTCACTTCTCTGTTACCCCTTTTCCTTTCTTTCCTGAAACCCTTCATCCAGACCAGCCAGGGCCTCTATTTTCCCAGACTCATCATGGAATGTCTCAAGAAAATCAGAATAGCAGAGTGGGCTCACCTTTCTGGGGTGCTCTTGTGTTATTTCATGACCTCCTTTTGACAGAGGTATGAGCGGAGCTCAAGCTGGGACCAGCAACAGCCAAGGTCAAAGACCAAAGCTGCTGGCTCCTGTCTATCCCGGGAAGAGTCCACCCCCCAAACTGCATAGCTGGCTTCATGAACCCTCATCCCTACCCAGTGGTAAAGAACCCTAAGGGCAGGGTGGACCAGTTGAGGGAGAGGCAGGCCTGCCACCTTCAGATCTGGTGCCCTTACCAGTGTGGGTGGCTGGTCAGGTCATGTGGCCCCTGAGCGAGGGCACAGCTAATTTTGTGCTCTGGGTACTGCTGCATATTCAACATATGCTTAGTTTTAATAACAGTCATGAAAGTCAATAGAATCTAGGTCTCTTCATCCCCAATTCAGCATTCACTTCAGCAAACAGGCTTCTTCTGTCTTGCGTATAAAAACAGCACTAAAAATATATCTCTCGTTTGTGTCCACACCTTGCTATGTACCAGGTGATCCTGTTGGAACAGCCGACGGGCAATGTAACAGCTGGGCCAATGGCCGTTGTCCCCCCGGTGAACGCCCGGCCACCTGGACAGCTTTGCCTGCCCATGGGGCACAGTGAGACTGGAAGATGCCTCAAGGCACCAAATGACGTGAGCTCGGTGACGGCCCCAGTGAATCCCGAGACAGAGTGACTCCTCACCACGCCCACGCTGGACCAGGACATCTGCCTCCCCCCGGATTAGGACACAAGAGGCATCTTCTGCAGCCGCCACGGTGAAAATCCAGATCCAGAAAGTCTTAGAGCTCCATCTTCACTCGCTCCAAACTGTGAGTGTCCACATGTGCCAGGCACTGTGCCAGTGGGACATCAGACAGTTAAACAAGGAAACTTAATGAAAGCCCTGGCCCCTGAAGTGCTCTCTGTGCAGTAGAACAAAGGCTCACAGGCCTGGTGATCAGAGCCAGAGAAGGGAGAGGCGGAGGAGGGTATGTGGGGCAGGGGGAGGCGTTCTGGTCCAAAGCTGCCACTTCTGTGACGCTTCCAGGGATCCGTGTGGATGAGTCCTTGTGGGAGGCCATGGAAAGGAGAGGCTGGCGAGGCACATACAAGTCAGGAACTGAGTTCACAATGGTCTGGAATACCATGCTAAGGCGTCTGGGGTTGAGCTGAGAACCACAGAGACGGAGGTGGATGACAAGGGGAGGGGGAGCCCCGCCAAAGACGGCTGCCGTTGGCCAAGGCAGAAGGGGGCGGGGGCGTAGATTTCAGGGATGCTCAGGAGATAGGATGGTACCTGGAGATTCTCGGGGAGGAAGAGGTGGGAGCACCATGGTGTGCCCCCAAGCTTGTGAGGTGTCTGGGGGAACAGTGGGAAGCTAGGGTGTAGAGGAGGGAGGGGTTTATCTGCAGGCCAACCTGGAAGGAGACACTGGCACCCAGCACATTGCTGGTCCGGCTCCTGGAGGGTCCCCTACCCACCAGTAGGTGCCACTCGAAGAGGCAAACCCTCCCTGGGGAGCATGGAGCCTCACCAGCTCTGACCCTCGTGGCATGTGCACATGCAGGTGGGTGCACGGGCACACACGTGTGCGTACACACACATATGCACACATGCACGCGCACACACACACACACACACACACACACACACACACACACAAGTATAGCATCTCACCCCAGGCTGAGGACACTTAAGGCTCTGCAGCAACCCACCCCTGCCCGCCCTGCACCCAGTCCAGTCCATCTCTCCTCAGACCCATCCAAGGAAGCTTTAGGAGGGACTGACCTGGAGGGCTGACGGGGGAAGGAGGCGCCCACCAGCCTGGTTAGAACTGGCCGAATCAACCCTGCTGATCCACAAGGAACCAATTTCAGAGCCAGCTGTCTGCCCTCCCACCCCGGGCCACCATTCCTCCCCGTGGGGCGCTGAGCAGAGTCTCACCAGCCTGCACGGGGTCCTCTTGGCCTCCCAAACCAGGGTCCCGAGCAGAGGGCTGGAGGAGGAGACATGACTCTACCGCCGCACACCTGTCGGCAGGTGAGCCCCAAGGACACAGACAGCCCAGACACCCTCCGCACCCTGCCGCTCCCAAGTGCGGGAGGGGCATCACAGAAGAGCTGGGACAGAATCAGTGTCACTGCAAACAGTCGGGAAACTGACTCGCGAATGGGAGGGGGGACCACCTAAATATGGTTTATTCTTAAAAAGGTATAATTTTCTGGTGAGAGCAAGTTCTAAAATACAAAATAATCGAAGTAGGAAATGTGGTGCTTAAAATAAGTAATTCCTAAATTGAACGGTGCTGTCTGCTTTCACAGCCTTGGGTCATTGTAAACTGTGAAGAGCTGTGCACCGAGTGGTCGCTATTCAGGGAAGTCCGGAGAGCTAAAGGAAAAAGCAGACTGCTCTGCTACTGATTTAAGAGAGGTAAGCTAGAGTTTAGTGGATATTCTTGAATATGGAATAATGCGGAGGCTCTGGTGGCGCTCCAGGGCAGTGTGCCACGCCCTGCTGTGTCAAAGAAGAGTTCAGGAGGCAGGGGGTGGGCCCTGGGAAGGAAGAAAGGTGACCTAGGTAGGAAAGGTGACCCAGGTATTCATATGCAAAGCATCTAGGGAAAATTGCTGGCTCTGACCTCCCTCGAAGCTCTGCCCAAAGCCCAGCGCCCTGCTCCAGGCTCCAAGCACAAAGGACAGACACACTCACAATCCAATTTGTTACACTTCCAGGGAGAGAGGGAGGTGAAATAAAAAAGAAAAAAATATCCCATTATCTTTATCTGTCCTTCCCATCAGGTGCAGTGGAAAATGCAAACTGGGACGACAGCTGCTGTGAACTCTTTATATTTCACTCAGAAGATAGTGTATCTTTTTATTGCATACAGGAATTACTTACTTGAAAAAATATACCCTTTCAGACAGATGGGGTGGCGGAGTTCCGGGGCTATTGATGGGGCATTTGCTTTAAACCAGAGGAATCTCTGGAGGTCACGGTCTGTGCTGGGAGGAGCCTACGTGGAAAGGGAACGGATGTTCTCTCCACCTCCCTGCTGTGTGACCAGGGTACAGGCTCTGTGCCTCTCTGAGCTGCAGAGTCTTCTGTGCAGTAGAACAGAATGGCATCAGTTATTTCCTCTGGGGAGTGGAGGGAGAAAACAAAGAGCCCCTTGGCTCAGAAAGAGAAGTGTCCAGCCTCTTGCTACTGTGCGAAGCAATGAGGAACTCCTAGTCATGTTGGTCCCTCTGTGCCTGGCACAGAGATTGCCCCAGGGCCGGCTCTTATGATATGTTGGTTGAAGAGTTTGCTGTTGTAAGGGGGTACCTATACCCGATACCTGTGGGTGGAAAGGGGCATTGGCATGGCGAGGACAGCCTCACATAGAGCACAGCAGGGAGCCCCTGGCACTGGGCTTTGAAAACTCCCAAGGCCCGCCTGCCCCAGCACAGTCCCTAACTCCTGCCTGGGATATCTTTCCTTCCCTAGATTCCAACAGACTGAAAGAAAGGTAAGTTCTGTGTCCTTCACTTTGGCTCTTACAATGGTTAGTTTTATGTGTGAACCTGTCTGGGCCACAGTGCCCAGATAGGTGGTCAAAAATTATTCTGGATGTTTCCATTAGGGTATTTCTGGATGACATTAATATTTAAATGGATGGGCTTTGAGTAAAGTGAATTGCCCTCCATAATGTAGGTGGACCTCGTCTAATTAGGTGAAAGCCTGGGTGGAACAAAAGATTGATCTCCCCTGAGCAAGAGGGAATTCTGCAGCAATGAACTGCAACATGGCTCTTCCCTGGGTCTCCAGCCTGCTGGCCTACCCTGTAGATTTTGGACGTGCCAGCCTCCATGCTAGACACTGAATGTTTGTGTCCCCCCCTCAAAATGCACACGTTGAATCCTAACCCCCAAAGTGATGGCATTTGGAGGTGGGGCCCTTTGGAAGGTGATCAGGTCATGAGGGTGGAGCCCTCATGAATGAGATTAGTGCCCTTATAAAAAGGACCCCTGGGGAAAGGTCTGGAGTTGGCAGAGTGAAAACAGCCTGAAGGGGTTAGTGCCTCATGGCTGGCCAGCTGGCCGGGAGGGAGTCCAGTTGAAGTCTGGAGCTGCCAAAGAGGCAAGAGACCTTTTCTTGCCTCTTTGCTTCCTCGGGCGCGAGGAGAGGGGATTAAGAGCACTGCGTAAAAGGAGCTCCAGAAACGGGCGCGAGCCGCGGCTGTTGGCACAGACAGTAGAGACGGGTGTGGGACGCTAAGGTTGCTGCTGCCGCCACCAAGAGGCCTGTGTGTGAGCACAGGTCACTCTCCACACTGGCCCTCCCTGGAGACCGTGCAGCCCGCCACTGCCGGGGTCCCGGGATCCAGGGACAGCTTCCCCAGGAGAATGCACAGTGCGCCTTGGGCCGGTGCAGTGTCACATCGGCCTCTGCCGCCGCGGATTCGCCCTGCACCCGTGCCACTCCTTCCCCCCAGCCTGAGCCGGAGCCCCCGAATCAACTGCTCCTTTAACCCCGTCCTGTCTGAGCGAAGGGCAGACACCCTTGGACGACCTACACGCAGAGGCGGGGCCAAGTCCAAAGCTGAACCCCAGGAGCTGTGAGAACAAAGAGGAGAGGGGGCGGTCTCTCCCAGCAGCCTCAGAAGCAGCGGATTAAAGCTCCACAATCAACTTGAAGTGCCCTGCATCTGTGGAAAACCTGAATAGACAACGAATCATCCCAAGTTGAGGAGGTGGACTTTGGGAGCAAGATATACTATTATTTTCCGCTTTTTTCTTTTTGTGAGTGTGTATGTGTGTCCTGCTGTGTGAGATTTTGTCTGTATAGCTTTGCTTTCACCATTTGTCCTAGGGTTAGACCGACCCGTTTTTCTGTTTTTTTTTTTTAATAGAAATTTTTCTTCTTAATAATTATTTTTTTATTTTAATAACTATACTTTATCCTACTTTATTTTGTCTTCTCCCTTTCTTCCTTCCTTTCTTCGCTCCTTGCCCTTCTTCCTTTATTCCTCCCTTCTTTCCTCTCTTCCTTCCTCCCTTTCTTCCTCTCCTCCTTCCTTTCTTCCTTCCTTCCTTCATTTCTTCCTTCATTTCTCCCTTCCTTTCTTCCTTCCTTCCTTCCCTCCCTCCTTCCTTCCTTTTCTTTCCTTTCTGTTTTTTCTCCCTTTTATTTTGAGCTGTGTGGATTAAAGGCTCTTGGCGCCCCAGCCAGGCACCAGGGCTGTGGCTCTGAGGTGGGAGAACCAACCTCAGGACACTGGTCCACAAGAGACCTCCCAGCTCCACGCAATATCAAACGGCTAAAATCTCCCAGAGATCTCCATCTCAACACCAAGACCCAGCTTCACTCAAGGACCAGCAACGAACAGTGCTGGACACCCTATCCCCAACAAAGAGCAAGACAGGTCTACAGCCCCATCCATTAGCAGAGAGGCTGCCTAAAATCATAATAAGGCTACCAACATCCCCAAACACACCACCAGACGTGGACCTGCCCACCAGAAAGACAAGATCCAGCCTCATCCACCAGAACAGAGGCACTAGTCCCCCCAACCAGGAAACCTACTCAAACCACTGAACCAACCTTAGCCACTGGGGACAGCCACCAAAAACAACGGGAACTACGAACCTGCAGCCTGCAAAAAGGAGACCCCAAACACAGTAAGATAAGCGAAATGAGAAGACAGAAAAACACACAGCAGATGAAGGAGCAAGATAAAAATACACCAGACCTAACAAATGAAGAGGAAATAGGCAGTCTACCTGAAAAAGAATTCAGAATAATGATAGTAAAGATGATTCAAAATCTTGGAAATAGAATAGACAAATTGCAAGAAACAGTTAACAAGGACCTAGAAGAAATAAAGAGGAAAGAAGCAAGCAACGATGAGCAACACAATAAATGAAATGAAAAATACTCTAGACGGGATCAATAGCAGAATAACTGAGGCAGAAGGACGGATAAGTGACCTGGAAGATAAAATAGTGGAAATAACTACTGCAGAGCAGAAGAAAGAAAAAAGAATGAAAAGAACTGAGGACAGTCTCAGAGACCTCTGGGACAACATTAAACGCACCAACATTCGAATTATAGGGGTCCCAGGAGAAGAAGAGAATAAGAAAGGGACTGAGAAAATATTTGAAGAGATTATAGTTGAAAACTTCCCTAATATAGGAAAGGAAATAGTCAATCAAGTCCAGGAAGCACAGAGAGTCCCATACAGGATAAACCCAAGGATAAACATGCCAAGACACATAATAATAATCAAACTGTCAAAATTAAATACAAAGAAAACTAAGGGAATCCCCATAAGGTTAACATCTGATCTTTCAGCAGAAACTCTACAAGCCCGAAGGGAGTGTCAGGACATATTTAAAGCGATGAAGGAAAAAAACCTACAACCAAGATTACTCTACCCAACAAGGATCTCATTCAGATTTGATGGAGAAATTAAAACCTTTACAGACAAGCAAAAACTGAGAGTTCAGCACCACCAAACCAGCTCTACAACAAATGCTAAAGGAACTTCTCTAGGCAAGAAACACAAGAGAAGGAAAAGACCTACAAGAACAACCCGAAACAATTAAGTAAATGGTAATAGGAACGCACATATCAATAATTACCTTAAATGTAAATGGATTAAATGCTCCCACCAAAAGACACAGACTGGCTGAATGGATACAAAAACAGGACCCATATATATGCTGTCTACAAGAGACCCACTTCAGACCTAGGGACACTTACAGGCTGAAAGTGAGGGGATGGAAAAAGATATTCCATGCAAATGGAAATCAGAAGAAAGCTGGAGTAGCAATTCTCATATCAGACAAAATAGACTTTAAAATAAAAACTATTACAAGAGACAAAGAAGGACACTACATAATGATCAAGGGATCGATCCATGAAGAAGATATAACAATTGTAAATATTTATGCACCCAACATAGGCGCACCTCAATACATAAGGCAAATACTAACAGCCATAAAAGGGGAAATCGACAGTAACACAATCATAGTAGGGGACTTTAACACCCCACTGTCACCAATGGACAGATCATCCAAAATGAAAATAAATAAGGAAACACAAGCTTTAAATGACACATTACACAAGATGGACTTAATTGATATTTATAGGACATTCCATCCAAAAACAACAGAATACACATTTTTCTCAAGTGCCCATGGAACATTCTCCAGGATAGATGATATCTTGGGTCACAAATCTAGCCTTGGCAAATTTAAGAAAATTGAAATCATATCAAGTATCTTTTCTGACCACAACGCTATGAGACTAGATATCAATTACAAGAAAAGATCTGTAAAAAATACAAACACATGGAGGCTAAAGAATACACTACTTAATAACGAAGTGATCACTGAAGAAATCAAAGAGGAAATCAAAAAATACTTAGAAACAAATGACAATGGAGACACGACGACCCAAAACCTATGGGATACAGCAAAAGCAGTTCTCAGAGGGAAGTTTATAGCAATACAATCATACCTTAAGAAAAAGGAAACATCTCGAATAAACAACCTAACTTTGCACTTAAAGCAATTAGAGAAAGAAGAACAAAACCCCCCCAAATTTAGCAGAAGGAATCATAAAGATCAGATCAGAAATAAATGAAAAAGAAATGAAGGAGGGGGGAGCGAGAAGATGGCGGAAGAGTAAGACGCGGGGATCATCTTCCTCCTCACAGATACATCAGAAATACATCTACACGTGGAACTTCTATAGAACACCCACCGAACGCTGGCAGAAGACCTCAGACCTCCCAAAAGGCAAGAAACTCCCCACGTACCTGGGTAGGGCAAAAGAAAAAATAATAAACAGAAACTAAAGAATAGGGACGGGACCTGCACCAGTGGGAGGGAGCCATGAAGGAGGAAAGGTTTCCACACACTAGAAGCCCCTTCGCGGGCGGAGACTGCGGGTGGCGGAGGGGGAAGCTTCAGAGCCGCAGAGGAGAGCGCAGCAACAGGGTGCGGAGGGCAAAGCGGAGAGATTCCCGCAGAGGATCGGTGCCGATCAGCACTCACCAGCCCAAGAGGCTTGTCTGCTCACCCTCCGTAGCCGGCGGGGCTGGGAACTGAGCCTCGGGCGGATCCCAGGGAAAGGTCTGGAGTTGGCAGAGTGAAAACAGCCTGAAGGGGTTAGTGTGCCACGGCTGGCCGGGAGGGAGTTCGGGAGAAGTCTGGAGCTGCCGAAGCAAGAGACCTTTTCTTCCCCTTTACCTCCTGCTGCGCGAGGAGAGGGGTTTAAGCGCGCTGCTTAAAGGAGCTCCAGAAACGGTCGCGGAGCTGCCGAAGAGACAAGAGACTTTTTCTTGCCTCTTCGCTTCCTGAGGCGCGAGGAAAGGGAATTAAGGGCACCACATAAAGGAGCTCCAGAAACGGGCGCGAGCTGCGGCTGTCGGCACGGACAACAGAGACGGGTGTGGGACGCTAGGGTTGCTACTGCCGCCACCAAGAGGCCTGTGTGCGAGCGCAGGTCACTCTCCACACCGCCCCTCCCGGGAGCCTGTGCAGCCCGCCAGTGCCAGTGCCGGGGTCCCGGGATCCTGGGACTGCTTCCCCGGGAAAACGCGCGGCGCGACTCGGGCCGGTGCAGCGTCACGCCGGCCTCTGCCGCCGCGGACTCGCCCCACATCCGTGCCCTCCCACCCCCCACCGCCTGAGTGAGCCAGAGACCACGAATCAGCTGCTCCGTTAACGCTACTCCTTTAACCCCGCCCTCTCTGAGCAAAGGGCAGACGCCCTGGACGACCTGCGCGCAGAGGCGGGGCCAGGTCCAGGGCTGAGCCCCAGGAGCTGTGCGAACAAAGAGAGGGGGAGGTCCCTCCCAGCAGCCTCAGAAGCACCGGATTAAAGCTCCACAGTCAGCTTGAAGTGCCCTGCATCTGTGGAAAACCTGAATAGACAGCAAAATATCCCAGGTTGAGGAAGTGGACTTTCCTTTCTTCCTTCCTTTCTTGACTTTCTATTTTTTTTCTCCCTTTTCTTTTGAGCCGTGTGGATTAAAGGCTCTTAGCACTCCAGCCAGGTGTCAAGGCTGTGTCTCTGAGGTGGGAGAAATAACCTCAGAACACTGGTCCACAAGACACCTCTCAGCTCCACGTAATATCAAACGGCAAAAATCTCCCAGAGATCTCCATCTCAACACCAAGACCCAGATTCACTCAAGGACCAGCAATGAACAGTGCTGGACACCCTATCCCCAACAAAGAGCAAGACAGGTCTACAGCCCCATCCATTAGCAGAGAGGCTGCCTAGAATCACAGTAAGGCTACCAACATCCCCATACACACCCCCAGACGTGGACCTGCCCACCAGAAAGACAAGATCCAGCCTCATCCACCAGAACAGGGGCACTGGTCCCCCCAACCAGGAAACCTGCTCAACCCACTGAACCAACCTCAGCCACTGGGGACAGCCACCAAAAATAGATAGAAATACGAACCTACAGCCTGCAAAAGGGAGACCCCAAACACAGTAAGATAAGCAAAATGAGAAGACAGAAAAACACACAGCAGATGAAGGAACAAGATAAAAACACACCAGACCTAACAAATGAAGAGGAAATAGCCAATCTACCTGAAAGAGAATTTAGAATAATGATGGTGAAGATGATGCAAAATCTTGGAAACAGAATAGACAAATTGCAAGAAACAGTTAACAACAACCTAGAAGAAATAAAGAGGAAGCAAGTAACGATGAGCAACACAATAAATGAAATGAAAAATACTCTAGACGGGATCAGTAGCAGAATAACTGAGGCAGAAGGACGGATAAGTGACCTGGAAGATAAAACAGTGGAAATAACTACTGCAGAGCAGAAGAAAGAAAAAAGAATGAAAAGAACTGAGGACAGTCTCAGAGATCTCTGGGACAACATTAAACGCACCAACATTCAAATTATAGGGGTCCCAGAAGAAGAAGAGAAAAAGAAAGGGACTGACAAAATATTTGAAGAGATTATAGTTGAAAACTTCCCTAATATAGGAAAGGAAATAGTCAACCAAGTCCAGGAAGCACAGAGAGTCCCATACAGGATAAACCCAAGGATAAACACGCCAAGACACATAATAATCAAACTGTCAAAAATTAAATACAAAGAAAACATATTAAAAGCAGCAAGGGAAAAACAACAAATAACACATAAGGGAATCCCCATAAGGTTAACATCTGATCTTTCAGCAGAAACTCTACAAGCCCGAAGGGAGTGTCAGGACATATTTAAAGTGATGAAGGAAAAAAACCTACAACCAAGATTACTCTACCCAACAAGGATCTCATTCAGATTTGATGGAGAAATTAAAACCTTTACAGACAAGCAAAAACTGAGAGTTCAGCACCACCAAACCAGCTTTACAACAAATGCTAAAGGAACTTCTCTAGGCAAGAAACACAAGAGAAGGAAAAGACCTACAAGAACAACCCGAAACAATTAAGTAAATGGTAATAGGAACGCACATATCAATAATTACCTTAAATGTAAATGGATTAAATGCTCCCACCAAAAGACACAGACTGGCTGAATGGATACAAAAACAGGACCCATATATATGCTGTCTACAAGAGACCCACTTCAGACCTAGGGACACTTACAGGCTGAAAGTGAGGGGATGGAAAAAGATATTCCATGCAAATGGAAATCAGAAGAAAGCTGGAGTAGCAATTCTCATATCAGACAAAATAGACTTTAAAATAAAAACTATTACAAGAGACAAAGAAGGACACTACATAATGATCAAGGGATCGATCCATGAAGAAGATATAACAATTGTAAATATTTATGCACCCAACATAGGCGCACCTCAATACATAAGGCAAATACTAACAGCCATAAAAGGGGAAATCGACAGTAACACAATCATAGTAGGGGACTTTAACACCCCACTGTCACCAATGGACAGATCATCCAAAATGAAAATAAATAAGGAAACACAAGCTTTAAATGACACATTACACAAGATGGACTTAATTGATATTTATAGGACATTCCATCCAAAAACAACAGAATACACATTTTTCTCAAGTGCCCATGGAACATTCTCCAGGATAGATGATATCTTGGGTCACAAATCTAGCCTTGGCAAATTTAAGAAAATTGAAATCATATCAAGTATCTTTTCTGACCACAACGCTATGAGACTAGATATCAATTACAAGAAAAGATCTGTAAAAAATACAAACACATGGAGGCTAAAGAATACACTA
This sequence comes from Kogia breviceps, assembly GCF_026419965.1. NCBI lineage: Eukaryota > Metazoa > Chordata > Mammalia > Artiodactyla > Physeteridae > Kogia > Kogia breviceps. The sequence goes on along the minus strand of NC_081318.1, from coordinate 20,827,657 downwards.
CTTAATAACGAAGTGATCACTGAAGAAATCAAAGAGGAAATCAAAAAATACTTAGAAACAAATGACAATGGAGACACGACGACCCAAAACCTATGGGATACAGCAAAAGCAGTTCTCAGAGGGAAGTTTATAGCAATACAATCATACCTTAAGAAAAAGGAAGCATCTCGAATAAACAACTTAACTTTGCACCTAAAGCAATTAGAGAAGGAAGAACAAAAAACCCCCAAATTTAGCAGAAGGAAGGAAATCATAAAGATCAGATCAGAAATAAATGAAAAAGAAATGAAGCAAACAATAGCAAAGATCAATAAAAGTAAAAGCTGGTTCTTTGAGAAGATAAATAAAATTGATAAACCATTAGCCAGACTCATCAAGAAAAAAAGGGAGAAGACTCAAATCAATAGAATTAGAAATGAAAAAGGAGAAGTAACATCTGACTCTGCAGAAATACAAAAGATTATTAGAGATTACTACAAGCAACTCTATGCCAATAAGATGGACAACCTGGAAGAAATGGACAAATTCTTAGAAATGCACAACCTGCCGAGACTGAACCAGGAAGCAATAGAAAATATGAACAGACCAATCACAAGCACTGAAATTGAAACTGGGATTAAAAATCTTCCAACAAACAAAAGCCCAGGACCAGATGGCTTCACAGGCGAATTCTATCAAACATTTAGAGAAGAGCTAACACCTATCCTTCTCAAACTCTTCCAAAAGATAGCAGAGGGAGGAACACTCCCAAACTCATTCTATGAGGCCACCATCACCCTGATACCAAAACCAGACAAAGACGTCACAAAGAAAGAAAACTACAGGCCAATATCACTGATGAACATAGAAGCAAAAATCCTCAACAAAATACTAGCAAACAGAATCCAACAGCACATTAAAAGGATCATACACCATGATCAAGTGGGGTTTATTCCAGGAATGCAAGGATTCTTCAATATTCGCAAATCAATCAACATGATACACCATATCAACGAACCGAAGGAGAAAAACCATATGATCATGTCAATAAATGCAGAGAAAGCTTTTGACAAAATTCAGCACCCATTTATGATAAAAACCCTGCAGAAAGTAGGCATAGAGGGAACTTTCCTCAACATAATGAAGGCCATATATGACAAACCCACAGCCAGCATTGTTCTCAATGGTGAAAAACTGAAACCATTTCCACTAAGATCAGGAACAAGACAAGGTTGCCCACTCTCACCACTCTTATTCAACCTAGTTTTGGAAGTTCTAGCCACAGCAATCAGAGAAGAAAAAGAACTAAAAGGAATCCAAATAGGAAAAGAAGTAAAGCTGTCACTGTTTGCAGATGACATGATACTATACATAGAGAATCCTAAGGATGCTACCAGAAAACTACTAGAGCTAATCAATGAATTTGGTAAAGTTTCAGGATACAAAATTAATGCACAGAAATCTCTGGCATTCTTATACACTAATGATGAAAAACCTGAGAGTGAAATTAAGAAAACACTCCCATTTACCATTGCAACAAAAAGAATAAAATATCTAGGAATAAACCTACCTAAGGAGACAAAACACTTATATGCAGAAAACTGTAAGACACTGATGAAAGAAATTAAAGATGATACAAACAGGTGGAGAAATATACCATGTTCTTGGATTGGAAGAATCAACATTGTGAAAATGACTCTACTACTCAAAGCAATCTACAGATTCAATGCAATCCCTATCAAACTACCACTGGCATTTTTTACAGAACTAGAACAAAAAATTTCACAATTTGTATGGAAACACAAAAGACCCTGAATAGCCAAAGCAATCTTGAGAACGAAAAATGGAGCTGGAGGAATCAGGCTCCCTGACTTCAGACTATACTACAAGGCCACAGTAATCAAGACAGTATGGTACTGGCACAAAAACAGAAATATAGATCAATGGAACAGGATAGAAAGCCCAGAGATAAACCCACACACATATGGTCACCTTATCTTTGATAAAGGAGGGAAGGAAACACAGTGGAGAAAAGACAGCCTCTTCAAGAAGTGGTGCTGGGAAAACTGGACAGCTACCTGTAGAAGTATGAAATTAGAACACTCCCTAACACCACACACAAAAATAAACTCAAAATGGGTTAAAGACCAAAATGTAAGGCCAGACACTATCAAACTCTTAGAGGAAAACATAGGCAGAACACTCTATGACATAAATCACAGCAAGATCCTTTTTGACCCATCTCCTAGAGAAATGGAAATAAAAACAAAAATAAACAAATGGGACCTAATGAAACTTAAAAAAGCTTTTGCACAGCAAAGGAAACCATAAACAAGACCAAAAGACAACCCTCAGAATGGGAGAAAATATTTGCAAATGAAGCAACTGACAAAGGATTAATCTCCAAAATTTATAAGTAACTCATGCAGCTCAATAACAAAAAAACAAACAACCCAATCCAAAAATGGGCAGAACTAAATAGACATTTCTCCAAAGAAGATATACAGATTGCCAACAAACACATGAAAGAATGCTCAACATCATTAATCATTACAGAAATGCAAATCAAAACTACAATGAGATATCATCTCACACCGGTCAGATTGGCCATCATCAAAAACTCTAGAAACAATAAATGCTGGAGAGGGTGTGGAGAAAAGGGAACACTCTTGCACTGCTGGTGGGAATGTAAATTGATACAGCTACTATGGAGAACGGTATGGAGGTTCCTTAAAAAATTACAAATAGAACTACCATACGACCCAGCAATCCCACTACTGGGCATATACCCTGAGAAAACCATAATTAAAAAAGAGTCATGTACCAAAATGTTCATTGCAGCTCTATTTACGATAGCCAGGACATGGAAGCAACCTAAGTGCCCATCAACAGATGAATGGATAAAGAAGATGTGGCACATATATACAATGGAATATTACTCAGCCATACAAAGAAATGAAACTGAGTTATTTGTAATGAGGTGGATAGACCTGGAGTCTGTCATACAGAGTGAAGTAAGTCAGAAGGAGAAAAACAAATACCGTATGCTAACACATATATATGGAATCTAAAAAAATGTCATGAAGAGATTAGTGGTAGGATGGGAATAAAACACAGACCTACTAGAGCATGGACTTGAGGATATGGGGAGGGGGAAGGGTAAGCTGTGACGATGTGAGAGAGTGGCAGGGACATATATATACACTACCAAATGTAAATTAGATAGCTAGTGGGAAGCTGTCAAATAGCACAGGGAGATCACCTCTGTGCTTTGTGACCACCTGGAGGGGTGGGATAGGGAGGGTGGGAGAGAGGGTGATGCAAGAGGGAAGAGATATGGGAACATATGTATATGTATAACTGATTCAGTTTGTTGTAAAGGAAAAACTAACACACTATTGTAAAACAGTTATACTCCAATAAAGATGTTTAAAAATAAATAAATAAATAAATTAATTAATTAATTAATTAAAAGGACCCCAGAGAGCTCCCTTGCCCTCTTTCTGCCATGTATGGTCCCAGCAAGAGGACGACCATCTATGAACCAGGAAGCGGGCTCTCATCAGACACTGAATCTGCCGACACCTTTGATCTTGGACTTCTCAGCCTCCAGAGCTGTGAGAAATAAATTTCTGTTGTTTATACGCCAGCCACTCTATGGTATTCTGTTATGGCAGCCCAAACAGACTCCTCCTAGTCTATTATTAATTAAGTCCTCCATAATTGCATGAGCCAATTCCTTCAAATACATCTTTCTCTATGTAAACATATCCTATTGGTTCTGTGTCTCTGGAGAACGCTGGCTAATACAGTTCCCCATCTTGGCTCCTTAATGCCTGGAAAAGCAGGTGAAGGGGTGGAGGGGGTGGTGTGGGAGAGCTTCAGTCAGAGGAGCAATGAATAGAAGTGTCAGGAATGAGGGGCTAGGCCAGGCCAGGCAACACAGATGATAAAAGGCAGGAGGAGGGGTTGGGGCTGGATTTACTTGGGGCAAAATTACAGAGGCAGCTTAAAATGCCTTTGCTTCTTTCTGAGCTGGCCTGGGACAGATGTCCTCGCCTTTCCAGGGGCTGGGCATCAGGAGGGGGAAGGCAGTCTTTGACCAATGCCGTCAGCTACGGAAGGAGGAGGCATGGGGGGGGCGGGAGTGAAGTGGAGGGGGAATGCTTGGCTGTCTTGCCTCTCTCAACGCATGTGGCTCAGAGTCTTCTCCGTGCCTATGTGCTATGTGTCCCTTTGGCATAGATTAATTTTTGATTATAATCACACCTTATATTTGTAAACTGCTTTCAAAGCACTTTCACCTACATGATGGGAAAAACTTGCCTTGCCTCTCTCTCTCTCCTTGGGGGCCATGCAACTGAGGCAAATCAAATCTTGCAGAAGAAGCATTTGGGTCTCTGAGGAGGCCCCATTTTCTTTGTTATCTGGCTTTGGTAGAAAGAAGACCAGAGTTGTGGGAACAACTCCAGACCCTGGACTTAACAGAAGAGAAGGAAATTCCTCAGAAGAGCACCCATCACGGGAGGCCTTTGTGAGAAGTTCAGTATGACTCCCCTTCCCCAGAAGGATGGGGCCCTGAGACTCAAACTGCCTCCTTTCCTTGGCTTCTCCCCTTTACCCTCCCCTGCTGTGAGGCCTTGTGCCTCCAGGGTGGCCCCTCCATCCTCCCCAGCAGCTCCTATGATGGGAAAGGTAGGTCCTTTGCCCTCTTGGGACCTGACGAGCACTGTGTCACTGGAGGCCCAGCCCCTGGCCTGAGCAGCTTCTAGCTTGAGAGAGTAGCAACTCTCAGGCGGGTCCTGGCTGCCGCTCAGCCGTCAGGCTTCCTTCACTCATGGTGGACAGCAGTAGGTGGACGGCAAGAGGTGGAGGGCAGGAAGGGGACAGCAGGAGGTGGATGGAAGGAAGTGGACAGCAGGAGGTGTATGGCAGGAAGTGGACAGCAGGAGGTGGAGGGCAGGAAGGGGACAGCAGGAGGTGGACAGCAGGAGGTGGATGGAAGGAAATGGACAGCAGGAGGTGTATGGCAGGAAGTGGACAGCAGGAGGTGGAGGGCAGGAAGGGGACAGCAGGAGGTGGATGGAAGGAAGTGGACAGCAGGAGGTGGAGGGCAGGAAGTGGACAGCAGGAGGTGGAGGGCAGGAAGGGGACAGCAGGAGGTGGATGGCAGGAAGTGGACAGCAGGAGGTGGAGGGCAGGAAGTGGACAGCAGGAGGTGGAGGGCAGGAAGGGGACAGCAGGAGGTGGACGGCAGGAAGTGGACAGCAGGAGGTGGACGGCAGGAAGGGGACAGCAGGAGGTGGATGGCAGGAAGTGGACAGCAGGAGGTGGATGACAGGAAGTGGCCGACAGGAAGTGGCCGTGGCTGCTTTGCATGCTGCTGCCTCCACTCCAGATGCATCACATCCTTTCATTAATGATGCTTTGCTGGGCTAGAACCCAGCAAATGTTCTAAAGTTAAAAGGCAGCCCCTTCCCCTCCCAAGATCTGGGTGTGTGGCTTCCAGGTGGGGAGGGCTGGTCTTGAGCAGCATCCACCAGCCATGACATGGTCTCTCTCCCCCATGGGAGGTCACCCCATTCCCAAGCACCAGAAGCACACAACTCTACATGCACCTGCACCCGTAAGCTCTCGCTGTGCTCTGGCACAAGCTTCCCAAACATCTTTGGCATAAAGATACAGGTTCTTATAACAGCTCCTCCTCTTGGCCCCGCTAGGCCGGCGCTCTCCTCCCACCCACCCATTTTGCAGATAAGGACTTTGAAAAGCCGAGGGTGGACCCTGCCATGGCTCCCACAGATGAACAAAAGGCATGGTGAGTGCTACCTGCTTACCCTAGTGAATTCAACTCTCCCTGGGAGACCCATTATGGAGTAGCCCATGTAATTGTTTGGGGGTAGGGAACACAGGGGTTTTCCTTCTCAGGAACTGTTTTCTATTGCACTGGTTCTGTAAGCCCGCCCCTGGCTCCATCAGTCTGTGGGACCTTCATGGCAGCAGAATCACCCGCATACAGACACAAATGCCCACTCCAAGTCTAGGGACCAGTACCCGGGACACACGTGGACATACTTGCCCAAGCCCCCACCCCCACCCACCACTGCAGACTCTCACAGATGCTTCCTCTTGGTCTTAGAAACAACATACACAGAGACACCTCCAAAGCGAAGGGGAGCACATGCTCAGCCAGTCTCTCCCTGGGGCCATGGAGCTCCAGGCACAGGGCCAAACACATCCCGCCAACAGCCAGCCAGAAGATGGGGGAAGGGAAGCAGTAAGAATTGAGTCGAGTGAGCAGAAATTCCTGATCCTGAGTCTTTAGGCATCAGAATTTTGGGGCAGGTGGGGCGAGGCACTGGGAGGGGATCAAATTCCCTGTGGAGTTTAGAAAATAGCACAGACGCCCATCTGTCTTGGATGGCTTATCTGAAGCCAGCTTAGAGGCCAGATGGATGGATTAGGGGCCTCTGGAGGTCCTCCCACCTCTATGTTTCCACTAATCTCCAGACCCAACCACATATACACATAAACACCTTTTCCTCCAGGCCTAGGACCAACAAACAGACACATACCGTTTCCTTACCACTATTATCTTCATAATCAGTAACAGCAGCAGCCAATACTGAGTAGGTACTATGGGCCAGACAGTGCATTAGAGGCTTTTACATGCATCATATCCTTTCATTCTTACAGTGAGGCAGGCACTATTATTAATCTCCATTTTATAGGCAAGGAAACTAAGGCACAGAAAGGTTAAGTAACTAGACCAAGGTCACACAGCTAGGACTTGGTGGAACCAGGACTCAAACCCAGGCATGTTTCATGCTGATCCGCAACGCCAAACTGCCTCTCTTCAGCCCTGGCCTCTTTGGAGCTTGGGGCTCCCCACTAGGATTTCCCCAGGACGATATCTTATTAAACACTCCGGCAAGCCATAAGTGGATCCAAGTACAGCTGGCCCTAAGTGGCATGCCCTTGTTCATATAGGCTATGCGATCTATTCATGGAACATTCAAATGAAATGTCATCCTGCTCCCCAGCAGGCTGTCATATCTCATTTTTCTCTATCCTTTCTCTCCATCCTCCATCACTGACCCAGATCCCTCAGGCCCTCGGTAGTCAGCAAAAATTAGAGGCACAGAACAGAGGCGAAGGGAAGGGCCTCGGGGCACAACGCAGGTAGTGGCAAGACCTTGGGCCACACAGATTCAGACTAAATCCTCTTCACTGCCGATGTGACACCTCCACTCCCACCCCTCGGCTACTCAAAAGATCCCAGAGGCAGTCAGATCACCAGCAGACTGTGGCCCTGCCTCTGCTTACTGCTCACTAAGTGGCCACGAAGGTGCACCTCCTGGGCTCCTGGGGGCCGTGCATGCCTGCTCCCTGCACCCTGGCTCCACTGGTCGGTAAGAGGGGCTTCCAACCAGTCACAGCACAGCCCCCTGGTTGGGCGGCCCTACTCACCCAGGTCCATGTCTGCAGCCTTGGGCCGGTGGGAGCAGGGCACATTCTTGAAGATGGCATCCAGAATCTTCTCCTTGACCTGAGTAATGGTGTCGCAGTTGAGGATCTTCACTGGGACCTCAGGGCTGTTGGCATTATCTGGGTTGACACAACTCAGGACCTGCGGGCGGTGGGGAGAGGCGGTGAGTGGGGAGGGCAGCATGGAGAGCCCTGGGAAGGCCAGCCACATCCCGGAGTCCTATCCTGACTGGCTCCGCCTCGGCAGGTTGGACTGGACAGGGGTAGGGCGACCCCAGCCAAGCCCTCTACCCTTCCTGTCCCCACAAGCAGCAGGAAAGTGGTACAGCTTCAGCATCACCTCAGGAGTAGGAGCTGCATATTTCACTCCTCTTCACAAGAGACTCCATTAAAATCCTGATTTATTAAAGGGAACAATGTCCAAGCAGGAGGGGGCAGTGAGGGGCAATGTGTCAGAGAATGGACACTACTGCATGTCCCCCTGCCACCTCTCTCTCTCTCTCTCTCTCTCTCACACACACACACACACACACACACACACACACTCACTAGGCAGCATCTCAGCAGCACACCCAGACCCTCGCCCACCTCTGAAACCCCCAGCCCCCGTCCCTGTGTGTCGGTCTGTCTTCCTCGTCACTCTGTCCCATACACACACCCACACTAATGGGAATCTGGCTCCTTTCTCCAAAGATTTCATGTGCTTCGATTTTTGTGAGGGTTCTGGGCTGATCGGAGGTTGGAGAATCTGTAAGAAGCTTAGCGTGTTCTTTAAAAATAAAAAGGTGCCCTTTAAAAAACTGCAAGTTCAGGACACCTGAGAGCCCTTCCTGGTGCCAAACCTGAAACCTGGTATTAGGGGAAGAGGCAACCCTGGCTCAGGACCTCCATTTCTCTTTTTGGAACTAGTCAGATAAGTTAAGACTCTGCCTAATGCACCAAACTATATTTTTTCCTTTAAAAAGTTCTGGACCAGGGCTTCCCTGGTGGCGCAGTGGTTAAGAATCCACCTGCCAATGCAGGGGACACGGGTTCCAGCCCTGGTCCGGGAAGATCCCACATGCCTCGGAGCAGCTAAGCCCGTGCGCCACAACTACTGAGCCTGCACTCTAGAGCCCGCGAGCCACAACTACTGAAGCCCGTGCTCCTAGAGCCCGTGCTCTGCAACAAGAGAAGCCACCGCAGTGAGAAGCCCGTGCACCGCAACGAAGAGCAGCCCCCGCTCACCGCGACTGAAAAGAAAGCCCGCGTGCAGCAGCGAGGACCCAACGCAGCCAAAAATAAATAAATAAATAAATTTATTTTTTAAAAAAAGTTCTGGGCCATTTCTAACAGCTTTGCTTCTCTTGCCGTCCTCAGCATGGGCTCTCTCTCCACGGTGAGACCGTGGGATCCTTGGGTGGACCAGAGTGAATCGGGTAGGTGCTGTGGGTCACAGGTGCTGCCAGGTGGCTGCGCCGCGCCGGGTTCTGCAGCCTGTCTGACCCTGCTGCCTGCACCCTCTGTGCGCTCCCTTCTCAGAACCTTCACTGCACCGCCTCCCCCGCCAACCATTTCCCAACTGTACATCTGGTCTGCAGATTCAGACAACAGCCGCCTTCCTCCCGTCCCCACCCACCGCTGCTCCACGTGGCGGCAATCAGAACCCTGGCCCCTGGACGCCTGCCTTTCATTTGCGACCGGACTGCTGTGAACTCCCACGGGAACATGCTCCTTCCATAAAGAAGAAAACCTCCTAAATCTATAAAACCGGACTCTCACCCTCAAAATGTAAACCGAAAACAACGCTGGAGGGAACTCTGGACCACGTGCTCCTCCTGTGTGCCCTCCCCCAGCCATTCCCTGCCTCCTAAGAGCCTTCCGGGACCCCTCCCAGCCCCCTCCGTGGCCAAGCACAGCCTAGTACTCAGTGCTGCCCTGGGGTCCTGAGCTCTGGGCCAGTGGTGGTGGAGCCTGCCCCCCCCCCCAGGAAGTATCACAGCTTCTTCTGGGCTGTGAGACCATGAAGCGGGGGCTGCCACCTGAGCATGCCCCCCTGACATTCCTGCTGCCCCTGGGGTTCGCGGCGGCCCCGTGAGAACAGCTCTGTGGGTGCTTCAGGGCATCCAGAGAAGCAGCAGTGGGTCCACAGAGGGACAGCGTTCCCTGGCCACTGGCCAAGCCCCAGCTGCACCTGGCAGTTCCCTTCCCCAGCCCCACGCCCATGTCTCTTGGCTATCTCAGAGCAACTGCCTGGGGTTTGTTCTGCTAGGTCAGTGCTCCTCAAACTTTCCTGTGAACAGAATCACTAAGGGGTTTTGTGAAAACGCACATTCTGACTCAGGAGGTCGAGGATGGGGTCTGAGACTGCATTCAGGCAGGATCGTAGGTGAGCACCTAGCACTCTAGCAGGTTCCCAGTTTACGCCCTTGGGCACTCCCAGCAGCAGGGCCCTAGGCCATGCTAGTCCAAGTTCAATCTAATTCATCACTCAAAGCGCAGGTGGTGCATCTGTCAAGTGATGCTGGCCGAGCTTCTCGCCACCTGTCTCACTCTTTGTGGTTACCCTTTCCGCCCAGCACAAGGTTACCATCAGTTGGCCCAAAGTACCCTGGGCTCCTCCAGCCAATGCTGAGTTCCAGGCCACCCTTTTTCTGACCCCTTCATCTTGGAGTCTCGGGTCAGCCCTGTCTGCTGCTAACACACTTTCTTCCCGGCCCCTCCTCACCACCACCGGGCTGCCCCTCCTTCCACGTGGGGGGTTTCCTTTCACAGGCCTGAGGATGGCTATGAAACCTCCCCGCAGCCCTTTCTTCTCCGGGCAAGTCAACTGTAATTTCCTTCCCCTTTCCTCACGGTGCCTCTTCCCCAACCCTTTCCACCTCAAATGGATGCGTGTCCCTGACCCACTCCAATTTCCTCACATTCTCTTGAAGTCATCTGCAACGAGGCCGGGTGTGCTACCAGTAGTTTGGCCTCTGGAATAAAGGATGCTGCAATTTGGGGACAGAGTGTTATTACAACTGTGTTGGATTCAATACTGGGGAGCCGCTGATGAGATGGGAAAGAAAGGGAGAGGGAGAGACCAGGCAGGAGACATTTCAACAGTAGTTCTAGCTCATTAAGAAATCTATTCAGGTCTCTATTTTTGGAAGGTTTTTTTTTTTTTCCTTTCACATTTTAATCAGAGCCTCTAACTCTCTCCTCCCGAGCGGACCACAACTGCAAAGAAGCAGGGCCCTCACGCACCCTGCAGCCTCAAAGCCTCGTCGACTGAGCCAATCCCCGCAAATCTGCTGAGATGCCTGCTGGGATTCCCAGGGCCCTCCGAGGATGGAGTGGGACAGGTGCACCACGGTCGCATCACGCCCAGCCAGCAGGACTGGCTTTATTCAGAGTGGCAGGGATGTCTCCCCAGCTGGCCTCGGGGTCTGGGATTCACCCTCGGCTCGCGGCCCCTGCCCGGCTCTGCCATGCCTCGGCCTGTCGTGTGTCTCACCTCCCAATGACTGCATTTTAAATCCCATCTATTCTCTGTCCTCTTTAACACCATTGCTGTCTCTTCCACCTCCATTCTTAGGCTCCACCCACGTGCCACCCTCCACATTTATCTTTTATCTTGTTTTCTCATTCCTTTCTTCTACCTCCTCTTCTCTTTCCCGGAAAAGACCTGGTGGGAGATCACAACTCCCTCCAAAAGAAGCCCAAGAGTGAGCTCCCCGCCTGGAGAGACAGCGGGCACCAGCGGACAGTCACGGCGGGAAAGAGGAAGCAGAGCCCCCGTGAGCCAGCAGTGGGCTGAGCCTCGGCTCACGGCCTTGTACACCAGATCCCACTCCATCTTCTGGACACCTTCAGGAGGTACATGCTGTCATTATCCCTCTTTTATTATTATCCCTGTTTTTTTTTTTCAGATTCAAAAAACAAAACCCAAACTTGGAGAGATTAAGCCCCAAATCCCCCAGCTGGCCAGAAGGAGTCATAGCTCCAATCCAGCCCTGCCCGGTTCCAAACCCCCTGCTCCTAAATGCTGAGCTTTGCTGCCTCCTAGGATGACTATTTCTGGCAGGAAAGGGAGTGTAACCTTGACTGAGGGCATCCCCCTGTTCCCCGGACAAACAACTTAAACCGCTAGGCCAGCCTGGCCTCCCATCCTACAGCTCAGGTCATGTAGAGGTGGGCTTCAGAACCACAAGCAACCATTTCTGGCTTCCCCTCTCTTGTGCTCTACATGCTACCTGCTTGGAACTGCTCTGCAAAGTGTGGGTTCTCCACTGGGAGAACTGCTGAGAAGGAGTTCATTCCCTGGGGTCAGTCAGCCAGCTGTTGGCAAGGGGTTACTGCCCCACAATCCAGTGCACCGGCCTGAAAGCACACCAGTCTCTTACTGTTGCTCAGGTGTGTGTGAGCCACCGCTCCTCAAATCCAGGTGCCCTGGCACGTTAGGACAAGGAAGTCGGGGTGACCGGCGCAGACGGACCGACTGACACACGTGGAACGCCAGGCTGGCCCCGTGCAGTGGGCACCCAGAGAGGTGGCTGAGCGCAGTGATGTTAAAGAGGCGTTAGAGAGGGTGGTCGTCAGCATTTCCACCATCAGGGCCAGAGCCCACCTACCAGAGCCCTGGGGAGGAGCTGGGAGGCTGGCTTACCAGGGTTTTGTAGTCGATCTGCTGGCGGATGAGCTTGTCCTCGCTCAGAGAGTAGCGGGCCTCGCCCGTGATGGCGTCAATGGGCCCCTTCTCCATCTGCTGCTTGATGGCGCAGAACAGGGAGAAGAGGGGCTCCCCGGCACACTCCTGGACACGGAGAAGAGCCGTGTTGGACGGACCCCGGGCCCCAGGTGTGCGGAGCCCGGCCTCCCCCAGCCTCTGGCTCTCCGAAGGGCTGCTTTCCACTCCTCGGTTTTAATTCTCTTCTCCCACCCCCAACCCCCTCCTTCCCAATCTGCCATTCTTGAGCTCTCTCTGCATCTTCCCTGGCCCGTCCCCCTCTCTGCCCCTCTCCCTGCCCTCATTCCACCCTGCTTTCTCTGCAGCCCCATCAAGAGACAGAGGTCACAGAGGGGCGGGATAGGGAGGGTGGGAGGGAGACGCAAGAGGGAGGAGATATGGGGATACCTGTATACGTATAGCTGATTCACTTTGTTACACAGCAGAAACTAACACACCATTGTAAAGCAATTATACTCCAATAAAGATATATTAAAAAAAAAAGAGAGCGAGAGAGACAGAGGTCAGTCCTCTGTGGCGTGAACTCCTTAGAAAACAAGTTAGTAACTGGAGGCCAAGCAGCTCTTCCACCTCCCAGGCATGTCCTCGGCTTATCTGCCGCCACACGCACTCCTGTACCTGCCCAGGACCCTCATCAGCCTCAATAAGTCTGGGGCCGGAGGGGCAGGAGGAGAGCAAGAGGGAAAAAAGGGGTGACTTGTCTTCAGCTTGAAATGGCAATGCAGGGTCTTCTCAGAGGCTCATCTCCCCTCACCTGTGAGAAAGCGGCCTGTGGGGACTGTGGCTCTCAAGCCAGGCCTGACCGTGGGCCTCTGTCTCCTGAGATGGTCAGGAGCCTATCCCCTCCATGATAAGGGAAACAACATTTTTTGGCGGGGTTCTACGAGCTAGGCCCCAGCATCTGTGGACTTGCGGGCCGTGGAGGGAATAGAGGGGATGCTGGTTCATTCCCAGGCTGGTGGGGAAACTGAGGTAGGCCCAGAGATCCCCCAGAATCCAATCATACCTTGAGGAACTTGTAGAGCAGGAAGGTAAACCAATTGGTTAACATCTTCTCAGCCACCGACTCAGTCCTGGCACCAGTCACAGAGGGACCCAGCAGAGCAAGACAAAGACAGAGGCAGCTGGTCAGACCTCAGGGGCTGGGAGGGCAGGGGGGGATCTGCATGGCTCTTGCTGCTTAAGGCTTTCAGGCCAAATCTTAAGACCCTAAGGGATACCTGAGCTCCTTGGACTCCTAGACACACCATAATGGCAAGACAAGCTTTGCCTACCAAGCGGGGAGATGACCTTCTGTGCGCGGGCTCCCGGGTGAGTTTCTATGAGAATGTGTTAGAGCAGCACTGCCTAATTATCCAAGAGCACTTTCGGGGTTGATGAAATAGTCCAATAGCACTTTGTGCTGTCCAACATGGTAGCCACCAGGCACAGATGCCTACTGAGCACTTGAAATGTGGCTAGTGCATCTGAGGAGCTGTATTTTTTATTTTACTTACTTTAAATTAACTTAGATTTAAATAGTCACATGTGGCTCATAGCTACCACATTGGTGATAGCCTTAGAGAACTTTAAAGGATAGGTGTGTTCCTTGGGGTAAGAAAAGAAAAGAAAAAAAATCTGGGAGATACCCATTTGGCAAGGGATAGATAGAAAAGAAGGTGGCAGGGGAAGAGGGTCATGGAAAAAGGCCAGATAGACTAGACTGAGCCTATCCCCTAAGCTAAAGACTCCCAGAGTAGGTAGTCACATGGAGCTGGATACCTAGCTCATTCCAATAGATGCCCAAATTGTCCTATTTAAAAGGCTTCCACGCACTTCGGAACTTCTCCTGGGAAACTTTCTAGTGTTTTATTTGCAATGACAGGGAGTTCATTCTTGAGTCTAATTTGCATCTTTCATGCTGCTACCCAAACCCATTTATTCTTTTACTTTGGAAGTGAAAACACCACGGCAGCATTACGAACCAAAGGACACTTTTGGTTGCGTGCATTTAGAAAAAAACTACATTCAAACTCGCAGTAAGAGTGTGGCCAGCTCCCGAGAGAAAGCACCCATCCAGGTATGTCTGGATAGAGTTGAAAGTGGCAGTTGCCAGAAGATACGAATAACTAAAACCCCAATGCAGCTGGGCAGCTGCCAGCACAAAATGGAGCTGAGAAGAGAAAAGAAGGAAGACTGTTGAAAGGAGGGGGTCAGCCAAGGGCAAGAAGAAGAAAAGGAGACGGAGGAGAGCAGAAGGGAGAGAGGGCAACTGGGAGACAAGAGGAGGGGATCCACAGAGACTCGCCGGGAAACTGTTGGTGGGAGTTCTGGCTAGTGGTGGCAACCCTAGAATTATGCTGGTGGGTGTGTGCATGGGGAAAGTAAAACGAAAATCAAAATGATCTACCTTGCTGTTTCCAAGGCCGTATGCTTGCTCCTATATGTAGCAGCCTTTTGCAGCTGTGCAGGCCAATGCCCACTGCACCAGGAAAAAGCCTGAAGTAAACACTTCAGAAAGCCAAGTCTACTCATTGGACCAAGCAGGAGGCCCTGCCTCAGACTCAGAGACCAAGGATGGAAGGCAGGGGACAGGCAGAGGCAAACGGTAAATGGGGTGGTCCAGGCAGAGGGATGGATGTAATGGCCTGATGGGGGAGTTTTCCAACTTCATCTCTTTGAAGGCTAAAGGCATTGGAATAGCAGCCTGGAGAAGAAATGTCCTTCAAGTACATGAACAATTTGAATGGCAGCATAGATAGAGGCAGAGGGTCTCGATTTCCTATAAGGCAAAGCCACGGTATATGGTTATGTCTGCACACGTGACCATGCAGATTTCAACAGTGTCGAGGATGAGGCATCCCACAGTGTTGAGAGGTGGACCCTGGTACCGGGCAGGGCCCATAGCAGGTGCCAGGAAATACTTGCTGTGTCGCATCAGGCAGGTTGCCGCTAAAGACCTTTAATTCAAACACAGACTGGACCAGTGCTTTTCAAACTTTAGTACACATTCAGATCCCCTAGGTTTCTCGCTAAAATGCTGATCCTGATCTAGCAGGTGTGGGGTGGCACCTGAGATTCTGCCTTTCCAACAACCTCCCAGGTGATGCTTCTCCTGGTTGCAGACAGCAGTGAGAGTTGCAGGGGCTCAAGTTTCCCAACTTGAGATGGTGAAGTGGGTTCCCAGAGAGGCCCTGAGGTATCTCTCCTGATTCAAGTTCTGACTTAGATAAGGTGAGGGGATGATGGAAAGATGACCTCTGAAGAGCACACAAGAGAAAACCTCTGATAGAGAGGGTCAAATCAGGGGAGGGTTACAGCACAGGGAGGAGAATGGAAAGTGGATTTAGGGGCAGAAGAAAAACCACGGGGTGAGCAGATGGGCCGTGGTTGAGTCAGGGGCACCAACATGATGGACAGGTTCTTCTAAGAGGGCATGGGGTGCACCCTGGCCTCTGGGCCGGTCAGTACCTGACCTTGGGGGGCTTGGCTGCTCCTGGGAGCCCTGCCCTGGTCTCCCTGAGGGCAGGAGGGCCAGGCTGGTGCACTGGGCTGGGTCGGGGCCCCCGGGGCCGCACCCCTACCTCCTGAGCAGCAGCTTGGGATGGTTCTTGCTCTCCAGGTTCTTGTCTATGAGGTCAGCCAGCAGCTGCTTCAGCACGTCAGTGGCGTACTCCAGCTTGCTCTGCAGCACCGTCATGATGAGCGAGGCCACGTTGCCGCGGTCCCGCATGGAGAAGCTGCGCTGAGACTCCAGCGTGCGAATGAAGGACAGCAGGAACACCTTGTTGTTGATGAGCTGAGCGAAGAGCTTCAGGCCTTTCTCCACGCGCTCCTGCCGGTAGCCCGGGACCTGCGGGGGAGACCCAGGGGTGCGGGGTCCTTGACTGACGCCCGAGAGGGGCGAGGCCGGCGGGGCCCCAGGGACACCCCACCGGGTGGGCCATGCACACTGTTGACCCTCCCACCCTCCCATTCACCCACGACAGGCCACCTGGCTGATGCCACCAAGTCCTTATCTAGAGCCAGGCACCACATTTGGAGTCTACCTAACCTCCATCACAGCCCACGAGGCAGGTCACTGTCTCTAGAGATAGAGAGAACGTCATCATTAGCATGGCGTTGACAAGGGGACCCCAAGCCACTGGAGACCACCATCACAGTCCCAGGTAGGGACTCCAGGAGGTCAGGGCTGCTGTGAGTGACACCCTTGCTGGGAGATCACGAAACCTGGGCCTCTGGCTAACCTAATGCTGACCTGTCTCTGGCCCTGGGGGTCCTGTTGACAGACCAGTGGCCTCAGAGTCAGGACTTCTGGGTTCCACATGGGCTCTGACATCCCCACGCCATATAAGCTTGGACAAGTCTCTTTACTTCTCTGGGGGCCCAAGTACATTCACCTGAAAAAAGGGAAAGCTTAAGCCCAAGAGCCTCTCAGGCACTCCCTAACTCTAGCATCTGATGTTTTCTTTCTTTTTCTTTTGAGACCCTGCTCCATGCAGGGAAAGGGGAGGAAGACGGTTTTATCTTCCTGCCTGCATCTTCTGTTCACTGGGAGGTCCGTGCAAGGGTGCCAGGGTGTACCATCCACTCTGCAAACATGAGCCAGCGACTGAGCTATGCATGGAGGATGCGTCTCTGAGATGCACGAGAAGAGGTACAGTGGCACCGTGCGTCATGCCCCAAATGGGAAACAACCAGAGGTCCAGCAACAATAGGAGGGCTCCAGGAACTGTGGTGCTTTCACCCAATGAAATGCTTCACAGCAATAGGGATGAAGGACCTACTGCTACTCAGGATAACAGGGATGAATCTTGCAAACATATTGAAAGAAAAAAGCCAGGCACAAAAGAGAGCATGCTGGACAATACCATTTAAATCCAGATTTAAGAAAAACAATTAAAATTCATCAACAATGGGGAAAAAAGGGTTTTCTGGGTGCGGCTGTGACTGGAAAGGGGCACAGGGGGACTTTTGGAGGCTGGTAACGTTCTGCTTCTCGATCTGTGTGCTGGCTTAATGGCTGTGTTCACTCAGGGAAAATGCGCTGAGCTGTGTTCTGATAATTTGTGCATTGCTCTGTCTGTATAATTCCATTAAAACAAAAAGTTCACTTAAAAAATGAAGCACAGCCTCTGCCCTGGAGGGAAGGCCCTCTGAGAACACGGAGCAGGGCATCTGGTGGGAAGTGGCATGCTGGAGGAGGTGGGGCATCCAAAGGAGGTGCCATCGAAGCCTCATCTTGAGGGATGTGTCCCCCCCTGGCGGGGGCAGGGAGGTTAAATGCACCAGGTCCTTGGGAAGGAGTGTCCCGTATGGAGCAGTAAAGAACACAGTTTCAGAGTCCGCTGAGCTTGCATGAACTTCATCACAGTCGTTTATGAATTGCAGGACCCGTAGGAGACTCAGTTCCTTTATCAACAACATGAAGGTACTGCAGCTAATATGTATACAGACCTTACTCTATGCCAAGCACAGTTCCACATGCTTTAGAAATACTGACCCATGTGATCCACCCAAAAGCCTATGAGGTAGGTGCCATTATTACCCCAGGGTCCCACGAGGATAAGGAACTTTCCCCAGATCCCAAGACAGAGAAGTTTCAGAGCCGGGCCAAGAACTGGGCAGCTGGCACCGTGTCCTGCCCCCTCTCGGCACTCCTGAGAGCACGGAACGAGATGTGTGAAAAGCCTCAGCACCATCACAGTCCAGTTATGGAATGGCAGCAATTTCATCCTCCTTCACTCTAAAGATTTTAAACTGGGGAGAATGGAAGTTGCCAGAGAAACCCTGTTTGCCAAGGTCCACGAAGCCAGAAGATGCAGAGCCGGAAAGTTCATGCCACTCATTTACGGTGCCACCCTGTGTTCCGGGCTCGGGGCAAGGAGCCGGCTGGAGCAGAGTCCAGTCAGACCCAGGCCCTGCCCTCCGATGGTCAGCCCACCGTCTCAAGGCCCCTTCAGTGGGGGACCCCTGAACTCTTCAGAGAGGCGCTTGCAATGAACTCCCGTCGCCTGGCATCAGCAGCTCCCACAGGTCAGGAACATGCATGGTTCCAAAACAGGCCCATTTGCATTTCCTTTGCCGCTGTGCGGGTACACAGCTGTGCTGGTACACGGAAGGCTGGTACCTCTCCAGGCAGTTCTCAGGAGAGAGCAGCGCTCACCAGAGCCAGGGTGGTGCTGGCCAGGTCACCTGCAGCTCCTCCTGGCTCTCAGCATAGCCCTTCCTGGCGACCCTCTCGTTCCCCAAGGTCTCCAGCCTTGGCTTACCTCCTGCCTGGCCCCCCTAGTCCCCCACTCCATGGCGGCTCTTGAGGGAAGAGCAAGGGAGACACAGCCACCTCACTGTGCCACTGCGCGGGGCCTCAATCCACCCAAATGTCTGTCTCCTACTGACCAGGCCCCCACTCCGAGACAGCCCCTCACACGCAGGCGTACACGTTTTACTTCCCCTCTCCTTCAGACCTCTCAGAAGACATTTCTCTAATTTGTCCTGGTAATAAGAGACAATGCTACTTCCTGGGCTCCCGCCAAGGGCAAAGGACAGTCCTGGCACACTGTACACATTGGTCCAATAACGCCTTCTCGTGACCCTCTTTTAACAGCCTCTCAGGGAAGCTACTGTGGTTTCCCAAGGCCAGCCAGCTGGTGGAGGGTGGGGCTGGACTGCCAAAGCCCAGCTTGCTTGGCTCCTGAGCGCCCGTCCATCCTCCGCATCCTTGGCCTGTCTAGCCTACCCCTGAGCCTTGGAGGTGACTGAAAGCCAGCTCTGAGTCCTCCCTGCAGCGTCCCATGCAGGGCCTCCTGGAGCTCAGGTGGCCGTCCGTCGAGGGCAGGGGAGCCAAGTGCAGGCTTGGCTTGTGGCACCTGGAGAGGAGGAGGAGGATGTGCTCTGGACTCCCTGGCCTGGCTGCACACTCCTCCTGGGCAGCAAGGCTCAGGGCCCTGGGAAGGAAGGTTTAGCAAAGCTACCTGCAGGGAAAGAGCATCCCTGTAGCAGCATGGGTTTTGGAATCAGAGAGACTAACAGACTCGTACATGGAGGAAAGCTCTGTCATCTCCGGGCTCTATTGCCTCATCTATAAAATGAGAATATGAGTGCCTATGTCATAATGTTTTAAGAACATTAAATAAGATAATGTATGTAAAGTGCTTGGCACACACAGAGCACACTTAAACAGAAGCAGTTTTATTACCTGCCTCTCCTCCATTGGCTGTTTTCACTGATCCCTTTTGCCCCAGAGTTTCCAAGGTACCTAATGCATTGGCACAATGTCTGGGTGTGGAAAGTAGGCATTTTCTCCCCCTTTTAGGAAGAGGAGATGGAGAGAAGTGTCTTGGTAGAGAGTATCCAGAACAGTTCCCCTTTGTAACTTGCCACCGCTACTCCCTAAGCAGATGGCACCCTGAAACAAGACTTTCTTTATTCACCAGATGGTTCGATAATTTAGTTGAAGTCTGTGAGTATAAAACTGGATAGTAAATTTTCATTGTAACCCAATACGTTAGAGTTTAGGAGGCAATGATATAGGTGGAAAATGAGGTGTGTGGTTACTGTTTGCTCTCTGTCTTTGAAGGATTGGTGTGTGATCAGTGCCGGGGTAACCCCTCACCCAAATGCCCAGACTGTACCAGATGGTCACAGAAGAGAGGCCTCGTGGCCTAACCTCCAGGAAAGCCTAAAGCCAGAGGACCCCATCTTCTTCACATGCACCTATCATGCCCATCCCAGTGCCTAAAAAGGTGGAAACCCTGCTTTAGATTAGTCAATGGCTTCCCTAGGAATGTTTCCAAACTCGGAAAACCAATAGAAACTAATCCAGTGGCAGGGAGAGGTTGGAAACACATAAGGAAAGAACTATCCACACAAGATCTCTGGATCTTACATAGGAGGCTGGATCTCACATAGCCCCAAGCTAATGTGAAACAGTAAAAGTTGATTTCTGTCTGTAAGAAATTAATTAATGAGTTCAATGGAAATGAAAAAGTCTTATATTCTAGGTATATGCCCCAAAAGATGGAAGCAGGAGCTCAAACAGATATTTGTACGCCCGTGTTCATAACTGCATTATCACACTAGCCCAAAGGTGGAAGCAGCCCAAGTATCCATTGACAGATGAATGGATAAATAAAATGTGGTCTATACACACAATGGGCTATTATTCAGTCTTAAAAGGAAAGAGAGAGACGGCTTAAAGTTGGCGGAGATCTCCTTCCTCCTCACAGAGACATCAGAAATACATCTACACGTGGAACTTCTCCTATAGAACACCCACCGAACGCTGGCAGAAGACCTCAGACCTCCCCAAAGGCAAGAAACTCCCCACATACCTGGGTAGGGCAAAAGGAAAAAAGAATAAACAGAGACAAAGAATAGGGACGGGACCTACACCAGTGGGAGGGAGCCGTGAAGGAGGAAAGACTCCCACACACTAGAAGCCCCTTTGCGGGCGGAGACTGCGGGTGGCGGAGGGGGAAGCTCCGGAGCCGCGGAGGAGAGCGCAGCCACAGGGTGCGGAGGGCAAAGCCCAGAGATTCCCGCAGAGGATCGGTGCCGACTGGCACTCACCAGCCCGAGAGGCTTGTCTGCTCACCCGCTGGAGCGGGCGGGGGCCGGGAGCTGAGGCTCGGGTTTCAGTCGGATCCCAGGTAAAGGTCTGGAGTTGGCAGAGTGAAAGCAGCCTGAAGGGGTTAGTGCGCCACGGCTGGCCGGGAGGGAGTCCGGTTGAAGTCTGGAGCTGCCAAAGAGGCAAGAGACCTTTTCTTCCCTCTTTGCTTCCTGGGCACGAGGAGAGGGCATTAAGCGCGCCGCTTAAAGGAGCCCCAGAAACGGGCGCGGAGCTGCCGAAGAGACAAGAGACTTTTTCTTGCCTCTTTGCTTCCTCGGGCGCGAGGAGAGGGGATTAAGAGCACTGCGTAAAAGGAGCTCCAGAAACGGGTGCAGGCCACGGCTGTCGGCACGGACAGTAGAGACGGGTGTGGGACACTAAGGTTGCTGCTGCCGCCACCAAGAGGCCTGTGTGTGAGCACAGGTCACTCTCCACACCGGCCCTCCCGGGAGCCCGTGCAGTCCGCCATTGCCGGGGTCCCGGGATCCAGGGACAGCTTCCCCGGGAGAACGCACGGCGCACCTTGGGCCTGTGCAGCGTCCCGTCGGCCTCTGCCGCCGCGGACTCGCCCCGCATCCGTGCCACTCCTTCCCCCCAGCCTGAGTGAGCCGGTGCCCCCGAATCAACTGCTCCTTTAACCTTGTCCTGTCTGAGCGAAGGGCAGACGCCCTTGGACGACCTACACGCAGAGGCGGGGCCAAGTCCAAAGCTGAACCCCAGGAGCTGTGCTAACAAAGAGGAGAGGGGGCGGTCTCTCCCAGCAGCCTCAGAAGCGGCGGATTAAAGCTCCACAATCAACTTGAAGTGCCCTGCATCTGTGGAAAACCTGAATAGACAACGAATCATCCCAAGTTGAGGAGGTGGACGTTGGGAGCAAGATATACTATTATTTTCCCCTCTTTTCTTTTTGTGAGTGTGTATGTGTGTCCTGCTGTGTGAGATTTTGTCTGTATAGCTTTGCTTTCACCATTTGTCCTAGGGTTAGACTGACCCGTTTTTCTGTTTTTTTTTAATAGAAATTTTTCTTCTTAATAATTATTTTTTATTTTAATAACTATATCCTACTTTATTTTGTCTTCTCCCTTTCTTTCTTCCTTTCTTCCTTCCTTTCTTCCCTCCTTCCCTCCTTTCTTCCTTCCTTCCTCCCTTCTTTCCTCCCTTCCTTCCTCTCTTCCTTCCTCCCTTTCTTCCTCTCTACCTTCCTTCCTTCCTTTCTTGCTTTCTTCCTTCCTTCATTTCTTCATTCCTTTCTTCCTACCCTCCCTCCTTCCTTCCTTTTCTTTCCTTTGTATTTTTTCTCCCTTTTATTTTGAGCCGTGTGGATTAAAGGCTCTTGGCGCCCCAGCCAGGCACCAGGGCTGTGTCTCTGAGGTGGGAGAACCAACCTCAAGACACTAGTCCACAAGAGACCTCCCAGCTCCATGCAATATCAGACGGCGAAAATCTCCCAGAGATCTCCATCTCAACACCAAGACCCAGCTTCACTCAAGGACCAGCAACGAACAGTGCTGGACACCCTATCCCCAACAAAGAGCAAGACAGGTCTACAGCCCCATCCATTAGCAGAGAGGCTGCCTAAAATCATAATACAGCTACCAACATCCCCAAACACACCACCAGACGTGGACCTGCCCACCAGAAAGACAAGATCCAGCCTCATCCACCAGAACAGAGGCACTAGTCCCCCCAACCAGGAAACCTACTCAAACCACTGAACCAACCTTAGCCACTGGGGACAGCCACCAAAAACAACGGGAACTACGAACCTGCAGCCAGCAAAAAGGAGACCCCAAACACAGTAAGATAAGTGAAATGAGAAGACAGAAAAGAACACAGCAGATGAAGGAGCAAGATAAAAACACACCAGACCTAACAAATGAAGAGGAAATAGGCAGTCTACCTGAAAAAGAATTCAGAATAATGATAGTAAAGATGATTCAAAATCTTGGAAATAGAATAGACAAATTGCAAGAAACAGTTAACAAGGACCTAGAAGAAATAAAGAGGAAGCAAGCAACGATGAGCAACACAATAAATGAAATGAAAAATACTCTAGATGGGATCAATAGCAGAATAACTGAGGCAGAAGGACGGATAAGTGACCTGGAAGATAAAATAGTGGAAATAACTACTGCAGAGCAGAAGAAAGAAAAAAGAATGAAAAGAACTGAGGACAGTCTCAGAGACCTCTGGGACAACATTAAATGCACCAACATTCGAATTATAGGGGTCCCAGGAGAAGAAGAGAATAAGAAAGGGACTGAGAAAATATTTGAAGGGATTATAGTTGAAAACTTCCCTAATATAGGAAAGGAAATAGTCAATCAAGTCCAGGAAGCACAGAGAGTCCCATACAGGATAAACCCAAGGATAAACACGCCAAGACACATAATAATCAAACTGTCAAAAATTAAATACAAAGAAAACATATTAAAAGCAGCAAGGGAAAAACAACAAATAACACATAAGGGAATCCCCATAAGGTTAACATCTGATCTTTCAGCAGAAACTCTACAAGCCAGAAGGGAGTGGCAGGACATATTTAAAGTGACGAAGGAAAAAAACCTACAACCAAGATTACTCTACCCAGCAAGGATCTCATTCAGATTTGATGGAGAAATTAAAACCTTTACAGACAAGCAAAAGCTGAGAGAGTTCAGCACCACCAAACCAGCTCTACAACAAATGCTAAAGGAACTTCTCTAGGCAAGAAACACAAGAGAAGGAAAAGACCTACAAGAACAACCTGAAACAATTAAGTAAATGGTAATAGGAACATACATATCGATAATTACCTTAAATGTAAATGGATTAAATGCTCCCACCAAAAGACACAGACTGGCTGAATGGATACAAAAACAAGACCCATACATATGCTGTCTACAAGAGACCCACTTCAAACCTACGGACACATACAGACTGAAAGTAAAGGGATGGAAAAAGATATTCCATGCAAATGGAAATCAGAAGAAAGCTTGAGTAGCAATTCTCATATCAGACAAAATAGACTTTAAAATAAAAACTATTACAAGAGACAAAGAAGGACACTACATAATGATCAAGGGATCAATCCATGAAGAAGATATAACAATTGTAAATATTTATGCACCCAATATAGGAGTACCTCAATACATAAGGCAAATACTAACAGCCTTAAAAGGGGAAATTGACAATAACACAATCATAGTAGGGGACTTTAACACCCCACTTTCACCAATGGACAGATCATCCAAAATGAAAATAAATAAGGAAATACAAGCTTTAAATGATACATTACACAAGATGGACTTAATTGATATTTATAGGACATTCCATCCAAAAACAACAGAATACATATTTTTCTCAAGTGCTCATGGAACATTCTCCAGGATCGATCATATATTGGGGGTCACAAGTCTAGCCTTGCCAAATTTAAGAAAATTGAAATCATATCAAGTATCTTTTCTGACCACAACGCTATGAGACTAGATATCAATTACAGGAAAAGATCTGTAAAAAATACAAACACATGGAGGCTAAACAATACACTACTTAATAATGAAGTGATCACTGAAGAAATCAAAGAGGAAATCAAAAAATACTTAGAAACAAATGACAATGGAGACACGACGACCCAAAACCTATGGGATACAGCAAAAGCAGTTCTAAGAGGCAAGTTTATAGCATTACAATCATACCTTAAGAAACAGGAAACATCTCGAATAAACAACTTAACTTTATACCTAAAGCAATTAGAGAAAGAAGAACAAAAACCCCCCAAATTTAGCAGAAGGAAAGAAATAAAGATCAGATCAGAAATAAATGAAAAAGAAATGAAGGAAACAATAGCAAATATCAATAAAACTAAAAGCTGGTTCTTTGAGAAGATAAATAAAATTGATAAACCATTAGCCAGACTCATCAAGAATAAAAGGGAGAAGACTCAAATCAATAGAATTAGAAATGAAAAAGGAGAAGTAACAACTGACACTGCAGAAATACAAAAGATTATTAGAGATTACTACAAGCAACTCTATGCCAATAAGATGGACAACCTGGAAGAAATAGACAAATTCTTAGAAATGCACAACCTGCCGAGACTGAACCAAGAAGCAATAGAAAATATGAACAGACCAATCACAAGCACTGAAATTGAAACTGGGATTAAATATCTTCCAACAAACAAAAGCCCAGGACCAGATGGCTTCACAGGCAAATTCTATCAAACATTTAGAGAAGAGCTAACACCTATCCTTCTCAAACTCTTCCAAAAGATAGCAGAGGGAGGAACACTCCCAAACTCATTCTATGAGGCCACCATCACCCTGATACCAAAACCAGACAAAGACGTCACAAAGAAAGAAAACTACAGGCCAATATCACTGATGAACATAGGTGCAAAAATCCTCAACAAAGTATTAGCAAACAGAATCCAACAGCACATTAAAAGGATCATACACCATGATCAAGTGGGGTTTATTCCAGGAATGCAAGGATTCTTCAATATACGCAAATCAATCAACGTGATACACCATATCAACAAACTGGAGGAGAAAAACCATATGATCATCTCAATAGATGCAGAGAAAGCTTTTGACAAAATTCAACACCCATTTATGATAAAAACCCTGCAGAAAGTAGGCATAGAGGGAACTTTCCTCAACATAATTAAGGCCATATATGACAAACCCACAGCCAGCATCGCTCTCAATGATAAAAAATTGAAACCATTTCCACTAAGATCAGGAACAAGACAAGGTTGCCCACTCTCACCACTCTTATTCAACATAGCTTTGGAAGTTCTAGCCACAGCAATCAGAGAAAAAGAAGAAATAAAAGGAATCCAAATAGGAAAAGAAGAAGTAAAGCTGTCACTGTTTGCAGATGACATGATACTATACATAGAGAATCCTAAGGATGCTACCAGAAAACTACTAGAGCTAATCAATGAATTTGGTAAAGTTGCAGGATACAAAATTAATGCACAGAAATCTCTGGCATTCTTATACACTAATGATGAAAAATCTGAGAGTGAAATTAAGAAAACACTCCCATTTACCATTGCAACAAAAAGCATAAAATATCTAGGAATAAACCTACCTAAGGAGACAAAAGACTTGTATGCAGAAAACTATAAGACACTGATGAAAGAAATTAAAGATGATACAAATAGATGGAGAGATATACCATGTTCTTGGATTGGAAGAATCAACATTGTGAAAATGACTCTACTACCCAAAGCAATCTACAGATTCAATGCGATCCCTATCAAATTACCACTGGCATTTTTTACAGAAGTAGAACAAAAAATTTCACAATTTGTATGGAAACACAAAAGACCCCGAATAGCCAAAGCAATCTTGAGAACGAAAAATGGAGCTGGAGGAATCAGGCTCCCTGACTTCAGACTATACTACAAGGCTACAGTAATCAAGACAGTATGGTACTGGCACAAAAACAGAAATATAGATCAATGGAACAGGATAGAAAGCCCAGAGATAAACCCACACGCAAATGGTCACCTTATCTTTGATAAAGGAGGGAAGGATATACAGTGGAGAAAAGACAGCCTCTTCAAGAAGTGGTGCTGGGAAAACTGGACAGCTACCTATAAAAGTATGAAATTAGAACACTCCCTAACACCACACACAAAAATAAACTCAAAATGGGTTAAAGACCTAAATGTAAGGCCAGACACTATCAAACTCTTAGAGGAAAACATAGGCAGAACACTCTATGACATAAATCACAGCAAGATCCTTTTTGACCCATCTCCTACAGAAATGGAAATAAAACTAAAAATAAACAAATGGGACCTAATGAAACTTAAAAGCTTTTGCACAGCAAAGGATACCATAAACAAGACCAAAAGACAACCCTCAGAATGGGAGAAAATATTTGCAAATGAAGCAACTGACAAAGGATTAATCTCCAAAATTTATAAGCAACTCATGCAGCTCAATAACAAAAAAACAAACAACCCAATCCAAAAATGGGCAGAACTAAATAGACATTTCTCCAAAGAAGATATACAGATTGCCAACAAACACATGAAAGAATGCTCAACATCATTAATCATTAGAGAAATGCAAATCAAAACTACAATGAGATATCATCTCACACCGGTCAGATTGGCCATCATCAAAAACTCTAGAAACAATAAATGCTGGAGAGGGTGTGGAGAAAAGGGAACACTCTTGCACTGCTGGTGGGAATGTAAAATGATACAGCCACTATGGAGAACGGTATGGAGGTTCCTTAAAAAACTACAAATAGAACTACCATACGACCCAGCAATCCCACTACTGGGCATATACCCTGAGAAAACCATAATTCAAAAAGAGTCATGTACCAAAATGTTCATTGCAGCTCTATTTACGATAGCCAGGACATGGAAGCAACCTAAGTGTCCATCGACAGATGAATGGATAAAGAAGATGTGGCACATATATACAATGGAATATTACTCAGCCATACAAAGAAATGAAACTGAGTTATTTGTAATGAGGTGGATAGACCTGGAGTCTGTCATACAGAGTGAAGTAAGTCAGAAGGAGAAAAACAAATACCGTATGCTAACACATATATATGGACTCTAAGGAAAAAAAAAATGTCATGAAGAGATTAGTGGTAGGATGGGAATAAAACACAGACCTACTAGAGCATGGACTTGAGGATATGGGGAGGGGGAAGGGTAAGCTGTGACGAAGTGAGAGAGTGGCAGGGACATATATACACTATCAAATGTAAATTAGATAGCTAGTGGGAAGCTGCCGCATAGCACAGGGAGATCACCTCTATGCTTTGTGACCACCTAGAGGGGTGGGATAGGGAGGGTGGGAGGGAGGGTGATGCAAGAGGGAAGAGATATGGGAACATATGTATATGTATAACTGATTCACTTTGTTGTAAAGGAAAAACTAACACACTATTGTAAAACAGTTATACTCCAATAAAGATGTTTAAAAATAAAAAAAGGAAAGAAATTCTGTCACATGGTACAACAAGGATGAACCTTGAAAACATTTTACTAAGTGAAATAAACCAGTCACAAAAGTCCAAATACCGTATGATTCCACCTATAGGAGGTACCCAGAGTAGCCAAGTTCATAGACACAGAAAGTAGAATGGTGGTTGCCAGGCGCTGCATGGGAGGGGCAATGGGGAGGCACTGTTTAATGGGTACAGAGTTTCAGCTGGTGAAGATGAAAAAGTTCTGGAGATGGACTGTAGTGCTGGACAGCAGTGTGAGTGAACTGAATGCCACTGAACTGTACACTTAAAAACAGTTGAAATGGTAAATTTTATGTTATGTATATTTTACCAGAACTTAAAAAAATTTGTGGGACCTGCTTGATTCAGAGCTCGTGCCTGACAATTAGCCGTCTCATGGTCTCCAACTCAGGGAAATCAGTGAAGCTGACTGTTAACTCCATCCTCAGCAGGAGGATGGGACGAGAAAGTCTCCCCTTGTGATAAAGGCAAGGACAAGAGAGAAGCCTCAGGTTTGAGGGGAAGTTTTAACGTGCCAGATAAGGAGTAAGGCCACGGTAGGACGTGATGTGACTTGTCACGGGGGCCATGGGAACGGTCTCGGGCATGGGTGAGGTGTCCACCCAGGGGGCATCTGGGGAGTCACACAGGCTGATCAGGTGATCATCAGAACCCAGCAGCCCTGATTCTCAGAGGCTTTCTTGGGCAGCCCTCCAAGGGCTGAGTGCATCCCACAGCCCCTGACCGACGGGCGGGGAAGGGGCGTCAGGGACTCCTGGTGGTGCAGCTCTGGACATGCCCTGGTGAGTGTGTGTCCAGCCTGCGGGGTGGGCGGTATCCCTGTGAAGTGAAGACACTGTGGCTCTCTGGACCGTACCGAACAAGGGCTCCTGAAGCTTTCTGGGCAGGGGTAGGAGTCTGCTGCAGTTCACTCTGCAGCCCCAGAAGCCTCCGGTGAGGGGTGCCTCAGATGCCCGCGAACAAGGCAGGCAGGGCCAGGGCAGCACACAGTGGAGGAGGGAGATGGCTCCGAGCAGTGCTCTGAGGGTGCCCAAGGCTTCTGTCTTTTGAGCCCAGCTTGCTGGGCAGGGCTCCTGGGCTGTGCACCTTGCTGAGGATTAAGCCTAGGAGTTGGGCAGCAGTTTCTCTCAGAAAACTAGCCCTAGAGGAAAGGCCCGGGGAAGTGCCACTGGGTAGGGATGCCACCAGCTTTCAGCAAGGGGCCTGGTACAGTTCAGAAAGGCAATGAGAGGGAATTATTAGGATGCTGGCCTCCGGCAAAGAGGGCTGCTAGAGACAGTGAGGCAGGTCGTGCACTGCACGCGTCCAGGAAGTGCCGCATATGGTCGGTGCCGTCTGGAGCGGTGCCGTGTTCAACCTGCACCCTCCCACAGCATCCTGTGGGAGGATGAGCCCTGAAGCTCCCCTCCACCGCCCTGGGCAGCCCTTGCGAGTGCACTGCCCTTGGGTGTGTGCTACATCAGTGCCAAGTCAGGCCTGAGAATATAAACATCTACGGAGATGCAAGGGCAGGTGGGGCAGCCATAAGATAAACGGGATCAAATGAGAAACAAGACCATACGATCGGATGTGGCATGATTTACAATATGGGCCATAGGACTGGTTGGGAAAGCAGTGTGGAGTGTGTGTGTGTCCATCAAGAAAACACCTTGTGTGGGAAAAGGCTGTCTCCCAGCCCGCTCCAAAGTATTCGGGCTGCCCTACAGGGATGCCAGCTTGGAAATGGTCTCAGAAAATCTGATTTAAAAGTTAAATGCTTATGGACATATATACACTACCAAATGTAAAATAGATAGCTAGTGGGAAGCAGGCGCACAGCACAGGGAGATCAGCTCGGCGCTTTGTGACCACCTAGAGGGGTGGGATAGGGAGGCTGGGAGGGAGACGCAAGAGGGAGGAGATATGGGGATGTATATATATGTGTAATTGATTCACTTTGTTATAAAGCAGAAACTAACACACCATTGTAAAGCGATTATATTCCAATAAAGATGTTAAAAAAAAAAGGTTAAATGCTTAAAGCAAATCTACTTGGAATTTTGAGCTAATGAAAAAGAGGGAGTAACTTTACATACTCATCCTAGCTGAATTCTTATTTTGAGGGGTGTGGGGATGTTCAAACACAACTTCCCTTCCTAGGACTGCCATTTCCACCCTAATTCAGGCAGACACACAGACATTCATTAATTCAAATCGTTCAACACTTCCTGCATGCCTACTATGTGCCAAGCACTCTGCTGGAAGCCAGAATTAAAGATAAACAAGGTATGCACAGTCTACACAAAAATCACACACACACACACACACACACGCACACACACACACACACACACACTCTTCATTCCACAATCAAGTTGGAGAAATGTTGCGGGGGGGGCCCAAGGGCCCTGGGGACTTGCTGCATTTCCTGCAGAGGGACACAACCTCTACGTCCCCTTAGAGAACCCATGCAGACATTCCCAGGGGGTCAGTACCTGCTTAACTGTGCAACTCCGGAGTGACAGGTCTGTTTCTATGTTAACGGACAACATAAATATGGAATCAGTCTTATTTTCCGTGGTGTTTTGGCCAAAGACTTTTGATCCATCCAAATAAGGCTCCAGAGCCGTAGGGCATGACGCGGACAGAGCCCCTCAGAAGTCACGTGCACTGGCTTGTCCTTAGGAATACAGACTCTGGAGTCTCCCTGCTGGACTCGGATCCCTGCCCCACTCCCTCCCAGTTGTGTGGCCTCAGTTTCTTCACCTGTGAAATGGGTGTGCCTGCTTTTGAGGGCTCTTGGGAGGTTAAATTGAGGCACACGTGTAAAGGACTGAAAACTAGACCAGGATGTTGGTCAGCAGTCAACTCAGGGTAATT
Source organism: Kogia breviceps (assembly GCF_026419965.1). Lineage (NCBI taxonomy): Eukaryota > Metazoa > Chordata > Mammalia > Artiodactyla > Physeteridae > Kogia > Kogia breviceps. The sequence continues at coordinate 20,797,037 of NC_081318.1, read as the reverse complement.
ATTCCTTAGGATTATCATTGTGCCCTGGTTTCCTCATTTATATTTTTCACATTTCTCTGGTATTTATAAGTCGTTCCAAATCCCTTTCAGAACAAAGCATAATATGAATAAATGCTTAAGCCGGACACTACGCTAGACACTAAGTGGGATAAAATGTTCACAAGATGAGGTCCCTGCTGCTATAAAGGCAGTGATGTTCTTGTCATTCACATTCCCACCTTCCTCCTGAATGCAGCGCTTATCTTTCCCACATTTATTTACTGAGCACCAACTAAGCGGTGAAATCCCTTATATTGTGGTTTCTTAAACAAGGGTCCGTGAACTTCCTACACTGTTTGCCAGATTTCCCGCTTCTGTGTCTATGGACAGTTTTTCTGAGGAGAGGGTCTTCAGCTTCCATCCAGTTCTCAAGGGATTTATGACCCCCTAAGACCCAAAGCCCTACTCCCACCCTTTCCTCCCGAAGGACGGGCTGACACCATCGGTGGGGCAAGCTGGCACCACCCCTTTGGCAAGTCTCGTCCCCTCCCTGGCCTCACCTGAGCCTCCTCTGAATGAGGTGGCTGGACTTGCTCACCATTGTCTCTCTCTGCACTAACACTGCAATGGGAAAGGACTTGCCCACAGGAACTGCTTCTCACCTCGAGGTCCCGGAGGACAGGGTGGTCTTCAATTCCCGGGAACAGCACTCGCATAGTGTAGGTTCTGTAGTCCAGGAAGGGAATCCCGGCTCCGTCCAGGTCACTGGTCAACTCGTGGATGTCCGTCTGCAGCTCGGCAAAAGCTGGCACAAAGACAAGCCCGTGAGATTGCTGGATGGGGCCCAAGAGCTACGCTGCCTCGGAACACTCAGAACCCTCTCCCAGGCCCCCGGAGACCTGCACAATGGACCGAAGTAGCGCAGAAATGAGGAGGAGGGGGATGTTTTACGTAGCTGAGGTGAACGATATAGATATGGGAGAAAGATGCAGCACAAGGAAGCTTGTCTTGGGCCAAATCCCTTCCAAAACATGAATGGGGGGCAGGCTGTCCACAGATCTGAGCTGCTGCTGGGGCCAGGAGGGCCTCCCCCTCTGAAGATGAGGGTTTTGGCTTGCAAAATATGCTGGGGGTTAGGGGTGATATCAAAGGACGGAGGGAGTGAAGGGGGCAGTTCCAGTGATGGAGAGTCTGTTTCAGATTCTGTGTTTTACAGTGGGTTTCCTTATAGGAGTTAAGAACTGTTTCTTTTGAAGTCCCAGTTCTTGGTCACGCAGCTTACCGGAGCCATCAAACCACCAAATGGGGCCAGACGAAGGCTCTTGCCCCACTGATATATCCCTTCTGGATAAACATGCAGCGTGTCTCTTTGTCCTTCCTTTCTCAAGGTCATGCTACTCAATGGTAAATTATGATCTGCATATAGGTACCGCTGTCTGCAGAGACAGCCCAGGCCTCCGGCATGGTCACAAAGCTGCAAGACCACCCCCTGGCCCCCGAGAAGGTTCCACACACGGACCCACAGTTACACAGCTGTGTGATCACTCTGTCCTGGGTACAGCCCTCCACCCTGGAAGGTGGTCAGAGGTAATGTGCTCAGCCCTTCCTTCTCCCACTTTTTCCCTCAGCACATGCAAATGCACATGTACACACATGCATGTAAGCACACATCCACGCACACACACACACACAAGACAGATTAATACATGCCTACAAAGAACAGCCGGTGGATATTGACTAAACAATACTTCTTTCTATTTACATAGACAAGAATAGGGAAAAACTACTTTGTGGGCTCAGAAGGAATTCACAAGCCCCATGTAGCTCCAGGGCCCTCGAAAAGCCAGCCCTGCACCCAGTGGTCTCTGCTGACGACACGACCACAATGCGGCCGCCCAGCTGCTGTCGGCAGGACCCCACCACACCCTGTGGTGCTGACCTCCTGCTTGGGGAGCCCGGGTCTCCCGGCCTTGAGGATACCAGTGCTTCTGGTCTGACAACAGGGATGGCGCCGGGACCCCTGGAGAGGCTGCTGCAGACCCCTCCTGTGCTGCTCTCTTTCTGCATCTCTGCTCACACTGACGTGGGGGGACCTTGTCAAGAAAAGTGACTCCGAAGTAACCCTAACACATCTGAGTGGAACCTACACCAATATGTGTGAAAAGGGAGTCAGTGAGCCTTTTGGGCGTGTACCATCACCAAAAACCCTGATGAGAACTCGTGTCTGCTGAGTGAGAAACACACGTGTGTGTGTTTGTGGGAATGCGTGCATGGGCATGAGTGCAAAGGGGAGTGTGAGGGCATGTGTGTCCGCCCGAGTATGGGTCAGTGAGTGTCTGTGGGCATGTGTGCACGCATGTGTGTGTGTTTATATATCCACAGGTCGGGCCTCGTGAGGGGGCCAGGCTGAGCCTCTTCGGAGTCTGTATGTGGCTGACGGCCTGACTCACAGTCAAGGCTTCGGGAAGTCACCTTCCCTGGACCCAGGCTGCCCTTTCAGCGTTCCAGAGCCAGCTCTGGGCGCCTCTGGAAAACACTTTCAAGGCGAATCCTACGTGTCCCTTGCTCTATCATCTCTCCTCCCACCCACGTGAGGCAACCTCTCCCGAGCTAGAAGCCAAGGCCCTCCCCTGGTGTCCCCGAGTCAGGACTCCCTTCGTGACTGCTAATTCCTCCTTCTCTGGAACGTTCCAAGAGGAACCTGGCTTCACACTGCCCCCGCCGCCCCCTCCCAGTTGGGGTGCTCAGCTGGCGGGGAGGAGAAGGAGGGAGCTGGCTTTTTATAGGTCTGCAGCTTTCCTTCAAGTCACTGAGCGCCTCCGACATTCAAGGCCTCATGCCTGGCACATAAAAGAGATTCTAATCACTACACCTAATTAGAGGGGAGAGTACATTGCACAGAAAAAAATTAAGCAGCGTAAATATAATAAAAGGCAGTAATTAACAGTCCCACAAGGCGGATGCTGTGTTGACAGCTGAGGATGCGGAGAGAGGATGGAAGGGACCCGCTTCCCCATTAGAGAGCCACGGCCTCCCTGGTGGGAACGCCAGAGCCCCAGGTACAGGCTGATTACTCCGCGTATAAATCTACACAAAGAATCAGCTCAGACCCTCCCAGGGTGACTCACGAATGATATCCTGGGGGTGACAAGAGTCTGACTTCTACATTTCCTTCTTGGATTTAGTGCAGCTGATTTCACTTCATGGTGGTGTTGGTAATTTTTTAAAATACAAGCTGTGAAACGCTCTTTCCTCTAAGTCTCAGATCAGCCCTCCAGCCTCACCTTCCTTCTGAAAGAAGAGAGCTGAAGATTGCTTGAGTGCGTCATGGCAGGGCACCTCCGGGCCTCCCCCAGAGGAAAGGGCAAAACTCACCCGGCTGGGCTCCTGGGCTGGACACGGCTCTAGTGGGGTCTGAAATGATCCCGGCCTGACTTGAGGTAGAGATTCTGGAAGCGGGAGACGCAGGCCCAGCGCCGCCCACCGCCGCGGGTGTGTGAGATGCACGCACTCGCACGCACGCACTCGCACGCACGCACACGCACGCACACGCACGCGTGCGGACGCACGCCCCGCCCCCCCCGCCACTCCGGACCTTCTTTGCACTCCAGGGCCACGCGGGACTCCAGATTGTCCATCTGCATCTGCAGCCGCTTCAGCGTGAGGTCGCTCTCCCGGGACTTGCGCTTGTAGGCGATGAGAACGGCCACGATGAAGATGATGAGGAGGCCGCCGGCCACGGCGATGCTAACGATGGCGGGCAGGCTGAGCGGGCTGTCCGGGGCAATGTACACCATCCCCGGGGAGTACTCCATGCCACCGACTCGGGCCTGGGGGGGACACGCGGGGGGAGATGGAGCTGGGTGTTGGCACAGAACATCCTAGGCAAGGGTCCCAAGCCACCGGGGAGCTGGTGACCAGGGTCGCGCGAGGGAAATGGCTCCAGGGAGGAGAGTCATCACTGGCTGTAAAAGCAGACGAGAGGGCACCTGGGGTGGAGGGAGCAGGGGTGAATATTTCAGCGCAGGCCACCCCCACAACTGGGAAAAACCACACATTATTATTATTCGGGAGTGAACTCGGTTGTCTTCATGAGGAAACAGCACTCAACCGGGATCTAAAAAAGCCTACGTGCCGTCTCACTCTGGATCCCCGAAGACTCATCCCATTGTGAGGACAGATGAGAGAGGCACAGGATGTGATATTATGTCCTGCCCGGGTCAACGATGGTCCTCTCCTGGAAGGGTCTCTTGCCTCTAACAGGTGACACAGCACATCACTGAATGCTGTTTCGCATTGTCCTTACTGTAGCACCAGCCAGTATGGAAAGAATGACAATACGGAAGAAAAAAGTCTGAAGTGGGGTGAGGAGAAGGAACTGGGAGTGTGGGAGAGCCAGGAGGAAAGTTCAAGAAGGCCAGAATCGCCTCCCAGAAAGCCCTGGTGGCCCAGGATGGAGCTGGACCCCTCACCCCCCCACCCCACCCCCCCGCATCCTTAGTGCCTGCCCATCCAGGGTGGAGTCCCGCCAGCCTCACCATCACTTTGTGCCGGCCTATGAGGTTGGGCGACTCGCAGAGCAGCTGCACATCCGACACTGTGACGGTGCACGGCTTCTCCCCGACCAGCACGGTGTAGTTCAGCTTTACATTGCCCCCAGCCACGGGCGGGATCAGGTTCTTGCCCTGCATGGACAGGAAAGCCCAAGTTCCCACCCCAGAGTCAGGAGCACAGCTACTGGCTGGCTGACATGTCCTCCCACCTGGAGGTCCCATCCTTCTGGGGAGCTGATGGAGAGGCCACCTTCCCTAATAAGTCCCCAAAATGCACAACACTTATGCTACTATTCCCCCTTCTTCAGTAGGAAATCAATCACCAAGGCACTCTTTTCAGCTTGTCCCAAACGCAGCTTCAGAATCCTTCTCAACACAGAGCTGTAATCCGTCACTACCAGTTGCTTCAAATTGTCATATGAGTTAAAAAATTAATTTGCCATCCATGCTCCAAAGAAGCCCTGTAAGGTGGCTTGCAAAGGGCTGCACAGGAGGAAGCAGTATGAGCCTTTGACCTCCCAAGTCCTGGACTCAGGGGCCAAAGCTGGGAGTCAGATGGCCAGGGTGGATCCAGCTGCCCTGACCAGGTTTCTGTAGCCCCTAAAGAGAGTGCACCTCTCAATACAAACTCAAAGAGCGTATTTACCATAGTCTGGGCTATAACACAACCTCTGCTAGCTAGTGACATCCGCCACAAGATCTGGCAGAAGCCCATGACTTGCGGCCTCCTTCTGTGACTTGGAAAGCCTCCCCTTGCATACAGCGGCCTCCGTCCTCCCATCTCACTCTACCTTTAGGATGATGGGTGTGCCGGGCTTGAGCTCCAGGATTCCTGAGGGACCGAAGGCCTCAAACACAGGATTGGGGTAGTAGGTGAAGTTGGTCTTGTTGAGGATTAGCAGGGACTGGACGTTGTCCAGGATGAAGCCAAACTCCTCGGGCCTCTCTGTCAGGTCAGACTGGTGGTCGGGCCCCAGAGCGAGGGCAGGAGCCTGGCAGGTCATCTCAGTAGCGTTCAGAACCTCGCAGAGCTGGGGTGGAGCCGGAGAGGGAGGACTATGTGGCGTGTCGCCACACACCTGCAGCCCCAGACACCTGCCGGCTCTCCCTCGGTGCCGTCGTACAGCGTGGTGTTGACATGGGACAGCCATGGGTGGATCCCCACAGCTCCAGTGGAGTCAGGACCACACAACCTGGGCACTCAAGGACAAGCTCTGCAGCTGACACCTACCTCTGCCCTGCCCATGGCAGGCACTAGGGTATCTCTAAGCTAAGGAATGGCACTGAGGGTCAGAGGATGGGAGAATAAAGGTCTTCCATCCCTTACTAAGAAAAAGAAACCCCAGAAACCCAGAAGAGATTGCTCCTGCATGCCTGTACCCCAGAGTGTAGAAATGGCCTCATGTCTGCTCCCCCATCCCGCCATCCCAGTGTCTGGGGCGTCACACGCAGTGGGTCATTGGTGTCTGGGGTGAGCCAGCCTGAGCCCCCAGAGAGCCCACACCCTTTAGGGCAGCCACGCGCCGAGTGGACAGCCCCCCGTGACACCCACCAGTCCCGGACTCACATTGATGTGCTCCTTCCCTCCGTGCTTGGCACGGATCTGGGGGTTCTGTATGAGGTCCAGGTGAGTGCCCCTCACGGCGATGGGTGTGTTCCCACTGATGGGGAAGAAAGAAGGAGGTGTGTAAACACAGGGATAGGAAGAGCAACAGCACGTGACGATGACGATGATCAGTCAGGCTGAACTCAAGCACTGAAGACAATGATAACCGGGGAGGGGGCAGGATAACATTCACGGGGACAAGATGACAAGCTGACCGCATAATAATAAGGACGAGCTCTCCGCAGCCGAGGGGAAGACAGTGATGACCAGATGTCCGCAGCCGTCCTGCACTGAGCTCATTCGGAGCGTGGACACTCCACGGAGGCTGGGCCTGTAGCACGGCCCTCTTGGCCCCCCGAGGCCTCCTGACCTGAGCCAGCTGCTTCTCTGCAGTCTCCCAGCGTCTCTTTCCCTGCCCTCCCCAGTCTCAGGGAATTTTCTTCACCCTGGCCTTGGCCTAAGGGAAGACTCGCTCCAGACCACCCCCCACCAGACCCTCCAAAGTCTGAGCACAGCCTCCTCCCCCAGGACAATCACACCACAAATTTCCACCTTAGAGGCTTCAGTCAGCTGGGACATGGGAAAGGCCAAGGCCCAGCCACTCAGGAACCTCCCGTAAGAATGCAAATATGAAATGCTCCAGGACTCTCGCACCCTGGGGAGTCAGCCAGAGGACTGCTAACGCCAAGCGATTAGGAGACTCGTCTTTGGGTAGCTTTTCAATGGAAACCTGGACGCCACTGTCCTATCTTCAGGGCCACTGAGAAGCTGGCATGGGATGGAGGCTAGCTTCCTTGGGGGCTACTCAAAGGAAAGTGATGAATTATGTTTTCTGCAATCAGGGGAGTATCATTGAGAAGAATCTATTTAAAACAGGTAAGTGGTTATAAGCTTGTGGGTAGAGTCCTTGACAGCCCCATTCATCTCTACCCCTCTATCCATCTGCCCCCCTTTACACGCCATTCCTGCCCTCCCTTCCTCTCGCCCTCCACCGGTCCCCTCTGAAGCATATCCCCACCCCACGTATGCACATGCAGGAAGATTTCCTCGAAACCCAGAGAGTCTCTCGGCCCCGGCAGTGTTGGCGAATGAGCTTCTGGTGTCCAGCCATCTCCCGATCTTCTCGGTCGTCAACTCAACACACGTTTATCGAATGCCCCCATCACCCATCGCCATTCATCAGCAACCCAGGCTGTTGCGAGCAGTGTAAAGCCACGTGTTTTGCAGAGCCCCACCCCGTCCCATACTCTGTTAACTGCAGTGAAACCGCTGGAGCTCCGGCCCATTCAGAACGCACCTCCAGCCTCCCTCTTGACGTGAGCGTGACTGGGGGCGACTGCTGAGTGCCAGGAGGGACAACACCTCTGTTTCTGTGCCAGTGACACGAGGAAGAACTGAATTAAACCAGGCTGTGAACGCCTTCGGGGGCCACAGAGTTTGCCTAAGCACAGGGGGCCGTGCCAGCTTCCTGGACTCACCAGGCCCTGGGGGCAAATCCTGGACTAGCTTTGACAGGCTCTCTGCCCCTCTCTGTCTTTTATTTATCTGCTTTCAGGTCACGGCTAAAGCTTACGAGCCTTGGGCCTTAGAGACTAACTGCTGAGGACGACCAAGCTGCATCTCCCAAAGGCTGCCTTTTGTTTGGGTGTAAGGCCCGGTGGCAAACTTTCTGTAAAGGGCCAGACAGTAAATATTTTAGGCCCACTGGGGCCATATGGTCTGTCGCAGTTACTCAGCTCTGCTGCAGTGGTGAGAAAGCAGTAGAGACAAAACATACTCGGATGAGTATGGCTGTGTTCCAATAAAACTTTATTTATGAAAGCAGACTGACAGCCAGATTTGGCCCCCCAGCTGGGGCTTGCTGACCCTGGTTTACAAGATTGTTCTCTGGACTGGACTCGTCATTGACCCCCCCCATCTCAGCTTGTGGTAACCACATCTTTATGCTCTGCCCCCTCTCCTGACCCCAGACATCCTCCAGAGCTGAAGCAGACGGTGGGGAGGGCTGAGGACGGGGGATGTGTAGGGGTGGGGTAGAGGGGGTGAGGAGGGAGGAGAGACGAGCCAGGCACTGCACTGGGTGTTTGTACCTCACGTAATCCTCTCAGTGTCCCCTGAGGGAGTTGACTGGTGAGAAACCCTGGATCCGGGGAGGCTAACTAACGTTTAGGGTCACCTGGCTGCTAAGCAGTGGAGCTGGGCTGCACCTACTCCTTCTGACCCCAAGTCCACTGCCCCCGAGGCCCCTGATACAGCAGTTTCCCCATGATCAACAGGGGCCTTGCCATCAGGACGCCCTCTGCAGCACCTTCTGGCCTCCTAGCATGCCCACCAATCCTCACATCGGGGGCTGTCGGCTCCTGCTGGTCAGAGCTCAGCCCCCAGGGCCGGGCCCCGCTCAGAGAGCTTTCGGTGGAAGGAGGGAGCCCCGGCAGGAAGGTCTGACCTGGGGGGTGCTCTGAACCACCACCCACCCACCCCCAGTTCATCAGTCCCCACAGCAGGACTGGGCCCCAGAACTCCCCTTGGCTTTTGAGGGTCGAGGAGGGAAGCCCAAGGTCAGGGCAGACCCTACCTGAAGATGCTCCACTCGGGCTCGATCCGCACGATGGTAGGATCCTCCATGTACTGGAAAAACAGGTCCTGGTGGATCTTGGCCCTGTCCACCTGCACCGTCACCTTCATTTCCAGCACCTCATCTGAGGACGTGGTGTTGCAGACGATGTAGGACGGAGAGCGCCTGCGGGAGGGAGATGGGGAGCTGGGCTCCTGGGTGTTGGGCGGGACTGTGGTCCTGCGTCGAGGCCCTCCCGTGCCCCCCCCCACCCGTTCATCAGCCTCATCAGAGGCAATGGGTGGGCAGCGCCCCGACACAAAGCCCCGAAAACTACTGACAAAGGCTCTCTCCTTGACCAGATTGTAGACGGGTTCCTCTGAGCCCCCTTTTGGACTAGGCTTCTTCCTGAGGCCCTGTCTTTGATTTGCCGACCCCCATTTTTAGTGAGAATCCTGCTAACTTAGTTTGGCAAGAACCACCCCCCTCCCGGATACCTGAGTACCCTTGATATCTAATCAAATTCCGCCTCCTTAACCCTTGATTCCTGGTCACCCTGACTGCCTTCAGCAAGTTAAGTCGGTTTAGCAAGAATCCTCCTAACCTTGTTTCCTCTTGGTAATTTTCCATCCACTGCCTCCCTCACTCTGCTCCTTGGCTATAAATCCCCAGCCGTCTGCTGTATCTGGTGTCAAGCCCGATCTCTTTCTCCACTGCGAGAGTCCTGACACCTATTGCAATAGTCCTGAGCGAGCTCTTCCGTACCATTTTAACAAGCGTCAGAGCCATTTTTTTCTGGAACACTCAGGCAAGGCCTGGCCTGGCCTGACTTCAGATCTGTCGCAGCCCTCAGCATAGCTCTCTCCCAGGAAAATCTCTCTCTGCAGAACCTCATGCCAGTGGCGCAGGGAATGTCCCCCACCACACCTCTTCTAGTCCTGCATTAGGTGCACCTCTTGCCTCCCTCCCAACCCTCACCCCCGCCCCAGGTTCCCGGCTCATGGACGGTGTGCCCTCCCGGGACTGGATGGTGGAACCAGGGGAGGGAAAGTCAGCTGCCCCTGGAGTTTCCACCTCAGCCAGCTCTCGGCAGTCCCGGCTGGCTCTGCAGCAGCTGGCCAGGAGCTAACCCAGGGGGAAGTGGCCCTAGATTCCAAACTGTGTCCCGTGGAACCCTGGGGTCCTACACAGTGGGTGGTACGCGGGCACCAAGGCTAAACGGTGGGCAACGCACGATGGGCCGTTCCAAGGAAGGGGTGCCTGGCGGGTCCCCGGGCTGAGCCACGGCCACGTATGCCCAGAAAGTCCCCTCCCAAAGCGAAGGGCCACTTTCTCAGGGAGGAGGAGGCCCCTCCAGAAGGTTAGCCGGCTGTCAGCCCCGCCCACCCTCTGGGCTGGGAACCCTGGAGCCTGCCCCGAGGTGAGTTACCTGTGGAAGAGGCAGGGCTGCTTCCCGAACGTCACCACCACGTTGCTGCCTGCATTCAGGTTGGTGCCCGTGATGGTCACCTGTGTGCCTCCGGACATGGGCCCCCGGCTGGGCTTCAGGTCTGATAGGGTCAGCGTCTGTGCAGGAAAGGATCTGGCCTGAGGATGCTTCTGGGTAGGCCTGAGGCAGCACCCCACTCCCGGATTCCACTCGCCTTCTGGAATCCTTGGTCATGGCGGCCTCCCAGAGAGCAGGCTCAGTTTACCGAGGCCTGTGGGGACAGGCAAGCGTGTGCACCTGGACACTCGTAACAGTCATAATAGTATTAGCTACTATGCAGTGACCTTTTAAGTGACAGGCTTTCTATTTTATGTGTATCGATAGTGAGATATACACCAATCTATTCTACAAGGTAGGCATTATTACCCATCTTAAAGACAAGATTCAGAGAATGTTAATTAAGTAAAGTTTCCAAGGTCACAGAGCAAAGAAGCGGCCTGAGAACTGACTCCGGAGCTGGAGTTCTCCACCACCGCTCCAGGGAGGGTCGCTTTCAGGAAGGTAAGCTGCCCCTTCCACAGGCCTCTCCAGAGAGCTGCCCAAAGCACCCAGCGGCCGGAGCAATGAGATGTGTGAGCCCCAGGGAAACCCAGGAGGAGAAGCAAAGAAAGGTCAGTGGACTGAGTGAAGAGGCAGATTGCGGGTGGGGCTGGGGATGGGGGAGGATCTGTGCGCTGAGGATTTGGAGTCTCAGTTTGTTCTTTCATTAGCATTTTAATGGAAAAAACTTTCCTCAGTCCCAGGTGAGAAGCCTGTATCTGCATTTAAATGAAGATTTCTCTCTCCTCTTACTCCCTTAAATAATTCTTCACCAAAAGTTGAACCCACTCAGCTCCTCGGAGCGGGCAGGCAACCTGCCCTCCGAGGGGCCTCGATCGATAACACTAGGGGAGGAGAAGAGAAGCCCCAGCGAAGCCTGCAGCCCCAAGGCCTGGCACGTGCGCGCCCCGGCCCCCGCACAGGGCGCACGCGTGGGGACACGCAGGCACCCACGGGAACATAGGCGGACCTCTGCGTCCGGCGTCCGCCCAGCGCAGGCGCGCTCGCGGGGCCCGCCCACCCGGTCCCTGCAGATCCCGAACCTGGCAGCCCCGTGACACCCACCAAGCCAAGCTGAGGAACGGCTTATGCTGGCTCTGGCTCAACCCGAGACCCGTGCTGGGGGGGTGGGGGGGTGGGGGGGGAATGAGACTGCTGCAAGAGGCTTCCTTTCTCAGCTTTGCCTACACCGTGCTGTGTGACTCAGCACAAGTCACTTACCCTTTCTGATCTCAAAGAATCAAAAAGTGGTCCTCTCAGAGGCGCCTGTTTTCTGGTTCTAACTTCCCACAGATGGTGCCTCTGTCTCACTGTCTGTAAAGGGAGAGCTTTCATACCTGGCTCCCGCTGATCTCCCCGGAGAGGAAAGGGAAAGTGAGGGAGTTACTTAAGGGGTAAAGGGGCAACGTGGGAAGGAGAACAAGCTCCCTGGAAGCCTAGGGGTGGGGTGAGGGTCCTGGAAGGGGTAGAAGTGAGTGACCCGCTGGCTTTGCAGTGGCCCTCCTGTGTGGGGCTGGCTGGGTGCTGAGTTACTCTGGGGGTGGGGAGAGGATGATATGGAGACATGTTTTAAAGTTGGGAGAAACTATTAATTAGTCAAGGTTTGCTTCATAAATATGTCAGTGGGTCTGCACGGGAAATCAAATGCGGCATTATTTGCCATCTCTTCCCTTGGCTTCCTCCCTGGATGGAGGCAAAGAGGGGGGATAAGTGTTGCCTCTACAGAGATCTCCAGGGATAGAACTAGCGATAGCCCAAGAGGGCTGATCTGCGGTCTATGGGCCTCGGTGTCGGGGTTTTGGGTGAATAAATCCACACATCGGAGTCTGGCCCGATTTGTGGAGGGAAACGGAGGCAGACCCAAACCTCGGCACTGGGAGGGGCTCCCCCGCATCCCCAGGCCCTGAGAGGCACCCCTGAAAAGGGGCTCGCCGGGGGCTTCCATGGGGGTCCCAAGAGTGCCACCTGCCAGCTGTCCAGCAGGGTGGGAAGGCAGTGAAGGCTCGGAGGTGTTGTGGGTGGGCGTGTGACAGAGAGAGGGGCATTCTGTCCTTCCTGCCTCCCTGGTATGACTCACAGGGGACCTCTGCCCCGCATTTCCACCCCGAACCCCTCGGAGCTCTGTCGTCGGCAGTGGGGGGGGGGGGTGTTGCTCAATGACCAGGTCCTTAATGCACACTGGGTTCTGGGAGGAGACTGGGGTCCGTGGCACCATTTCTCCCCCCGCAGCTCTTCCCAAGTGTATGTGTATCGCCAGGATAGTGCCTCCAATAGCAAAGTGAACACGAGTCTGAGTCCCAGGGACCCACTGGACCGATGCATTTTTGCCTTGTGGCAACAACTTGCACTTTCCCTGCCCTTCTGCTCCAATTTCTCCTCCTCCCCATCAACCCCCCTCTCCCCACTCCCTATTGCTCCCATCTTTTGGTGCCCTTCCGTGTCACACCTTATGCCGGGAACAGCCTCCCGCTACTCGAGATCCATATGGAAAACTGTATTCTGCCTTAGACAGATCCTGCCTTTCCTTCTGGCTCCTCCCATGAAACCTTCCCTGAATACCTTACATTCAACCACATCCTGCTCCCCGGGTAGAAACACTCAGGCAGGCAAGACCTTCCCTGAAAGCAGAAAGGGCTTTTGGTTGTCTACCACACAGATGTGTTATTAAGAATTAAGCCCAAGAGCAGGTATCACAGAAGAAGGAGATAGAGAAGGGAAGGGAGCCAGGCCACTCAAAGGCTCGAGGAAGGATTGGATAGGCAGGGCAGAAGACACCAAGGAACCTGGACAAAGTCTAGAGGCAGTGGGCACCCTGGGCTCTTCTTGAGCTGGGGGCTGACACGATGAAAATGGTATCCCCCAGTGTGGCTGGATGAGAATGGGTTCAGGCCAATGGCAGGGATTTAAGGGGGGCCACTGCAGTAGCAAAGGGAATGGGAAGAGTAAGACTCCAGGACATGGTGACAGAGGGTTTGACATCAGGACTGAGGGGGAGCCGAGCCGCAGGCCACCAAGATGGTGGGCCCGGGTGACAGGCCACTGAAATGGGCAAGGCAGGGGGACATGCTGTTTACGGGAGCTGACAGCTCGGGTGGACAACGGGAGGTGATGGCAGGACATCCAGGGGGCGGTGGCCTTTGAATTAGTCACAAAGGTAAGAAGCCTGGCTGGAGACACAGCAGAGGGAGCTGAGGCCCAAAGGAAACATCAGCTTAACGAAGTAGCGGCCGTTCCTGGTAGCGTTCACTTTGTCACCGCCAAGAGACCACAGGATAAAAACTGTTCCAGGTAACTGAGTGGCCAAGGAAGTCCAGTGCTTGCTTTGGCCATGCAGCGGTGTCCTCCCTTTTTGCCACCTGCCAGGTAATTTCAGAGCCAGATTTCATGCCCAATTTTCGTATGCCACGCCACACCTCTCAACCTCTTGGGGAGTGCTGTCCGTGTCTCTACCCATCTCAGTCTCTCTCTCCCTCTCGTTATCTCAACTCTGCTGAAATAACAATGTCTGTGTATATAAATATATATATGATATACTATATATATATATATATATATATATACATTTATGTAACTATATATACATTCATCACTAGTTGTCTTAAGGTATGTTGGGTTTAACTTGGAAATTCCCTCAAACCCTTTCCGAAGAAGGTGGGAGTACAAATGCTAAACGAATAGGTAAAACTATACACATCCACTAAATCCATGACATGTGTGTGTTCCTCTAAGTGAGCTCCTGTGTGGGTTTAGTGACAGCCATGTTTATAAGGTTGGTTAGCTTTCAAAGAGTAGAGAGGGAGGAGTGCAGAGGTCAGGACCCAGGCAGAGAGGGGCATCTGAGACACATCCCTGCCAGGTGCACCCCCCCACACCCACCCAGTCACACTGTGTGCAAGTCCTCCATCTCCCCTCTCCTTCTAGACTGCGGGCCTCCTGGGGCAGGGGCTGCTTGGGGTCTGACTCATCTCTGTAACACCTGCAAACCAGGCCCATCAAACTATATTATAAAATGCAACCAATTAAGCAAGTATTTATCAAATAACCTAGGGAGAGGTACTGTGCAAGGTGATACGTGGTTGTCAGTTAAAGGGAGGGAGATGAAAGAGGAGGAAGGCAGATGAAAGAAGAGGAAGGAAGGAAGGAAGGAAGGAAGGAAGGAAGGAGGAAAATGGGCTTCTGTGACATATTTCAGGGTATTTGATGATACCCAGTCATAAAATCCATCATTTCAGGTTTCCAGCTTCCAGAAGCAGCTCAGAATCATGAGGAAATGATCTCATCACATCTGGCATTAACCCGAGAAGTTAACTGGATGGTAAAACAGTTTTGGCAGTGAGGCAATGTATGTAGCAGGGGATGTGCTCATGTCTCCAGCATCCCTGTCGTCACAAGGCAGGGAGGTTCCCAAGTCCCCCTGCTCCCAGAACCCCTCACCAGGGCTGGTCCGGTATCCTTTTCAGGGGCCAGGGAGGGTCCAGGCTGGAGGGAATGTGAGGGCAGGGGTGAGATCTGCAGAGAGGCCTTGGGGGGTGAGGAGGGAAATGTGGGGAAGGGTGTTGGGGCGAGAGGGAGTAAGACAGGGATAGGATAGGATGACGGTGAGTGAGGAAGGTGGGATTACTGGGGATAATGGGATGGAAGTGGTGGGGTGCCAGCACACAGGGAAAGGGCAGGGCACAGTAGTCATGGTGGCAATCATAGAAATCATAAAGGCAGTGGCACTAGAGGTGATAAATCTATTTTATCTAATTTTCACAATAATACCATGGGATAGATGCTTATAATAATAATATTATTATTATTATATTATATTATATTATTATATGATTATATCATAATATATCATATATATATCATAATATATCATATTATTATCATCCCCATTTTACAAATGGAGACACTGAGGCACAGAAAATTAAACAACTTGCTCAAGTCCACCCAGTTAATAAGCGGCAGAGCCAGGGCTCAAATCCCAGGAGTCTCCATGCACAGCCCACACTCTCACCCACCGTGTCACGCTGACACTCAGCCAGAAGGGGACACTGGGGCCCGAGAGCCAAAGCAACTTCCCTGGAGCTGCAGCCCAGCCCAGCCCAGCCAGGATGTGAATCCAGGTCTTCCTGACTTCCAAGGCTGTGCTCTCAAGCAATGCAGGATGGGACTCCCACGACTTTGGCCTGGGTTTGCCCACAGAGGTCTAGAAGGGCTCAGCAATCACGGTAAAGAGGTCTGTGGCCTGTGCCTGGCCAGGCCGTTGGTGGCCGGGACTCACCATGAAGTAATAGAGCTGCGAGGACCTGGCCATGAACTCGGGCCGACACACGGCCACACAGATCTCCACGAAGCCGGCGTGCTGGCTGGGCTTGGCCTCCCCCATCTCACACACGATCCTGCAGAGTGGAGAGGACAGACCTCCATGGGTCACAGGAGGGTCACAGGCCTCCCTGCCGTGACCCCTGGGCCCTACACCTACCCAGGCCTCCTTCTCTGTAGTAAGATCTCAGGGATGGGCAGGGAAGGAGGAGGTGAAAAATACCTGACTCCTCCCTTCCGGGGCTCCTCCCTGGTTCTCCGGAAATGAGGAAGTGTGACCTACAGGGGTCTCCTTAGAGGCTCTCGGTAAAAATGTGACTTACCCAAGGGCACACAGCCATTAGACAGGGACCTCGGAGCAGCCCTAAGGTTTGCAGGTCCTCTCCTAGGAGCTCTTCGCTCCCAAGGCATGGACTTGCCCAGCCAGTGCTTGGGGAAGTCCGGGGGCCCAGCCGGAGGCCTGGCAGGGGAGGGGGTTTTCATGCTGGGGGGAGGGGAAAGGGTGGGGGAGAGTCATAAATCCTCCTCTTAAAAAAAATTTTTATTGTTTCACTTACAAAATTGGTTCATACCCTTGGAAAGCGAGACAGTATCAAAATGTGACAGTAAAATAAAGTGTGCCTTTCTTCGCTAATCTCTCTCAAAACTTTGGTGTATAAATCCTTGCAGACCTTTCTCTAGACCTATGCAAATATATAATATGTATCATCTCCATTTTATAAATGAAGAACTGAGGCACAGAAAAGTTTGGCAACTTGCCCAAATATATAGATTTGCCCATATATCCACATGTGTGTATATATATTTATGTCTGATATTATGCACGCATATAAACATAAATGTGTATATATACACATATACAATTATATACAAACATACATATGTAAAGAAACATACACATGATTTAAAAAATATAAGTGGAACTTAACCACCCATTATTTTTAACCCCTCCCTTTTTACTCAACAAAACAGCATAGACTTTCCCTAATGTCACAGTACACACAGCTCTGCTTTCTTCTTTTTAACAGCTTCATGGTATTTCATAAAATGCCTGTGTCATCATTTATTTCACCAGCCTCCTATTATTATACACTTAACTTACCCTGATTTTTCTCCTACTCCAAATAGCCCCACAAAATGAACCAACCTACACACCTCCTTAAGCATTGCTTATTTATTAAAATAGATTTCTGAGAAGGATTATTTGTGCTTTTAATGTTTGATAGTAGTGGGAAATAATGGTCCCGAAGGACTGTCCCCATTTTTACTTCCATCAACAGCAACTGAGTGAGATTACTTCACTCTTTGTCCAACACTAGATATTATCAGTCCTTTAAAATTTTTTTCTAATATAATAGGGAAAAAAAAAAATCTCAATTTCATTTTTATTCCCCTGATTACTGGTGAGGTTGCATGTATTGTATGTGTGTGTGTGTGTGTGTGTGTTTAAATCTTATATAGCCTCCCCTGTGATTTGTCTGATGCCCTCTCTTTATTTCGCTGATGGATTATCGTTTTGTAGGAGCTTCTGAATTAGGAGAATTAACTTTTCTCCATAATAAATATTGAAATTATTTTCTCCCAGTCGATCACTTGTTTTTCAACTTGGTTTATAAAGTCTTTTGCCACTTCAAAGTTTAAAACTATCTGTGTGGTTCAATTGCTCATTCTTCTACTTTATGGCTTCTGGGTTCTGTGTGAGAGTCTAGCAAAAATATATGCTTTTCTGTTCAGATAACATAATTAATACATGTTCAGTTTTTTTAAAAGTACATAAAAGCACTTGCCATACCTACATTCCACTCCCACCCCAACTGCATCACCCAGAAGTATCCATTGTCAACATATTGGAGTACATGTTTCCAGTTGTGCTTTCCTTTTACAAAATTAATTATAAACTCTGTATTCTGCTTGCTAAGCTGTGTTCTCACTTAATATACCTTGAGTATATGCCTGGTCATGATTCTCCTACATATCACATTTAATGGTTGTGTAGTTTACTGCCCTATGTATAGACAATAATTTATTAAATTAATTAATTCCCTATTTTTAGATATATAAATTGCTTCCACATTTTCACTGTTACAAATAAGGCCAAAATAAAGCATGCTTGCAAATAAATATTTGTGCATTCTGTTTATTTAGGGAAAGTTCTATAAGTATTATGCCCGGGCTAAAGATGTTTGACCTACATTTCCAGACTGCCTTCCAGGAAGGTCGTCCCAATTTACCCTCCCGACCCGAATGTATGAATGTGCTGTTTCTTATGCCTCTCATCTGCACTGGGTGGGCATTAACTTTTAAAAATTGTTCCCCATTTCATTGGTTACTACTGAGGTTAAACATTTTTTTAATATGACTTTAGTTCTTTGTCTGTCCTGTGAATTGCACATTCATGCTCTTTGCTAATTTTGTGATAGTTGCCTTTTATCTATATCTTTTATCTAACCTCTTTAAATGTTAAGAAAAAGTATACTGTAGCAGGCCATAACAATACTCTCAGTTTATCATTCATATTTTTACTTTGCACACAGAGTTTTTGGTGCACAAGTTTTGTCTGACAGACTCAAATCTCCTAATCTTTTCCTTTATAATTTTTTCTTTTGCAGTTATACCTGGAACACCTTCCCTTTCTTGAAATCAAATAAATTCTCACCGGCATTTTCTTCTAATCCTTTCACATTTTCATTTTTTACCCTTAACTCTTTAATCCATCTGGAATTTACTTTGGTGTATAATGTGAAATAAGAATCTGATATTGTACTTTTTCCAGGGGGTGAAGTTGTACCACTTACTGAATGAGCTTTGCTTTCCTTGCTGATTTGAAATGTCATCTTTATCACATACTAAATTTTTATGGATCAAGATTCTTTTTCTGGCGGTCTATCTTATTCCACTGATCTAACAAGTATCACAATATTTAATCATGTGGCTTTATAATATTTTTAATATCTGGCTATACAAGTCCAGAGTAGGGCGTTTTAAAGTTCCCCAAATCACAATATATCCGTAGCAGCCTGCTTTGGTTTTGTTCTAGGAAGGACAAAAAGTTGAAGGAGCCACAGAAAGGTCTTTGGGTACGTAAGTGATGATGGGCCAGGATGGGTCCTACCGAGCCTGGAGCCTTCAATCATCTTATCTACTATGAGTGTTTTGGGAAGAACCAGATAGAAATCAAGGAGGAATTGAGGATGGCAGCACTGATGGTTCCAGAATCACAAAATCTGGGTAAGACTCAGCCAGCACAAGCATAAACGCACTCACCTACCGAAGTGAGACCTGGCAAAGAGTCAATAACTTATGCACACGGGGACAAGTGGCAAGGTTTCACTCCGGGAGGGGCAGCAAAGAGGGTGTAGAATATAGATTCTATTGCGCTGGTGAATATTTATTTCATGCTTGTGTTTGCTGGGCTGGAAAATTGTTATTTACTTATTTACAAGGCAATACATGACTCACAAACCTTCCCTGCCGTGTAGGTGAGAGGTCAAGGTCACTCGTTGAATGGCCCTCTCCGTGGACCAGCAGACTTTGCTGGAGAAAAATAATCCAAGTCCCCACAGGCCTGAGAGTGGATGCGAAGGTTCATTCTCAGCCTCCATAGAGGGTAGCATAGGATTAGCTTCTTCCGTAATTGGGGGAGGACAGGAGTGGGGAGTTAGGGACAGCGGAGGAACTGAACTCACACTTCTGCAGATTTTGCTTTTGCTCTGTCTTGCTCCTACGCATTCTCACACCTCAGGGAGGTGATGATCACTTTCCCCTTTTCTCCCAGCCATTTCCCCTTCCCCTTTCTGGACTTCCCCCAATATGGCAGCTAGCTAGATCGGGGGCTGGGGAGTTGTAGGGGTCCCCCACACCCTAGGACATGAGGGACATTCTCCTTTTCTGTCCATAAGTTCTAAGACCATCTCTTGTTGGTCGGGGAAGGTAAGTCAACATCAATCGTCTATTTATATGGACTTCTCTTCCCTGCTCCTCCCACGTCTCAGACGGCCTCCACTTACTGTTCCGCAGGGATGTAGCCATCTACCAAAGGGTTGCACTCCACGCCGGCCACCTTGACATGGGAGGCAATGTCCCGGAATTCCAGGCCCAGGTTCTCCCCTCGGATGGTGACCTTGGTGCCCCCTTCCCGGGGGCCTGTCACTGGGATTATCTAGAAGGAGGAAGCACAGAAATCAGACACCACGACAGAGTGAACCCGCACTGCTGATGGGGCAAGGGAGAGGCTGCCGGCTCTTCCCCATCTCCATTCCATTGCCTGAGTTGAGTCCAAGTCCACGAGGGCACCCAGGTCTGGGGCTGTCAATGGGCAGGAGCTTCTGGTAGAATAGTCTGTGTTTGTGTATGGTCTTAGGAGCAGGGTTCAAAGCCCCTTGTTCCTCTTCACATTTCACGGAAGAAGAGAGAGAACGTGATCTGCAGTGTTACTGGGTAATTCACAGAAAATCGGGATTAAAGCCTTCCAGCATTCACTTGTGTTGGTTCCACTCTCAATGAAATGAACAACCCTCCTATCAACCCACACAGCCCTCCACACGATGGCATCCACCCATCTTTCAAGAGCCTTGTCAAAAGTCACTTCCCCATCACCAGATGTTCTCTCGGTTTCTCTCCACTGAGATTTCAGGACACCTTCTTTGTGCTCTTTTCACAGTAACGTTTGTGTCGGATTCCCCACCCTGCCACCCTCCTACCCCCACCTCTTCAGATCCTGAGTCCCTGAGAGCAGGGATGGTGGGGCCTCCCTCCTCTGTGTGAACTTTCCAGTGATGACACCATATTTTATTTCTTGAGCTGTAATTGTACTGAAAACCCCAACTACCCAAGCATCTTCCTGGAGTTAGAAAAGCCTTTGTTACTGCCCCTCTGCCGTCATTGTTTGGCTTGGTTTGTTTGGGTTTAATTTAGACTTTACCCTCATACACTTGCCCAAAATGACTGGCTTTCCCTCCTAAGACATCACTGTTGATGCTAAAATCCCACCACTGGAATGTTAGGATGCAACCACCAAGGGCCTGCTTTTTTTTTTTTTTTTTTTTTTTTTGTGATATGCGGGCCTCTCACTGTTGTGGCCTCTCCCGTTGCGGAGCACAGGCTCCCGACGCACAGGCTCAGAGGCCATGGCTCACGGGCCCAGCCGCTCCGCGGCATGTGGGATCTTCCCGGACCCGGGCACGAACCCGTGTCTCCTGCATCGGCAGGCAGATTCTCAACCACTGCGCCACCAGGGAAGCCCCAAGGGCCTGCTTTGAGGCGGCAGTTCCATACAGTTCACGGGATCTAATTATGACCTCCCACAGCAGTGACCTTAGTGGCAGAAGACATTCCATGCCAGCCTCTCCTGGCATTTGACAGACCAGAGAAGGGCCCATCTCCTGTTCTGGTGTCTCTGAACATCAGCACGTGGATCCCGGCCAGCGTCGATGGGCTCACAACTGGAGGAGCCCAGGTAGGCTACCTCTTAATATTTCCTACTCTCTCCATCCCCCCAGGGTCACAAGTGGGGGGTTCCATCCTGGGGGGAGGGTGAAAGGTGGGGAAGGGAGTGACAGCTTTGCCGGGCCTTGTAGGCTGTTCACCTACAAAGCTCAGGATACTTTCTGCCTTCTCACATATGCAGGTGTGCACATCTGGGAGTGGGAGGGTTCATGAGCGTGTGGGTTTGCACACGCACGTTCCCACTGCAGTGAAAAAAAAAAAAAAAGGTTCTTTGGAGACACAGGCTTGTTTCTGTGTGAGGGAGATAGACAGATAGAGGCGGGGCGGGCCTTGGGAGTCCCTGTCCTTCCCAGATGCCTGCCCAACTGGTCCCCAAAGCGCCACTGGCACCTGGCAGCAGCATCTGCGTGATATTTCAGCACTGGCTTGTCGTCCTGAAAAGGGAGTTTTATCCCTGGCCCAGTCCATGGTTCTCCAGGATCCCTGGAGGGCTCATGCCAGTATGGAGCCAGTAAATAGCGTCCGTCGCAGGGAGGTTTTTTTAATTTGCCATCTCCTCCCTGTGATTCTTTTGGTCTCAGACCAAGAAGAAAGCCAGTCCCACCGTTTTCACCAGACACACCATTAGCGGTCCTGAGAGGCAGCCCCCTGGGGGATGGCTTCTTGCTACGGGGCTCTGAGGGTGGGGGGGTGGCAGGAAAGGGGGGGGGGGTCCTCGTTCAGACGTGGCGCCAGAGGCATCCACCTGCCCTCCTTATCCAGATAATTCTGTAGGTTAACATACATAAGTATCTTTCCCCAGTTTGAGAATCACTGTTGAGATTCCTACCCATGCAGGAGACTGAAGTTGGGGCTGAATGAAGATCTCGGTGCCTGGAAAACCAGGAATGTGCAGGGTGAAGGTGCCAAAGCGGGGGGCACATCTAGAGGGCCACGCCCGAGAGGCTGCTTTGCCGGAGGAAGCTGCTTACTCATGAGTCAAGCTCCTTCCTGCTTTTACACATCCCCGGTGGGCATGCAGCATCTGTGAGGGAGGGTCGAGGGCATGTATGGGTGTGTTTGCCTTTGTGGTGGCAGAGGACAGCAATCCAGTAATCAAGAGACTTGGCCTTCAGGGCCCCTTGATTTACACTTTGGTCAGAGTAAATCTGAGCATCAGTCTCTTTTCATGTGGGAAAAGGTGATAATAACCTTGGCCTTGCCAGGCATCATGGGTTGAACTGTGTCCCCCTAAATCCACAGGTTGAAGTCCTAAACCGCAGCACCTCAGAATTGTGACCTTCTTTGGAGAAAGGGTCTTTATAGAGGTAGTCAAGTCAAAATGGGGTCATTCAGGTGGGTCCTAATCCAATAGGACTGACGTCCTCAAAAAAAGAGGAAATTTGCAGAGACACACATGGCAGGAAGTCAATATGAAGAGGCACAGGAAGAAGACACCCACCAACAAGCCAAGGAGACAGGCCTGGAACGGACCCTTGCCTCACAGCCATTAGAAGGAACCAACCCTGAGACACCTTGATCTCAACTTCCAGCCTCCAGAACTGAGAGAGCATACGTTTCTGTTGTTTAAGGCACTTCATGGCAGCAGCCCTAGGGTACCAGATACGGGTGTTTGTGAAACTGCACAGAGCTGGATGCCCACTGTCCCCTCACAGGCTGAGCTTCCTTCTCGTCTTCTCCCCTCTGTGTCCCCGTGGCATTATTATCAGCATCAACCATGGCAAAGAGGCACCGAGCACCTACAAGGAGCTCAGTGCTGGGCCACAGGTGCCGATGTGTCAGACACCGTCCTGGAGCTGAGACATGCACGTCTTTCCCTTATTTTATGAGCCGAGCAAGGGATTCCAGCCCGGGTGCGGGGTACCTTAGAGGGTCTTCGTGCCGGGAGAGCGGAGGTGAAGACACCAGGGCAGTGATGGGCTTAGAGACACGCGATTTAAAAACGATTTTAACAATGTCAGTGATGAACGAGGAGGAGGAGGAGGAGGGTGACGAGATCCCCACGGACTGGGCATGCAGCCAGGCATCTTGCATGGATTTGCTCATGTAATCCCTGTCACTCCCCTGTGAGGTGGACGCTTCGACCCAGGGCACAAGGTGAGCAAGCTGAGGCCTGGAGATAGAGATGAAGGAGTCCCAGGGGACCCGGCAATTACTTGGGGTTAGCAAATGGAGCTGGGATTCAAACGCTTTTCTCTGTGACCCCACTGTCTGCATCTTTAGCCCTGGCCTGCCCCTCCCGGCTCCTTGTTCCGCGGCCCGTGTCCTCTCTGTCCTCCTGAACTGCGCTCCTGGTCCGTTTCTGCCATTTTACAGCTTAGGTCTTGCGTGTCCCGAGGCCTCTCCACTTTGACCTGCTCCACCTCTCCGGGGCTGGGCTCCACGCCCTTGACCCCCAGGCAGCCTCCACTCACAGGCTGACTGCTTAATGAGGCCGCAGCTGATGGAGCTTCATGGCCTTGCCACCAGGACTCTCGGAGACAAGGACGGGGTGTCGAGGGCTGCAAGTCCTTTCGGACGCAGCTCACACGGAGACTCCACAGGACACTCGAAACCCTCTCTGCTCTCCACCTCCCTTGATGAGGGGAGGGCCTCTGAGCCAAGCCTAAAGCTGCTACGGATTCGCCAGGAAATGAGGATGCCCGCAGCCAGCTGGGCACCTGGTGGTCACGGGGGTGACGGACACCCTGCCAGCCATGGCTCCCAGGGCCCCGCCCGTGGCAGGACAGGGCTCAGCGGCCCAGAGCGGGCCCAGCGGACCACGGCTCACCTCTGTGATGCGGGGATTCGTGCACTTGCTGTTGGTGCCCGACAGCTCCAGCCAGTGGCTCTCGTGGATGGGGCAGTGCTGCCGGAGGGTACA
Organism: Kogia breviceps; assembly: GCF_026419965.1. Lineage (NCBI taxonomy): Eukaryota > Metazoa > Chordata > Mammalia > Artiodactyla > Physeteridae > Kogia > Kogia breviceps. The sequence continues at coordinate 20,773,196 of NC_081318.1, read as the reverse complement.
CTGGCCCTGGCCCTGGCACCAGCCGCATTCGAAGTCCGGGTCCGCCTTGAGGCACAGCCCGCAGCTCTCACGCATGGCGCCGCACTTGTAGAGGTGAACTGTGGGCAAAGGGCAAGAGGGGCTTGGAGGTGGGGGCAGGGGGCTGGCAGGGGCCCGGGAGTGCGGGACCAGGAGGGCAGTGCTGGCCTGGATGATGGGCCGCGAGGCAGCCTTGCCCCCTCCGCCCTTCGGATGCAGGGGCCGTCCCCCTGCGCCCAAGCAGTCACTGAGCAGTGAGAGCGGGCTTGGCTCCGGTGGGGGAGGGAATGGCCCAGCCCACCAATGGGAGCTGCTCCTCCCTCCCCCGCCTCCCCGGCCCTCCTTCCGCACCTTTATTCTGAGCTGGGTTATCAATGTTGAAGTGCCCGTTCCACACGACTGTCAGCTTCACCGGCAGGTTGTTGATCTCCATCCCTTCGTAGGAATACTGCAGCCAGGACCGGAAGGAAAGGAGAAAAGCTGGGTCACAGAGATTTCTAGGGAGGGCCCAATGTTCGGCCTGGTGTCCTCAAGAGTGCACGGGGTCAGGGCTTCCCTGGTGGCACAGTGGTTGAGAGTCCGCCTGCCGATGCAGGGGACACGGGTTCGTGCCCCGGTCCGGGAGGATCCCACATGCCGCGGAGCAGCTAGGCCAGTGAACCATGGCCGCTGAGCCTGCGTGTCCGGAGCCTGTGCTCCGCAACGGGAGAGGCCACAACAGTGAGAGGCCCGCGTATCGGGAAAAAAAAAAAAAAAAGAGTGCACGGGGTCAAAGGCAGGCCAAGACTGTGCGTGCGTGTGTAAGCACACATAAGCATGGGTGGGCAGGGCGGAGGCGCACATCTCAGGGGACCAGAACAGGGGGTCAAGAAGCTGAGGAGATGCCAGGCCTGGGGGGACACCCATTTGCAATGTGGGTTCACAGAGCAGATTTGAGCAAGTGGCGTGGCCACCTTCTGCGGAGGCCTGTTCCTGCCAGCTGGGCTCTCCCCTGGGAGTTCGTGAGAGAGGAGCCTCTCCCGCCCTGGCTGCCCAGGGCAACTTGCCAGTCCTTAGGGTGCTTTGGGGGAGGTCACCTCTGGGAGCTTTAATTTCTAGGACATGTTCAGCGGAGGTGGGTGCTTTACCGGAGACCTGGCCAAGCCTGATCAATTTGCAGGCAGGGAGAGTGGTTGCAAAGGGGAAGCAATGAAGGAGCTGCACTCTTCAGGAGATGAGTGGCTGACGGTTAACACAGAAGAGGACTGGGTGAGAGCTCAGAGGTGAGGTGGGAAATCCTGAGGTCACCCTAGGGCACAAACCTGGGTCAAGACTCCAAAGGCTCCAGGACAGAGCAGGGGCCCCAGCTGCACAGCTGCCCGTGGTGGGGCTGCGGGGAGCTGCCTCTAGGCCTCTGGGCCCTGCTTCCCTGCCGAGCTCTCCTCTAATGTGCCACCCAGCTGGGTCCATCCCATGGGGCTGTGGTGCTAAGGGAGGGAGGGGGGTGAAGCGGGAGGTACCTCTCAGGCAGCCCCAGTATGCCAGCCCCCGTCTGCCTTCTGACAGCAGGCATTCTCTATCCGCGGGCAAGGAGGGCAGGCAGCAGGAACTTGGAACCTGCCCTGGGCAGCTTTTCCGGTCCCTACCTGATGATTTTCTCATTATTCCACTAGATTCTGCCTACCACAGGGGGTGGGATGGAGGGTCAGAGCTGAGACAGGTTTTCTGCAGAGGAGGGGCTGAGGATGGGTGATTTGTTGGAAGAGTTCAGTCCAGGAGACTTGGTCTGAAGTTGTGGTTGCAGAGCCAGTGGGCTCTTTCAATGCAGAGTTTAAGTTTGGGGGGGGGGCTGGGCCGTGGGGAGGTCCGCGGCTGTTGTGTCAGGCCGCTGATGCTCCCTCCTTCACTGAGGGGAGGGCGGCCCAGAAACTCGGGAATGCTCCGGCTGTGGAGGGTCTCAGCGCCTCTGCCTCTGTAGCTTATCCGTAGGGGCTTCTAAAGGAGATGTTATCATCTTAACCTGGGAAATTGCCCTGTATTCCTGAGTGACAGAACGTGCTCCAGGATGAGCATGCTGTGACGCTGTCCCCCTACAGAAACATAAGTAGGGTGTGTGTCCAGCCTTCTTCGGGCTCTAACCTAGCGCACCAGACTTCTTCACTAACTCCCTGGTGATGACGCCCAGGCCAGGGCGCCACGTGTGGTGTACGTCCCACGATGGCGGGGGTTTGCCTTGCACCATCCACACTCCCGTATAATCTCCCTCGAGATCGATGACACCTGGGCCAAGGCCAGGGTCTGGGCTGAGCCACAGCATAAAGCAAAGCTCCCTACCCCGGCAGAAACAACACTGGAGAATTTTTTTTCATCATCCCATAACTCAGCTGGGGACGCATAAGCTTTTTGCCACGTAGCCCACTAGCCAACTCCCCAGAGATTAAGTTTTTCGCGTCTGGGTGGGTGGTTCCAAGTCGTCGTGAGTTTTCTCAAAAAAAAAACCTCTTCCCCTCTCGTGGTGGTCTATGGACCACCTTAATCAGAGCCATGGGGGTGGGGCTGGAGAGGAGGTCTACTAAATGCAGATTCCAGGGCCCCACCCAGACCTGCCGGATTGGAATCTCTGGAGACAGGAACGCTTCCAGTTAGGTAGTGTGAGTCTGGTGCTGCTAAAGTTAGAGAATCGCTGCTCCTTGCCATCTGCTAGCGGCAGGGAGACAGAGGACAGCCAAGGGGGAAGTGTGTAGGGGAGGCGGGGGGGGGGAACGCTTTCCAGATGCCCCTTCCCATTTCCTCCTCTAGCCAAGCTCCACTGCCCCCATCCTTCCCGTCTCCTGACTCCCGCGATTGCCAGTGGCTGAGGGGCGGGACTGGGCAGTATTATCAGCAGCACTTGACATCTCCTTGAATACCCACAGTTGCTTCTAACCTCTCCTCCAGCTGCTGCCTGTGAGCTGCCCTGTTCTCTGCCAACAGGTCCCCGAGGGCTACAGTGATTGGCCCAGGGCCTGTCCCCAAAGAGTGGGCTGGAAGTGACCTGCCTGTCCACCCAGCCCTGTGTCCCCCCATGCAGAATGCTCCTGTGTCTCTCTTTTCCTTCTCTGCTCTCCTCTGGGACCTCCTCTGCCATCAAAACTCAAGGGTGGCGGGGCGGGGTTGATTTCTCTGTTGGATCCTTCTCTCCTCCTCCCCCCCATTCCAGAGAGGTCATTTAGGAAATGAAACAACAGTAACTCTTCTTCCACGACCCTCTCTGAGGCAGATCACACCCTGCTATAAAGTGCTCAGTTGCTGGTTTTGGCCTAACCTTTGATTAGGGGGTGTGTTATGCAACTGGGTTAAAGTTCTGAACTTGCTACTTAACTTGCTGTGTGACCTGGGGCTGGTCACTTGCCCTCTCTGGGCTTTAGAGACTTGCCCGCCCCCAGCCGTCACAGGATCAAGTAAATATTCTCTCAGGTCTATTCCTGCCCCGATGGTATGTTGGTTGTTTTCCATAACTATGGTAAGGGAGGCTTGCCCCTGATTATGACTCCCCAAAATTTTTTAAGGAAGTCACTTGCCAGCAAGCAGCACCCTGGCCTAAACATCATTTCACCTGGGATCCTACTGACTCCCTGAAAAGAGAGGCTCTTGGGAGGTCAGAGCTGAGCCCTCCTGAACTGTGTGATTCCAGCAGGTCCTGGTAGGCAGAGGGGACCCTCCTGGAACCTACTCTTTGTGGGGTACACCTCCTGTTGCCTCAGTTTCTAAGACTTGAAAATGGTAGAGAAACAAACATTCCCATCACCTTTCTTACTAGGGTGTTGAAGTGAAAAATGCAGGCAGGCAGAGTAGACTGAGCTGGCCAAGTTGCTTTGGAAGCAGGGCCCTGGCGGCACTGAGAACTGTCCCTGGGGGCGGGGAGGCCTCTGGGGGATCCCCAAGTCCAGGGGGCCAGAGTTCAGTGCAAGCCCTCCCCCACTCCTCAGGGGTGCAGGCGGGGAGCTTAGAAGTCACGTCCTCTCCTTGGCGGTCAGAGCCTTGGGCTCCAGGCCTCTAGCCCCAATGTCATGTTTCCACCACGGTTTTGGTGTCTCTCATCTCCTGGAAGCAGATCTGGAGGTACCCAAGCCCATGTACCCTGGAGGTTGACTGATTGGGTAGGACCCCGTAGACCCTTGTCCAGAGCCTGGGGCCTCCAGGGACCGGAAGCAGATTTGACCATCATGCCCTGGGACATCAGGCTCCAGGATGTGAAATTCCCACACAAGGAGCTGTGTGACTGGTGATTTCTTAGATCCTGAGAATTCAACATCAGACCAGCAGACGCCCGTGCTGGGAGTCAGCAGTGCCTTTCCTCGTCCCACCGGTGCCCACCAGGGGTGCCAGCACTAGGCTCCCCGAGGGGGCACCACAGAGGAGGAGACCTGGCCCTCACCTACCCAGCTGTTACCTGGGGTACCTTCCTCTATTCAACAGAGTCAGCCGAGGCACAGGGCCTGTGACGTCCCCACCCCTCTCCTGGGGGAACTCAGAGGCTGCAGAATCTGTCCTCCCTCCTGACACCTCTGAGGACGGGATCCCTGGGGCAGCTTCTCTGAGGAAACGAGGCTGTTCTTCCCGAGGCCTGAAATCCCTACAAGCCTTCTGCTGAGTCAAACGTGGGACTCTCACTTCCTGTTCCCACGGGACTTGCCTATTTGGGGGAGAATCGTTTGAGCCAGACTCTTGGGGCTGTTTTGCTTGGTCTCAGGATTCACGAGGAAGCAGGAGGTGTTTAATAGCCCTTTTGCTTGCAGGTTTAATGTGGGGTGCTGCAGAAATCTGCAACATAGCCTGGCCGCCAGTGCAGGGGGGAGATGTGGACGTGGGAGGGGTGGGGACACATCTGGGGTTTCAGAGGTTGGGAGGTCAGCCACCAGCTCAGTTCTTGTAATGCTGAGCAACCCTGTGCCAGCACGTGAGCCTCTCTGAGCTCCATTTACCCCTAGATTGCTTCCCGCAGGAAGAGTGGGGCGCTCCCAGGAAGAGCTTTGTCTGGGACTCTCCTGATCCCACATCACATCTCCAGATACAGTCACCGCCTATGAGTACCCAGAAGCAATGACAAAGATGAATGGCAGGCAGTGTGGTATGGGAGGAGACCCCAGACCCAGGCCTGACCCTGCCACTTGCGAACTGTGTGACCTTGAGCACGTCACTTACCCTCTGGGCAAGGGCGGGTTACCTGGAAGTCAATGGAGATGCAGGGTCAGCTTCAGGGCCCTGCACTCACCCACATGGCCCTTCCTAAGGCCTGCCTGCATATCTCATTTTGCATGTATTTCATTCTTAAAGAAGGTCCCCCAAATTATATAACTCTCAGCCCCACCAACCCAATCCTGCCCCTACTTCTGGGCCTCCAGTTTCTCCTCTGTACAGTGAAGAAGAAGGTGGGTTTCGCATCGCTTGAAAATATTACATGAGTCTTTAAGTCTGTTAGTCTCTGAGCACGTGGGTGCACAGAAACAGCCCAGAAAGAGAGAACGAGGGAGAGCAGAGCCGGGGCAGGAAAGGCCACAGGGCCAGGGGGGAGCTGGCAGGCAGGCGGTGCACTGTTAGGGCACACTGTGTGGTGACCAGGGATCAGGCGAAGGCTGTTGGCAGCGGGGGGGCTGCTGACCCACTGTTGGTCCAGCATGGACCCAACCTGGATTTCTAAATACTGGGCAGGGTTTGTGTGGATCTACACAGCACAGCCCCGGGGGACTCCTTGTTCCAAGGCCCCTTTTGCAGGTGCTGGTCTGTCTCAGAAGCCTCGTGTGCTGGGAAACAGCCTCTGTGTGGCTGTACGGGCTGAGGTGCGCCTTTGTGGGCTCACATGAGGCCCCCAGGTCAGCCCTGGTAGGAAGTCAGGGCCCAGGGTTTCCAGAGCTGCTCTCAGGAAGGAGGATGGGCAGGCCCTGTAAATACACGTGCCCACAGAGAGCGCTCAGCAGCCCCAAGGCGGGCCCCAGAGCCCCTTGCACCGCAGCCCCTGATGGGTCACCACGACAGGGCCACACCTACAGGCAGACACGTGGCGGACTTGGCTGCGCTGGCAGGCTTAGAGGAAGCAGTTGTCGGGGGGAGCTGAGCGGTTCCGTGGGTGTTTGGGGCAGTCCTGCCGAGCGGAGCTGACCCGACCCTAGGAGAGCGCCCCGGCGGGTGGGGACACGGGGCGGGCACTCACAGAGGTGTTCTGGCACTGCACGCTGGAGCTGTTGAAGCGCAGGGCGGGCACCCGCTGCTCGCTGCCCTGGATGCTGAGGATGCACTCGTACCCGCGCTGCCCCGACTGCGGCTGGGGGAGGTTCTTGGCCTTGAGAGTGATGGGCTTGATCACCTCCACAGGCACCAGGATCTTGTCCACGCGCAGCAGCTGCGGGCAGTCCTGGGGACAGACAGGGAGGCTCAGGTTGGGTAGCGGGAAGCCGAAGGTGCGGGAGCCCCTGGCATCACCCACACGCTCTCAGACTCCACCCTGCCCAGGACTCCCCGCGCACGGCCCTCAGCGCTGCTGCCCACCCCCGGCCACCGTGGAGGAGGCAGTGAGACTGAGCAACCCGGGTCCCGGCATCACCACCTTGAGGCCCCTCCTCCCAGAGCTCGTCCCCTGCCCGCTTCAGCTTCTTTTTCAACGCGCTCCAGACCCTCTGGTCCAGACTCCCGGTGGTCCCCTCTCAGCACCCTCCTCCCCTAGCAGACTGACCCTGCTGGCTGGGCGTCCTGTCCCACTTTGGGCTGAGGACCGCTTTGCCTGTCAGTTCCAGGCTGCCAAGAGCTGGGACAGAGGTGCCCAAGGGAGCAGCTACACAGCGACACAAAGCCCTGGGCCGAGACTCTGGAATGTGAGTCTGGAGGGGGTGGGAGGACCTTCCATAAGGCATTTGGGAATGTTCTGAAATGAGCCCCAGAGACCTTCGAAATCCAGAAGCTTCTGACTGAGCTCTGGGGATGGCAGGACCCCCAAGAACACGCCCCTCAGAGCAGGTGCACTCTGAGTCCCCTCCAGCTGTTCATCCCTGAGCCGGGGGGGGGGCCCCCGAACGCATTCGGGCATGGAGGACATGAATCGCTGGGCCCATTTTTGCTGGGGCAATCAGCTCTGTCCAGGGAGGGCTGGGGGGAGAACGGGGTCAAAGAAGAAGCACGGTGCTCTGCCCTGCTGGGAGGTGGAGCTGGTGTGTGGCTGGATTCACAGAAGCTGCGTGGAAGAGAGCCTTGGCCTGGGTAGGAGTGAGGCTCCGGGCCAGGCAGGTCCCATCAGCCCCCGATTCCTCCCCCTGTGGCACTGTTTGGGGCATGCCCACCAGACAGACGGCTTCTGGGCAGGTCGACGGACAAAAGCATGGCTCACACATCCTTCGTGAGGACGCTGCCCCGTGGGCTCACTGCTGACTCTCAGGGGCCCCCCTGACCTCAGCCCTCTTCCCCAGCAAAGTAGGGCAGAAAGGAGGCCAGGGCAAGGGCAGATGGGAGGGGCCCCAGGCAATCAGGCACCCGGCGGCTGTCCCCCCCCCGGGTCTGAAAACAAACATGAGCCCCTCAGTCGCTGAAAGCTGGAGGGAGAAGAGCTCTAGGGCTGCTGAGCTTCTGACGAGCTGTGGAACCCTGAGCTCATCACGCATCAATCCCCACTTTTGAGACTCAGCTACCTCATCTGTCAATTGGGTGGCATCCAAGGACCCATTCAGCTCTAACCAGTCCTGAGTCCATGACTTGGGTGGTCTCACCTCTGTTCTTCCCGATTACCCTGAAGCCTTGCTTTAGGGAAGCACCCCGGGCCCATTAAATGAATGCCCTCCTCTCCTCCAGGCTATCCATGCCTTTATCCTGGAGAACGGCTAGACGGGCAGCAGCGGACCCAGCAATTCCACTTCTGAGTTTGCATCCAGAAGAACTGAAAGCAGAGGGTCTTGAAGAGATACTTGATGCCTGTGCTCAGGGCAGCAGTACCCACAACAGCCGAAAGGTGGAAGCAACGGAGGTGCCATCACAGATGAATGGGTAAGCAAAATGTGATATGTACGCGCAATGGAATATGATTCAGCCTTAAAAAGGAAGAGAATTTAAACACACGCTAAGTCATGGGTGAATCCTGAAAACATTATCCCGAGTGAGATGAGCCAGTCACTATAGGACAAACACCACACGATTCCACTCAGATGAGGTACCCAGGGCAGTTACATTCATAGAGACAGAAGTAGAAGAGTGGTTTCTGGAACATGAGAGAAGGGGGAATTAGTGTTTAATGGGTGCAGAGTTTCAGCTGGGAAAGATGAAGAGAGCTTTGGAGATGGATGGTGCTTATGGCTGTACAACAACGTGAATGTATATACTTATTGCCACTAAACCGTACACGTAAAACTGGCTAAGACGGTACATTTTATGATATGTGTATTTTGACGCAGTTTAAAATAAATAAGACAAAGAAGAGCAGCAGGGAGGCAGGCCAGCAGGAGGGGGAAGGGACAGAGGACACGGCCTGAACCCTGCCTGTGGCCTTGAGGCTCTAGATCGTGTGGGTCTGCAGGGACCTTGAGGTCCCACGTGGAGCGAGAATCTTAGAGTTGCAGCCTGTGCCCTTGCCTCGGCTGCCATCTCATCCCCCTGCTCCGGCGAGATGAGAACTTGGGACACGTAGAAGACAAGAGCGATTTTGTGAAAAGGACGAAGCTGGAGCGGGAGATGTGTGATGTCGGGGACTCAGGAGAGAAGATAGATGACAAGTGGGGAGCTGTGAGCCAGAGGGGCCGGGCCAGTCCTGACCCCGCCCTTCCCTCCACCCGAGGACCTGGCAGCTGTCCCTCTCCTAAAGCATGCACGGCCTGACCTTGCCTCCCGCTAGGAGCTGCGTCTAGGGTTGCATTGCAAGGAAGAGCAGAAGAGTTGGGGTCTCTCGTCCCCAAGTCCCACAGGAAAACACGGCAGCTCAAGAATGGTACACTGAGGGTGTCTGAACCTGAGAGCCCTCTGAACCAACCCAAGGATCCCTTCTACTTTGCAAAGGAGAAACCAAGCCGGGGAGAGGAAAACTATTGGTTGAGTGCCAACAGATGCGCTGGCAGCTGAAGAACTCCCATGCCGACCCGCCATCTTTCCTCCTCTTAATGAGAGAGGCAAGTTCCTACTGGCAGAGTAGGACCACCTTAGGATGGGATGGTGGGCCAGGGTTTCCCAGAGAGGAGCTGGCGGCCAGGGGGCTTCGAAACCCTCCCGGGGTGAGCTGGAACCTCGCCTGGGGGCCGGACCGATTCTGGTCCAGGATGGAAGCTAAGCCTCTCTCTCTTCCCCTATAAGATTCTCACTGAGGCTTGTTATGAGTTCTCTAGTGAGTCCTGACGGCCAGTGGCCCCATAATGGCCTAGTTTGCATATAAAAAGGTTGGCCACTCTGAGACTACGTTCATTAATAATAATTGGAGAGGCCCAGGGCTGGGCCGGGCCCATTTTCCTCTGGTGGCGCTGCTGACTGACCCCAGCGTCCCTCCTAATTGAAATGTAAAATGGCAATTCTTCCCTAGACAACAAGGCATAAAGGGACCATGGCCACCGTGCTGCCCCCTCCTCTCACCCCATCTCTCCAAACCCTGCCCAGCCTCATGCTGAGATCCCAGGTACAAAACCACCTCTGAGTCTGATGCTCGCAGGAAACTTCAGAGTGACTTCCACGTTTCTCCATGACTCTGAGGCCCTGTTTCCCAGCACTTCGGCCGTGGTCCTCACCTTTGCGCTTTCTTAACTAGAAAGAACCTGGTTTGGGAATCCCATACGTATAAGTGCGAGTCCATCTTCCTCCCGCTAATCTGAGTCTTGAAAGGACTCTCAACATTGCTCGGCTTCACTACGAACAGGGATTAAAAACTCATCCTCTACAGGGTCATTTGGGGGGAGTCCATGAACTACCACGTATAACGCGTCTGGCACAGAGGGAGCAAGTGCTCAAAAAACGTTTGTTCTTTCCTCGTCCTTCCCCCTTGGCTCAGGCTGCACCTGGTCCCTCAGTTACTCCCTTTTCCTAACTCGTTTCCCAAGGATCCGTCTCCCCTGCCCCTGCCTCTGTGTGCTTTTCCATAAACACCCTTCAATTCTCATGGTCCAGCCTATCCACCCCTTCGAAGCTTCAGAGCCCAACAGTTGCAACAGCTCTGAGTGCCCCAACACAACAGAAATGGCTAGGGAGTTCCCAGTTCTGTTCACTGCTCATCTAATGGCAGTCCCCTCTTCCGGAAGGTTCCGCGTGCTCTGAGACAGGACCTTCACCAGCCAGCCATGTGGCCTTGGGCACATCCCCAAACCCTCTGAGTCTCCTCATCCATAAAATGAAGAGGCTGGTTTGGATTCCACAAATTTTATGGTCCCAATTCTAATATTAACCCAGTAGGTGACCTGGGACACATCCTCATATAACCTTTCTGAGGCTCAGTTTTCCCATCTTTAAAATGGGGGTAAACAATACCTGCTAAACTAGCTCAAAGCGTGGGATTCAAAATATCGACCACTGCATGCTGGAGGAGGTGGGGGTCTTTGCAGGGTAGGTTGGTCTCCTGAAAGTGCCATTTACCTACCAGAAGGGAAGTATTTTAATAACTGGTATATTGTGACCTGGCATAGTCATACAGGTGGCTATGGCCCTCGTAGGTAGTGCGTGATACTGTTATTCTAGCTAACACAATTGACACGGTGCAAGGGGTACAAGGTTTCAACGCAGGGCCCATCCCACCACCTCTCTCACCTTACGCATATTTTGCCACGTGCTATCTTGTTTCATAGCACAACACATATCATCACCACCACGTCCATGAGAAAGAAATTAAGCGCACCAGTTATCTCAGTTCCCACAGTGACCATGAGCAAAACACTCTCACCATCATCTTACTGACTTTTGTCCCTAGATGATGATCTAGCCCCCTTACAGAATTCCTTAAAAACATACTGCCCCTCTCTTTTCAAGGAAGATATTTCTCTGAACAATCATTTGAAAGGGCCAGCTCTTGGAGGGTAGAAAACACCTGCATTTAGCAACATTATTTGGAGACAAATGCATACAATAAGAACCAGATTCGCTTGGAGTCTGTTTTGCCCGTGGCTATGTTCTGCAGTCCTGAGAATGGGCTGAGGTTAGGGAGAAGGGTGGCTTGAGGTGCAAGACGATCTTTAAATGTCTTGGCTTTCAGGAAGTGGCTCCAGAGGGCTCCAGGTCCATCATCTAGCCCTGTGCATATTTTGGTTTCCACTGAAATGCACACAGAAGTAAAGACAGCACCGCTAATTGCAGGGCGAGTATCAACATATGAGAGCAAAAACGATGTCTTTCCATCTACCACGTCCAGCATGTCGGTGGCTGCTTTATACAGAGGTTTCATTGCATATTTAAATAATTGAACACGACATAAAGAATGCTGTCCAGCTGGGAGAGGAAACGCTGCCTTCAGGGCTGGTGCTTCCTCGGGAGGGGGTGTTGGGCTGTGGATTTACAGTCCCTAGTGTGTTTACAAGATGAGGGCTCTAATTCTCTCAGTTGTTACCGCAAGGCTGGGGGGATGTGAAGCTCTGGGGCGGGGGGAGCTGGGTAGGGGCAGCACAGAGGGGCAGCTGAGGGATAAGTAAATTGCAGGTCACCCCTCCCCCCATGTCACCTCAGCCCCCATCAATTCCAAAGACAAGTCAGCACGAGCCACAACCAACCCCCCAAATTTACACTCACCTTCTCAGACCCGTGGTGCCCAGTACAAAAATGCAATGCACCATATATTTCCTTTGCGGTTCCCCAAGTTTATGCCATTAATGTGATCTACGATGGGCTGGTTTATGGAGAGAGCAAAGTAATAATACAAAAAGGAAATACCCATAATCTTAAGTGGGGGAAGGGCACATGAGATGGATGGAAAGTGCAGTTGAGTGGAGAGATGGCAACCCAGTAATGGAATACCTGCAGTGGGGGTGGCGCACAGGGGTTTGGCTTTGTTTTCTCAAAGGAGGGTGAAGGGCATGGCAAGGGTGCTTTTGTTCCCTCTGGTTGGATCCCAGAGGACCGTAAGAAGGGGAGCTGAATCACTGACAAGGTGGGCCGGCCTGATCTCCTTCAAGTCCAGTTGGGGATAAATGCCCTTGGCCTGCCCTGTCTCTGGGCATGGGGCTTATTTCAGCAGCTGTCCCGGGGCCCGGACTTTCCCTGCTTTGCCTGCGCTTGAGTCCCAGGGAGGGCTGACCTTGGGATCAGCAGATTTCCCAATACCTGTCCTGGCAACAGATTCAACTCAGCGGTGTCGGGGTGGTAGGGGATCTGGGGAGAAACTTTCAAGCACAGCTTTGGAAATCAAATCGAATTCATTTTGCCTTTTCTGATCTTCCAATTGTTCTCTGGAGTAAACACTCTGGTTGAACTTCAGGAAGAGAGGGGCTGCAGGAACTTCCTCTCTGAGCCTGTATTTAATGCGGCAGATGGGCCTCGGCTTCCTCGCAAAGCCCATCCAGCCTGGAGCCCAGAGAATGCAGCTTCAGCCGCAGCTCACTTTGCTTTTCGGTTTCGATGAGAAATAACAGCAAAATAGTCCAGCGAGGATAAATTCTTGTCAGTGGATTTGCTTTTCCATGGAAGTTCGCCTTTGTTCCCCAAGGATCACTGTTATTTTATTTTTTTGATCACTGTTATTAAGTGTGTGGGCCTGATGGGGGGACTCAGGTTACCCAGCAGAGGAGCCTGGGGCTTCCAAAGCCACTTGGAGACCAGTGGTCCCTCCCGCCTGGTGGAGGTGAGAGCGTGGCCCTGCTCACGGCTGCCCTGGTGAAAGTCCACTCCAGTGCGAAGCAAGGAGTCTCGGCTGATACTGGGAGAACAGGATTGAAAAGACTCTGTGGTCCCACTTGAGCTTTCCCTCGCCTTTCTCTCCCTCTTCTCTTTGGTACCCAGGATCTGGCAGCTGATCTAAAGACCCAGAGGGTGGTTATCACAATGTCATCATTAGTTGAAACAAAATCATTCCTTGTAACTGGAATATAGTGACTATAAACAACATATGTTATTGGGCGTTCTATTTCTAATAATTGTAATTACTCGAGAATACTTGCCATTAATATAATAACAACAATGATTGACCAGTTCTCTGTTCCAGACCAATAACTTCACCTGAATGCACTCTTTGTTCAGGGGGAAAAAAAGAGGTAATTCAACATGCCTGGTGATAGTCAACAAAGCCAGTGTTGAAACTGGAAGACGCCCGGATGAAAGCCTTCCTAGGGATACAGGATGCTGCTGCGGAGTTGAAGGGCCACCTGGCAGCCTCCCTCTTGGCTAACAAAAGGCCTCTGTCTGCATCGCCACACTCAAAGGTTGAAAGCAACTGAAAACCTAGGGACTTCCAGAGAATCGCGGGGCCTGGGTCTCCCCTTCATTCCCAGGGTGAGTCTGGAAGTCCAGGGGAGCTCCAGGCCTGAGGCTGTGTGAGCCCCCCTATTGGCAGAACTGGGAGACCTAGGCCACACTTGGACACTCACCCAGTAAGACCACGTCTTGGGCATGGATTTCTCTTTGGTGCTCTCCAGATTATTTCCACTGATAATTACAGAACTTTAGCAATCATGTGGACCAATGGTCCCATTTTACACGTCTCTAAATACAGATCTACAGATCTCTTACACACCTTTAAACCTCCCACAATGCCCTGCGTATGGGAAATGTTCAAGAAGTGGGTAATGTAGGATGAGAGGTGACCTGTAATAATGCTACAGAGTATCATGCCATGAATAAGCTCTTTCCCTGGCATGGAGAGGGGACACTTGTGCCTGGGGCTGCTACAAAATCAACTTTCAGTTGTGTAATTTTCTTTGTTACCCCTTATTCCTGTTACCAGCTCTTCCCAGAAACAAAAATACAGAAAACAAAAACAACGACATTAAAAAGACATCATTATATTTCTGTTAGCAGCCGGGGCTTTTTTCTTAAGCTCTGAGGACAATGACCTTCTTCCGCTGCCCCGCAATGGCTGGAATCAGACAACAGTCCACAAATATTTATTTACTTCTCTTCCCCTTATCTCCGGGAAGACGCTGCTACAATAACCATCATGGCCTCTCCTCTGTGTTATATTCAAAAGGGTCCATTATTGAGCTGGGTAGAACGCAGCCTCCCATTGTGGACCAGGAGCACAGCCTTAAAACTTCCCTCTCTTAGAATAAATAAGCATCCAAGACAAAGCGAAGCCAAAGTTAATTCCATTCAGTGAATTGATAAGGGAGGCGTGGCGATTCCAAGATACCTGGTAGCCTGTCACTGTGATGGCTTGCCAGGCTCACGGTAAAAGGGCTCATGTAAAATGGAAAAGAGTTGGGGGCGCTACAGCGGTGGGCTTGTCCTTCTTCGTATCCCTCCATCCGTCACGTTCCTCCAGGCTTCTTCCTCTTCTGGGGACCCGGTACCACACCCTCTGAGGGTCTGTGAATCCCCAGTGACCTCTGCCACCACCAGGTACACATGGGTGCTGTGCCTGGCTTGCAGTCTGGGCACTTGAAGACACTGTTCTTTTATGGAGATCCCTGAATTGCGCTGGGAAACGTGGCGGGCTATTTTATTCTATTCTAGGTTCTTTTTCCTCTTTCTGAGCAGCAGATGCCAGCTGCTTTTACATATTTAAAAGAAAGAAAGTTGGGACAAGAGGGGCAAACGAGACAGAAAAAGCAGAAATTTGAAAACCTCCTTCACGGTAATTAAATGATTAGGGGCCTTTGAAATCCACCGGAGAGCTCAATTGTCTCTGTTTTCATTTTATGCTCGGGCCTCTCCCCACATGAAATCCCTGCCAGATACACCAGCCTGGAAAGCTGGAGTGAGCCTGAAAACCTGTCTCCACTGCCATCAGGTTACTTGCAGGTTTCTGCACAACAGAAGAAGAGGTGCTTCCTGGGCTCTTAGCCCCTGGTTGGGTGGGTCAACCAGCCCTTGTTCTGCTTCTGACCCCGCACCCCAAGACAAACGCCTGGGATTGAGGAGAATGGATAGCCTTTTTAAAAATTTCTTTTTGAAAAAATATTTCATCTATTTATATGTTTGGCTGCGCCAGGTCTTAGTTGGGGCACGCGGGATCTTTTAGCTGTGCACGTGGGCTCTTAGTTGCGGCATGCGTGCAGGATCTAGCTCCCCAACCAGGGAATGAACCCAGGCCCCCTGCACTGGGGGCGTTAAGTCTTAACTGCTGGACCACCAGGGAAGTCCCGAGAATGTACAGCCTTTTATGAGGGTCTTCATGCCAAGGTGTGCCCCTTGGCTGTCGGACCCCTGTCTTATTAGCTTTAGCTCCACTTTGTCTTAGTTTAAAAAAAAAAAGAAGCAGAGAATTGACACATAAAAATTAGATTCACATTCCTACTTAAAGCCAAGACATAACCCCTTTTCCCCCTTTCCCTATGAAGGGATAATCTAGGTCTGGGTCTCTTTTTCGGATTACGAATTCAGAGCAGCTGTTCCCAGCCACAGACAGACCCCATCGTAGAGGCAGAGAGCCTGTGTCTACAGACTTCCACAGCCTCTTCTTGTTCTGGTCTGAAACCTACAAGTGACTTGATGGGAGCGGAGAGAAAGAGGTTTTCAGGCCCTCTCCAGCTTTCCAGGCTGGTGTATCTTGCAGGGATTTCCTGTGTGTGGAGAGGCCCGAGAATCAAAGGAAAGCAGAGACAACTGAGCTATATCTGGTGGATTTCAAAGGCTCCTAATCATTTAATTACCTTGAGTGAGGTTTTCAAATTTCTGCTTTTTCTGTCTTGTTTGCTCCTCTTGTCCCCCCACCCACCCACTCAATTGGGAGCATTCTCCCCCCTTGACAGCCTTTCCCTCCACAAAGGATTGCTCTGCCCGTTCTCTACCCAGAGAACTCCTGCTCAGCCACCAGAGCTTGGGAAAGTGGGATCCGGGGCTGGAAATTTCTCATGGCCAGGCACACTTCAGTCATTTTTCCTGGGTGAGGGGAGCTCAACGCAGCAGGTGCTGGTGGTGAGGTGTCCTTCTCTCCTCCCTTTCAGAGACAAGACAGCTTCCCTCCTGCCATTAAGGGTTTGGCCTAAGTTAGGGTTCCTAGTGGGGTGGGAGTCTGGGGGTGGGCCTCTCTGTTCTCACCATGCCCCAACCAGTCCCCCAAACAGCCCTTATGCTTTCTGCACCTGGACAGTTCCCTGCTCTCACAGCTATGGCTTTGCCACATGGTCATGGCACCTGTGTGGCTGTGTGAAGGGGGCTGGAAGGTACACCCAAGACTTGGGGATAGGAGAGATGTCGGAGCCTGAGTCCAGTGTTGGCCGAGAGAGTGCCCTGTCCTTGCATTCAGTGGGGTCTGACCAACACGATATAGATATAGATATAGATATAGATATAGATATAGATATAGGTATAGATATATCACCTCTCTATCTTTCTATTCTCAGCAACAGCATTCTAAACCACTCTGTTCAGAACTACTGGCCCAATGGTTGGAGTCACACAAGCACCATAATGTTTGAACAACAGCAGACTTTTCCAAAATGTGTTTACACACATTATCCTTGAGGTCTTTGCCCACAAACTTACCATCTCAGAAAGGAAACAACATAGGCATAGAGTATTTCTATTATGGTGATGAAGAGTTTTCAAGGATAAGACTAAAGATCAGGAGGGAACAGAAACAGTGTCTTAGCCAGGGAGCCTGGCTCTGTGCCAGTGATTTGCAGACTGGACTGTGCAGCAGAATCGCACAGTGCTGACCGCAGCCCCGAGGGGTCATCCAGCTGGTGGAGAGGATGGAGAGGGAGGTTTTGCATCTCTGACAAGGTCCCAGGTGATGGGGATGCTGATGCTGCTGATTTGGGGACCACACTTTGAAAACCACCCTCAGGTTACTGACTATCCTCTCATTCTTTTTTTTTTTTTTTTTTTTTTTTTTTGCGGTACGCGGGCCTCTCACTGTGTGGGCCTCTCGCATTGCGGAGCACAGGCTCCGGATGCACAGGCTCAGCGGCCGTGGCTCATGGGCCCAGCCGCTCCGCGGTATGTGGGATCCTCCCGGACCTGGGCACGAACCCGCGTCCCCCGCATCGGCAGGCGGACTCTCAACCGCTGCGCCACCAGGGAAGCCCCACCCTCTCATTCTTCTCCTTCTCTCCCTTTTACTCAACTTGACTTCTTTGATCTCAGTTCTGCTCTGTGGACAGTGCTCTGAGGGACCGCTGAGCAGGCTGTTCACAGTCCTGCTGTGTACTTACAATTATTTCTAGGACACACACACACACACACACACACACACACCTCTCTGGGACTGTTCTGGAACTCACCTGGTGTGTAGAGGGTCCTGCTGGATGGAGTGACCTGGAATGCACCTCTGTCTGGTAACTGAACCCCCAGGACTGACCCAGAGCTCAGAGCTTTATTTGTTTACTGCTTTCATGAAGCGGTCCCTTAAGAGTCGGGGCTGGGGAGCAAGGGCGTGGCCCTGTGGGATTTGCCTTTGTTTTCTCTTCTTAAGACCCACCTGCGTGTCCCACGCTCACAGCAAGCAGCCCTCACGGCTCTGGCTGCGGGACCTACCTCAGGCAGCCTCACCCGGCCTTCCTGGAAGGAGCAAGTCTTGGGGTCATGAGTGCAGACATGCCGGTATTTACACCAGTGGCAGCGGTATGGGCTCTCCACGCAGGACAGGCACCTGGGCACAGAGGAGGAAGAGGCACACATCATAGAACCTGCATGAACCAAAAGCAGAAAGCCTAAGACTCTAGGGCCTAGCAAAACATGTTTTTTTTTTTTTTTTTTTTTTTTTTCTCAGTACGCGGGCCTCTCACTGTTGTGGCCTCTTCCCGTTGCGGAGCACAGGCTCCGGATGCTCAGGCTCAGCGGCCATGGCTCACGGGCCCAGCCGCTCCGCGGCATGTGGGATCTTCCCGGACCGGGGCACGAACCCGTGTCCCCTGCATCGGCAGGCGGATTCTCAACCACTGCGCCACCAGGGAAGCCCGCAAAACATGTTTTCATAGTAGGAGAAACCACCTTCAAACGCTCAGGAAGAGTAGATCTTGTAAAAATCCATCCCTTTTCTCTCCAAGTCCTCAGGAAGCCAAGAGTCTCTGGCCTCCGCCCTCACTCAGGTAGCTGACAACCCTGATCCCCCAAGAGCCTCATCAACAACCCTCCATTTTTATAGGATGGCGCCCTCTTTTGCTGAATTGGGAAACAATGAGGTCTGGGGTAGAGGGGCTCATCCAGAGAAACCATGAGTCAGGACTAACAGTGAAATTGACCTTTAATTCAAATTGACTCCAGGGTCTCTGCTGACAAGGACCCACGTGGACACACCTTTGCAGAGGAAGGTCCTGAGGCTACCCCCTCAGTGTGATGGGTAGAGTTGGCAACCCTACCTCTACTCACCATTCCCAGGAAACACAGGCAACTTTATAAAAGCTACTTCCTGTTTAAAACCAAACATGGTTCCCTTCTCCCAAAGGGTCGAACCCAAATGCCTTGCCATGCAGGCCGAGGCCTCTGTGGTATCTAGATCCACTGTCCCCACATGTGTCTGGTGCTTCAGCCAAGAACAGGCCATGCTCTCCCCATGCTGTCCTTCTACCTGGAGTACCATTTCCTCTACCTCATCACCTCCTCTTCCTTCTTTGACCAACGGAGAGTTGGTCTCATTGGGGCCCTCATCCTATTCATCCTTTTGTTTCTGTCTCTGGAATAGTACTGGTCTTGTTGTATTATATTTTACTTATTCATTGTCCTGTTCATCCACTGGTCCACTAGGACATGATTCTTGGGGGGTAGAGATCGAGTCTTTGCATCTTATTAATTTTTTTTTTTTTTTTTTTTTTGCGGTATGCGGGCCTCTCACTGTTGTGGCCTCTCCCGTTGCGGAGCACAGGCTCCGGACGCACAGGCCCAGCGGCCATGGCTCACGGGCTTAGTTGCTCCGCGGCATGTGGGATCTTCCTGGACCAGGGCACGAACCCGTGTCTCCTGCATCAGCAGGCGGATCCTCAACCACTGCGCCACCAGGGAAGCCCCATCTTATTAATTTTTGATGCTCCTTGTCTAATGAGTAACACGCTGTCTTGCATATAGGATGCTTAAAATCATTTTATGGACTGAATGGAAACTTCAAACATGATTTCATCCACCTATTGTATTTTCTTAGAGGGGCAAAAGGGGAGTGAGAGATTAGGCCACCAAGTGGTAAAGACATGGCAAGCTCTGTGGGAAGAAGCAGGAAGAGAATTCCAATGTCGAAGAAATTTGGCTAGGAGGACTGGCTGCCTCTTACTGGGGTGCCAAAGAGAGCCAAGCTCTGGACTCGCAGCTGCCATAACCAGACAGAGCCCACCAGCCTAGAGCCCCAAATGTCTATGGTTATGTTAACTAGCTTGTCCTATATGGAGAAGAAAACAGAACATTATATTAAAGCAAGCAAAGCTTTTTGAGATCAGGTTCTATGGCTTTCAAACTGTGCTCTATGGAACGCTGGGGGTTCCGTGAAGCTTCTTTGGAGACTGTGTGAGATGTGTGGGGTTCCTAGACAGAGGGGTTCCAGGCCCCCTCGACCCGCAACCATCTCCTGCTTCCACCTGTTTTGTGTATTGGGCTTTCACACCTAATTTTGGTTGAAGAAAGGTTTCTATGGTGAAAAACAGGTTTGTACCTTCTCAATATTATCCAGGCCCATCATTTTGGAGAGGAAATAATAATAAAGTAACAGTAAAATGTACAGTGCCTAAACAGTCGGCCAGACGTGGCTCTAACCGCTCTCCTTGTAATAGCTCTTCCAGCCCTAGCAGCCATCCCGTGGGCTGAGCAGGGCTGATGAGCAGGGACAGCAACCAGCGGTGTCCCAGCCGATGGGACCGTGCCCTTGCCATGTCAGCTGTTAAATATTTGGGTGACGCCCCAGGACGAGGACTACTATTTCCTCATTTACAGAGGATACTGGGGCACAGAAGGGTTACTTTTCCTAGCTGGTCCGACCCCAGAGCCCAAGTCTCCGTCGTCCGTGGCTTCCCCCGGGAAGTGGAGGCTTCAGTCAAACAGAGCCAGGGCTGGAGCCGGAGCCAGAGCTAGAAGCCCAGCCCAGGCCAAAGCCCGCCTCTGACCGTCGCCAGCCTGAGTCCCGACCCAGCCTGCGGGGGACTGTGCAGAGCTGAGCGTTCGTTCAGGTGACTCGTTGGACCACTGCCTGGACACACGTGGGGCCTTCTCTCCCTCCTCAGACGACTCTTCTCACCTGGGGTGCTGGTTGCTCTGTTCTTCAGGTAATAAGCACCCCCCTCCTCAACAGATGGTGTAAAGCGAATCCCGTTAGCAGACTTATGCCAGAGAAGATGCAAGGCTAGGGACTTGGAGTTCCCCAGCCCACAGATTATCACCTGCTCATTCTAGCCTCTTCCCCTTAACCCTGTGGGTGCCAGAGGAGGGAGTCTCTCTCCTTCTGGGGGTGAAGGAGGTCACCTTCCAGGGCCTCTAGATGGTAAGTCCTTGGGAAAGTGGTGGGGTCTTCTATCTTTGGATGAACTCTGACCCCAGAAACAGGGAGCTGAGTGAGGCTGGAGGGGCACTTACGAATTGTGGACGCTGCAGTTGTAGAAGACAAAGCTGGTGCTGGCAAAGGTCATGCCTGTCTCCTTCGACTTGAGCTGCAGCTGGACGACATGGTGGTCCCCTGTGGGCGGAGGCAGCCATGAGGTGGAGGTGGGGTGGGGGACGGCCACTGCCCCTTGTCGGGTCCCACTGAGAGTAATGCACCCCGGCAAAGGGGAGCCCACTCTCCAGGGGGTGTGCTTAGCTCTAACCGGATTCGGGTTCAGTCGGGCCCGGTCCCAGGACAACCCCGAGAACAGCTGCAGAGGGTGATTCTGGTCTATTTCTCCTTCCACACTGTATTCCTGGCACCCACCTCTCATTTGCTCACCACGTCCTTTCCGGTCTACGCACACACACACACACACACACACACACACACACACACACTCTGACAGGTATTCAAATGTGCATTCACATACATGATATCCATGCAGCCCTCTCAGAATTACAGATGCACACATTGATTAGCTACCAGAAGAAACACATAGATTCTTAGCAGTGCTGCCGCAAACTATGCCAGAGGTTTTACATGTAGGGGTGTGAGCACTCACGAGCTCGTTCCCCATCTCTGTAAGGAAAGACCCTGTGCTGACACCCCCTCCTCCGGTGGGCTCCATTCGGGCAGGCATCCCTGGAATCCTCAGCTGGCACCAGGGAGGAGCTGGGACCCATGTTTAATTCACAGCCCTGACCCCAGGCCCCTTGTTCTGTGCCTTCCCCGAGAGGCTCATTAATCAATCGGCTCGGAACCAATGTGACAAGCCCAAATGGGAGGGCCAACATGGCATCAGGCTGCCCAGGCCGTCCTGTCCCTCCCAGCGCTGGGCCTCTGTCCACCCTGTCCTTCTCGAGGCAGCCGGCCATCAACAGGAAGCTCTGGGGAGGCGGGGCGGGGGGTGGGCAACGGTTCAGGGTCAGAGACCCAGCAGTGCAGGCAGGGGGTAAGGAACCAGATGACCCCCGCGCCCCATCCCTCCTCCTGCGCCCCTCCACGCCAGCCCTCTCGTGCTCCAGCATGACCTCTGAACTTGACCGGCACGCTCTGCCACTGTGCTGGCCTTTCCCTGTCCCGCCTCTTGGCACTGTTCCTCACCCAGGGTGAGGCTGACTCCTGGATGCTCACCTGGTTTCAATTCCAAAGGCAGCAGAGGGACACTCCATCCCCCTCTTCCTGTGACATCCCTACCAACGCACCCCGCTTCCTCTGACCCCCCCTTCCTGTGCGCTCCCTCAATCCCGCGTGTCTGTCCTGAGTTCCCATCGTCCAGGTGGCAGGAGGAAGGACTTGGCCACCCCGCTTTGCCTCTGGGGACCACTCACCGTTCTCCGTAATGATCCGGGGCACCTCCTTGGCTGCTGGGGAGTAGCACTGGATCTGGTTGCCCACCACCAGCCCGTCCATCTCTGACAGGTCCTCGAAGGTGCAGTTGACACCAGCTGACAGCTCTGGGACATTGTATGTCTCCAGGACCAGCTGTGAACAGCCAGGCAGGGGGAGAGAGAGGAGGAGAGAGAAATGGGAAGAGGAAGGTATGGGATAAAGGAAGGAAGAGGGGGAGCAAGAGAGATCAGAGAGAAAGAGAAGAAAGACAAGCATGAGGCAACATTGACACACAGAAGAAGAGACCCAGTTTATGACGGGAGAGGATAGGGAAGGTGGTGGGACGGTTAGAGACAGAGACGAAAGAAATAAGCGTCGGAATGGATTTGGCCCCAGGAAACAGAACGTTTAGGGGATTTGTAGGTGGAGAGAGGCCCCGAGGAACTGCTGGTCAGGCTCCTCTCCGTTATCCCCAACTTCGGAAAATGGCAACACCAGCCGCCACGTGCCCAGCCAGAACGTGGGCGCCATCGCCCCCTTTCCTCCCTCTGCACATACATCTTTCCCATCTCAAAGGCAAGGAGAGTGCTCCAACACCCGCCCTCTCTTGGTGGTCCCTCTTCCAGGTCATTTCTGGTGTCAGTTTTCCCTGTCTTTCTACCCCTCGCGCACAAAGCCTCTTCCCGGACAGTCCTGCCTGCCAACGTCCCCCTCTTCCATCCCCGGGGACACATTCTTTAACACCCCTGCTCTGCTCCGGAGCGGCCTTGCTGGCCAGCTAGGCCCAGCCCTCCCAAGGGGTGTTGGGCTGAGGCCCTCTGGGCCGGGGGGAGGGCTCTTCTGACGTCCCTGGGTCCCGGCCCCACGGCCTTACCAGGACATTGTACTGAGAGACGGAGATGTTGCTGGGATGCACCGTCAGCCGGACGCACTGCTTCATCTCAGAGGCAAACCTGCGGGGCTCTCTGGACCGCTCACAGCGCTCCTTCCGGGTGCACCTGGGAAGGACAGGGTGACTGATCAGGGACTCAGGAGGAGACCGCGGGTCCAGCGAGGGGCCGGCGCGGAGGTCAGGCATTGCCAGCGGCTTCTGGGACGTGTCCGAACTGAGCATGCCCAGGACTAACCTTCTAGTCTCCTTCCTCCAGCCTGGTCCTCCCCGATCAAGCCCAAAGTGGAAGGAGAAGGTAATTCCAATCACCGGTTGCCACATGCGAGACCCTGAGAGTCACCCCAGGGCGCCCTCGTGGCCTCCTCATTCACAGAAAGAGCTGGAAGTCCTGTCTATTCCCCCTCCCCACTCAGCCTCAGCCCCCCACCCCCTCGCAAACCGAGACTGTTCTCTCCACGTAGCTCCTCTTTCCGACTTCCTCGTCTCTGTGCAAGCCAGCTCCTCTGTCTGCACTGCCCTCCCGCCACACTTTTCCCCATTCCAACTTCCACCTGTCCCTCTAGACGTGGTTCAACTTTAATGCATCTGCCGTGGGTCTCTCTTCCCACCGACCCACTCCCACCCCGGGCAAAGTTAAGGGCACTTTGGTGTTTCCCACCATCTAGAACTTCTTAGACTACATGACAATGATGGGGCTAAGCGCAGCCCTCTCCTACCAAGTGTGAACTTCTCAAAAGAAGAAACTATTCCTGACTTACTTTGCAAGCCCCTGCATATCTCCTGCCCAGCAGACAGAAGGTAAACGTAGGTGGGCAGGAGGGATCGAAGTTGCAGAGTGTAGAAGTTCAGAGCACGCTCTGGAGCCAGGCTGCGCTGGAGCCGAATCCCAGCTCGTGCCCCGGCATCACTGCTATAGAAGGTTCGCTATCGTTGCCTAGTGTCCTCGTCCTGTTATTGTTCAAAGTGTGCCTTGGTCACCAGTGGATCACATCCAGGTGACCTGGGACCTTACGGTCGTAACTGATGGGGGCTTGTGAAAGACGCACATACACGTCACCGTGGTCACCCAAATGCACGCAGCACACATAGGGGAAGGCACTGAAGCTCTCAGCCGGGGCCAGGGCTTGCCCTGCCTTCCGGTGGGAGTTGACTGCTTGGAGGTATTTGACTTTCAGGGAACAGTATTGAACCCGAGCTGGATAAGCCTGGTGAACATGGAGCTGCACTGAGTGCCCATGATTTGGAACCTCTGGGCTACGGATTCTGCTGTGGGGTGGTGGTGAGAGAAGGCAGGGTCCTCAGAGGGACAGGTTGAGGTAAGATGGGACTGCAGGGAAATCCGTCCTGAGTGCTGATCTCTTTTGGTTAAAGAGGAGAGACTCTGCCGAGAAGGGAGGGGGTCAGGGGCTGTTGCAGGAGAGGAGGGAGCACCTGGCAAGGAGCTGAGAGTAGGGAAGGGAACAGCCAGGGATACGGACGGGAACATCTGTCTCAAGAAGCAGATGGGTGAGGCGTAGGGTAAAAGGTGAGGGGAGAGAGGCACCTGGATACCCTGAGCTGCTCTCGGGGTGACTCTCAGGCACAGAGGAAACCTGCGGGGGCCTCTCCTCCCAGCCACGGGGACAGAAGTATGTCACCCACATCACCTGGAGTTACCAAATGGAGTCCAGGTAGAAAAGAGGCAACTCCTTCTCTCTCGCAGTGGGTACAAAGGAACTTCGTTGACGGATCTCAAGACAAGGTCTATCTGCATGGTTTGCTGCTCCCGGAGTTCATGAGGCTGCATCTTGGCCTCGGTGGGAGGGACGGCCTAATAGTGGAGGGTCTGAGAGGAGAATTTAGCTGAGAAATCACTGAAGGGGTAGACTAAAGGAAGAAAGGGGAGATATGGACAAAAAGGATGACCTTGGAGTTAAGTGGATGTGTAATGCAGAAGTAAAACACAATTCTGAATAAAATAATCATGGCCACCAGTCATTGAGCTCTTATTGGGCACTGTGATAAGGGTCTTACAGTTTATGTCACTGAAGTCTCCCAGCGGCAATGGGAGGTAGGTAACCATTTTAAACCCCACCTGATAGATCAGGAAACTACAGAGAGCAGTTAGTCCCTTGTTCAAGGTCATCAGCTAATCAGAGGGAGCCTGTATGAACACAGATGAACTCTGGAGCCTCCATTCTCACCCACTGTGCTCTACCTCCCTGAAGCTTCTAGACTAAACCCATTTTCCTTGCCATCCTGCTGTCCCCTTCTGTGCTTAGGGCAATTAAAAAATGTCCTCTCAATCTTCTTCTCTATGCTAATCGCTGTTTTTGCCTGCCACTGGAAGCACTTTGAATATTACTGAGACTTGTGAATTCTCCAGGACCTGTCTAGGAATCTCATCCCAAGGGTGAAAGGTCAGATGTGAGTGTGGTCGTCTCCAAGGCACCCCCAGGCTGTTCTAGCAGACCCAAGCCAAGAAGGGCATCTGCCTAAAAGTCTGGGAGGTTAATTTACCAGGCTAGCTCCTCTGCGAGGACTTCATTACCTCCAGCTATTAAGCTAATGTTATGGACTTTTCCAGGGTGTCTGCACTGACATCACTATTAATAGTGTTATTTCTCCCATTAACAGCAGACCCAGAGAGCTGATACAGACTTCAATTATTCACTGACTCCCCAACTTTGAAGTTCCTATTTCCAAGAGCAATCAGTAGATCTGAAAAATGTCTTTGATTAAATTATGCACAGAGGAAAAATGAAGCTGCTTTCAGCCCAGACATCACCTGAAGTTACCAAATAGAGCCCAGATAGAAAAGAGGTAACTCCTTCTCTCTTGCAGGAGGTACAAAGGAACTTGGTTGAGGGATCTCAAGACAAGGTCTATCTGCATGGTTTGCTGCTCCCAGAGTTCATGAGGCTGCATCTCTCCACGGCTCCCGAGAGTCCACAACTAAACAGGTATCATCTCCCACAGACTTAGGTCTTACCAGGGAAGCCACCCATGGCTTACAATTTTAAACATCCCATCCAACTGTGTAATCTTGGGCAAATTACTTAACCTCTTGCTGCCTCAGTTTTCTCATCTATAAAATGGGGACAAAATAGTACCTACCTAATAGAGTTATCATGAGGGTTAAAAGATGATGCAAGTAAAGCATTTAGAACAGAGCATAGCTCATACTTAATAAGCCCCCAATAAAACCTAGTATTATCCCATCCCTCCTCTGCTTTCCCATCCAACCCCTCCAAACTGCAGCTGACGCAGAAGCACAGCTCTCCTCCCAGACTGGACCACGGGGCAAATCAAAGATGAAAAGACAGCAATGGCTGCAGCACTCTTCCTCTTAATGATGGAGGGGGAGCCCCAGATGGCAGGAGGGAGCACAGAGGAAACGAGTGGTCTGGGCTGTAGCTCTGCTTTCTTCCTAGCTGTCAAAGGGTATTGAGAACTCAGCTCTCTTCCTGGAAAGTCAAGTTTAAGGTCAGTGTCAGGGATGTTTTGACATTTCTGCCATCCCTCAGGGCCCATGAGGGAGGAAGCTGCAAATGTTCAGAAGCACAGACAATTGACCTTAGAAGTGATAGGAAAATGTAGGGGAAGAATGGATTCCTTCTGAGCTCTAAAGGGTCTGTCAGGGTAATGGCCTCCTGCTCTTCTGGGACTATGATTTTTCCATGAGGCCAGGCAAGAGCTAGGAAACGTGCAAAGGGTTAATTCATGACCCCTGGGTCGGGGGGCTTAGATGTTTCCTTCAAAGGGGCTCCAGGTACTTCCGAAAGCATGCTCTTGCATTCCACTGTGGGGACACCTTGGACGTGGTGTAAGACCCTGCTTCATCCATTTACCAGGCAGGACTCAAATCGTGCATATGCTACATGGCTTTGAGTTTCCAGACAGTCATCCCTGTCAGCACCACTGCCACCCCCAGGAAACGCAGACCTGTAGGTGGCCAGCAGGAAGCAGGCTCCAGGAACACAGCCCGGGCCCCCAGAATTGGAGTCTGGCCCCTCTAAGCTCTCCTTCCCTCCCCTCCTCCCTCCACTTTCTCTGCAGTTGGTCCTCCAGCTCCAGTTCAGAGGTGCTAAAAGCCCTTGGGGACAAAGGCCCTGGCCCCTGGAGGGGTTATTATTCAAGTCAGTGGTTCCAATGAGATTATCTTCTCTAAAGAAGCAGCTACCACCGCCTCCCCTAAGCCTGAACTTTCACTGCTGGAGAATTCCCAGCCAAGTGGAAAATTAGAAGGGAGAGGAATGGAGAAAGGAAGGGGGTGAGGGAGAGGGAAAGAGGTGGTGATTAAGTTCTCTAGAAATTAATTCCTAAATACAGTGATGGAAATATTAACTCCCAGCGCTGCTGGCTGGGCAAACAAATTTCCATTTGGAAGTGGGGCTCTCTGAGTTCGGCCTGGGCGAGCCTCCAAACCGGAGTGGAGGCGGGGGAAACCACCGCTGGTCCGTGTCCCCAGGCCCTCCAGGTAGTGTGGGTCTACCAGCCTCGGATATCAGAACTGGCTCCTTGCTTCTCCCTGTAGGAGATCCCCCATCCTTAACACTGCACGTTGGTCGTGGCCTGTGCTTGAAGTGCAGTATTTGGGGAATCTGTGTTTAGAACATGAGGAGGTTGGAAACAAATGGGGTAGGGCTCCCCCAAATGCCCTTTACAGAAAAGGTAAGAGGAACCTTATTCAAGTTGGAGATCACGGGGGCTCTTTGATCACTTCTCCACATCTGGGAACCCTGACGAGGGAAGAGACCGGGTTTCCTAACATCTGCCTTCTAGGCAGATGGTGTGTAAGGGGTTTCTTATATGAAGGGCACGGACCAGGTGAGGCCTTTCAGTACCGTGACTCTAGGATGTGGAAGCACAGATACAGAGGGCCAACTAGGGGATTTGACGTTCATGGATTTTGGTACCTGCTGTGGGTCCTGGAACCAATCCCCTGTGGATTGGTTCTGTATCTATTGAGCTGGGGCGAGAAAAATTCAGATACACTAGGATCTCGCCTGGGACTCTTTCCTCTGGACCAGAGGCTGATAAATTTTTCTTAAAGAGTCGGGGAAGGGGGCTTCCCTGGTGGCGCAGTGGTTGAGAATCCGCCTGCCGATGCAGGGGACACGGGTCGTGCTCTGGTCCGGGAAAATCCCACGTGCCGCGGAGCGGCTGGGCCCGTGAGCCATGGCCGCTGAGCCTGTGCGTCCGGAGCCTGCGCTCCGCAATGGGAGAGGCCACAACAGTGAGAGGCCCGCGTACCGCAATAAATAAATAAATAAATAAATAAAAAAGAGTCGGGGAAGGCCACAGCATAGACTGCAAAGAGTTTGCTGGGCAGAAGCGGATCTGAACAATTCCTCGCGATTGTGTAGACATCCTGCAAAGAGCCCAAGGAGAGATCATTGACTTAGCGGGTGAGTATTCAGTAGCCCTTGGAGACAGGTTAAAAAATAAAAATAAACATAAAACCAGGCTATGGGATATGCTAAGAAGCAGCACAAAAGGACTGGCATTTTGGAATCAGTTTGGACTTGATTAACGGGACATTTAGTGTGACTGTGGAACAAACTGCTCTCTCTGCCCTTTCCCAGGTGGCCCTTGGAAAGCCACACCCGTGGCTGCTGAAGACTGTCTGGGAAAGAAGACTGTCTGCCATCACAGCCCTCCAGTCCCGGGGAGGACAGCGACAGGACAGGGACCACGGAGGAGGTCCTGGGTCTGACCCATAGCCTCTGCTTACACAGCCACTGAAGTCAGAGCTAGTCCCCCAGGGGGCTGCCTGCACATCTCTCCCTTAATTTTCAAGGCGTTGCTGTAAGATGGCTCTTCACTGCCATTTTATGGCAGGGAACTGAGCCCAGACTGGGTCTGTCCACAGACAGGTTCTTAGTTTTAACCCATCCCTTCTGTTTAGGTAGCAGCATTTTTCCTTCTCTCCTCCCCTCTCCTCCCCTCTCCTCTCCTCTCCTCTCCTCTCCTCTCCTCTCCTCTCCTCTCCTCTCCTCTCCTCTCCTCTCCTCTCCTTTCCCTCTCTCCATCTTGGCAGAAACTATACAAAGTGAGTCCTGAACAGTGACCCATGCCAGGGCATCCAGGGAGGGCATCCTTCCAAGAGAAGAAATTTGCAAAGAGGAGGGGTCCCGGGGGGGGGAGGGAAGGACTTTATAAAAGCTGATCTTATCTTTCGCCTGTCAATGTCCTGAGTTACATGAGCCTCCCAGGAGTGACGCTGATGGCCCTGCTGAAGAAAGGTAACGTCTGGGTCGATCGATGGGACTAGGTCTGTGGGGGATCCCGTTACCCACTGAGACTGATGGGCTTCTTGGCCTGGGCACGGGAGGGGAAAAGGGAGAGGGGGCTGGGGACCTGGGGGTTGGAGGGGTCTTTCCAGGCCCAGGACAGGTGAAAGCTGGGCTTCAGGGCTGTGGGTGCACTGCAGCCTTTCCTTTCTTTCACCCAAGTCAGAATAGGCTCAGGCCCAAAGGGGTGGAGGCCCTGCAAACAAAGGCTCAAGGTGATGGACAAATGAATGGTTTGTTGAAGCTGTCATTACCATTAGAAGCCAGCAAGCCTGTGGGCTGGGGCCCGGGGCTGAAAGAGAGGGCAACAGGGGTGACCCTCCGTGCTACTGGGTTGGCAAGCCTGGGCTCAGGACAACTGAGGGTGGGTAACAGGAGGGAGGGTTTCAGTTACATGAGCAGTTCTTAAGCCCGTTCAGTCTGCAACTCACCTGTACCCTTGCTGGTACAAACAGCCCTTTCAGCCCCCTGAGCCACCTATTGGTTGGGGCCCCATCTTGAACTGCATACATGCTCTCTCTCCCCTCCTGTTCCTCTCTCTCTGTTTCTGTCCTCTCTCTGTCACACACACACACACACACACACACACACACACACACACACACACACACACACACACAAAGTTTCTGCTGTCATTCTCTTCCCACAAAATCCCCCACCCTCTCACTCCTTACAGCCATGGGAAAAGTTGGCAAGAGTGACAGAAAATGGACGTATCTTGATACCACAAGGAACCCTCTTCCTGATGCTCTTGTGCACAGTTTTCCCGGGGCAGGCTGGCTGGGCCCTGCAGCACTTAGCACAGGGTCTTGTCCACGGTGTGGACCTGCCAAACGTGTTGATTCTAGCACAGACTGCCCCCCTCACCCCATCCCTGGACCAGAGGCCTGGTTCCCAAGAACTTGCTCCTGGGCAGAAGGTCTAAAGCAGGCCCCTTGTATGCCCTGAGCCTAGCACAGTGCCTGGCACAGGGTGTGTGTGTGGGGGCACGGTTCTCCTCCAAAGCGATGAAATCCCCTGCACTTTTCACCTCCCTCCTTTCCTAGTAAACTCAGGTGCCCCACGGGGAGCATCTGCAGGCCCTCTGGTCATCCTCATCCTTCCCACGCGGCCTCTGCCTGCCCCAGCCTGCTCCCTTCCCTCCTGCTTGGTCCACATCCTCATGCATCAATCTCAGCCATGAAAGTCCTGCTGGCATCTATTTCAAATGAAAAGGGGGTGCAAACTGGACATTTAGGAGAAGCAATGTCTGGCTTTGCCTTGAACTTAAGCAAGGAAGGAAAGAAAGGCCCACTGGGAAGGATTAGGAAGGGGCATGAGAGTACTTTCTGGATGAAGAAATACTGTATATCTTGATGGGGGTGTGGATTACCGGGGTTTTGCATTTATCAAAACTTTCCGAACTGTACACTGAGCATCAGTTTATCTCACTCTATAGAAATTAAACATTATATCCTGATCACAAGCATCTTAGCAGATTCTTCACCTGGCCACGTGGGCCAGGGGGTTCTCTTGGCCATTAACTCCAGGAGGGAGGGAGGGAAGGAGGAAGGATGGATGTACAGAGTGTCACGGCGGGAGGGCAGCCTCGGCCTAGGGCGCTCGTGAGCTGAATCCTCCTGGGGGGGTTGGGCTCTACGTCAGCACTGCCCCCAGCACCAGGCCCCATCCCACAAGCAGGAGGCTCAAGGTCACCGAGAACCACACCTTGAGCTGGCAGAGCCCCTTGGAGCTGGGGTGCTGGCTCTGGTGGCTGCACAGCTGGGGAATGTGGAATTGGGACGTGGTGGCAGATGCCCAGTTCACGTCCGTGACTGTTTTCTTTAGGCCACGCTGGGAGTAGAGAGGCTGGCTTCCCAGTGCAGGCTGATGGCTTCCTTTATGAACTGTCCAGACTTCACCTGACCCCAGTCCACCCCTGTTTTCTGCTGCTTGACAGGAGGCAGCTATTATGTTACTGAGGGGAAACTGAGGCCACGCAGGAAGTCGTCTCTGGTACCTCCTGCTGTCACTCTTGTTTAGCTCAGCTCTGGGGAGGGGAGGTGGGCGTACCCGCAGCGCCCCCGCCGCCGTCTCAGAGCCTCAGGGCCCCTGCTCTGCACAGGGCTCAGTGCTCTGTGGGGCGGGCCGCCATCACCAGGCAGGATCAAAGCTGACGCAGAGACCAGCCTTTGGGTCCCACAGGCATAGAGTGTCAGAGGGGGGCCAGCTTTTCTGATTACCCTTAAATGATGCCAGGTGTGAGAGGCTCACGCCAGGAGCAGCTGAGCCGTCCTCAGCCAAGCTGAAAGCCAGCTGGCCTAAGGCCCCCGAGGAAGCGATGGATCTGGAGCACAGTCCCTTTCTGAGAGGGCTCACTGAGTGGGACAAAGAAAACGACTCCCCCCCCTGCCTTGCGAAGTGTCATCTGGGTGACTCTTCTGGGTCGATCAGAGCTGATCTGGATTCCGAATGCAACCCCTTCCATCCTCTCGTACGGCGGCCAGTCTCAGGCGCCAGTGCTGTCTGTTACGATACACAGCTTTGGGTACACTCCTGTACCCAGTTTCGGCTCATCTCTAAGGTACTTGTTTTCCAGGGTAGGTTGATGGGTCTCCGTTTTTCCCCATCACAGCATATCCAAGGGATTTCAAACCTTTCCGTAGTGAACTCTAGGTCTCATTATGCCTGAGACTGTCACCTAGAGAGGGGAGGGTGCCCATCCTGGGGCCTTGGAGAGGTTGTGTTAGAATTTAAGAGGGGATGGCTAACTTTCAGAGGCACTCCTGGGGTGCAGTGAGGCAGGAAATGACTGGTAAATGCCATTGGCCACATACAGTTCAGGCTCTTAGTAAGAAAACTTAAGTCCTTCTTTTTAGTTTATAATAGTTGTGTCCAGCTCACAGCGTGTCAAGCTTCCAGGGTTAACTAGGAGTCTGGGGTTCCCGCAGCCATAGCTTGGCTGGGACCAAATTCCACAGAGTGGGTGGGGCCCAACTACTGTTGGCTTCTCCGCTCAGCGATGTCAAGGGTCTTTGGCTCCCCTGAGAAAGGCTTTCTGTTCTCCCCTCACGTCTGGGGGGTTGTCTGTACCCTACTTCTACCCCTCAGTTCATTTATCAGACTACCATTTGTCTCCACTGTATACCATTGCCTTCTTCCCACTTCTAGAGAGTAAAATGGAGCCAGCAAGGAAGAGCCACACGGGCGGATCGGCCAACACTTGGACCAGGGTTTCAAACGTTGGTCTAGTGACCCCGGGCCCAGGCGCTCTGACAGCCAGATGAGTGTTAGGACTGCAGAGGAGGGTTCTTAGGTGCTACGCACTTGAACTTACCCCTCAAATACCAGAAGATTCTGGGGGGGGATACTGAAGTCTGTTAAGTGGCTCTTAAACCACTAACTGGACAGTAGACATCACACACGTGATTTAGTGGCCCATGTGAGCCTGGAGAAAAGAGTCCAGGGATTTCCCTGGTGGTCCAGTGGCTAAGACTCTGTGCTCCCAATGCAGGGGCCCCGGGCTTGATGCCCGGTCAGGATCCCATGTGCCACAACTAAGACCCTACTGTCCAGATAAATAAATACATATTAAAAAAAATTTTTTTTTTTAAAAAGAAAGGAGTCCAATGCCTTTTTCTTGCTGTTTAGCCCTGGAAGGTCAGTCTACAGTCTACAGTCAACTTGCAACCAGAAGTGTCCAAAGATCTCCCTCCAGACCTCCAGTGTGTAATGATCCAGGGTGATTCTCATATCCTGACCCTTCTTCATTCCCATGCTGACATTTATTTTTATGGGAAGTTGACAATTTAAAGTGAAGTCAGAACAAAAGAAGGGAGATAAGTTTTACAAAAGATAAACAAAAGAAGGTAAAGATAAGATAAACAAAAGAAGGGAGATAAGATTTACAAAGGATACACAGATTTACAAAGGATACTTAGAAGGAAGAGAAAGAAAAGAGAGGGAGAGAAGGGAGAGGTCAAACAGTAGGAGAGTGGTGATAGAGAAGACGACGGAGGAGGGAGAGAATTACGGGGTGGGGGGGAGGCAGGAGGAAGCTGCCCACCGGTACTCACGTGTTGTGGAGCACACACCAGCCACAGTGGGGGTCGCCGGAGCCAAGGCACTCGCCGCAGCTCGGATACTGACCACAGGACTCCACAGGGACCCTGGTGAGCTAGGACAAGACCACACGGGAGACAGTGGTCAAGATTTTGCAGAACA
Source organism: Kogia breviceps (assembly GCF_026419965.1). NCBI lineage: Eukaryota > Metazoa > Chordata > Mammalia > Artiodactyla > Physeteridae > Kogia > Kogia breviceps. Next base: position 20,739,925 of record NC_081318.1, on the reverse strand, counting down.
CCCATGAGTTCACCAAGAACTCGTGCCATCCTATCAGGTGTATCACCTCAAACCGCGTCGAAGCAGGAAGGGGCCTAGAGCCCCAGAACCGAAAGGGATCAGATTTTGAGCAGGAGGCCCAGAAGCATCGTGGGGAGACAGCCAACTGTTAATTTCTTAGAAGTCCCTGGGAACAGACTCCACAGACTTCATAGCACATTGTTATCAGAGATACGTATATCATGCACATTAAAATTTTCCCACCACCCGAACCCCCAGATATCTCTTACAAACGTGCCATTCATCACATATTTATCTTTTATCAATGTAATAAACTCGAATGCTTCTTCTTTCTCCGCTCTTGTTTCTCCTTTGCCTTAAAGTGTTTTACCCCTTCCCAGAACTTCTCCTTCAGGTTTCATCCTTTTTGTGGTTCCAGAGAGCGCTGAACCCAAGTCCAAGACCCTTCTCTCTCTCTTTAACAAGGTTGTAAGCCGCTCGCTTTGTAGATGACACTTGCTCACTCTCTCCTTCTCATAATGTTGGCCAACTGGCTCATAAGGTTGTTCACTCTGGTGCTTTCAAAGAGCAGCTGTTGCTATTTCTCTTCCTACCCACACTCTTTTCACGACTAGAGGTTTCCTCTCCAATCCCAAAACTTTATCTTAGCTTTCACCAGCAGCTTGTCAATGTAAAATGTTCCACATGACATTTCTGTTTAGCCCAAATGCTTCTATTTCCTGCATGCTCCGAAAGATCTTTTGAATTTCTTTGTTCTCCAACGTAGCTCTGCCCTGATGTCTTTTGACATGATTTCTCAGGGCCTGAGACATAGGACGTACTTAATAACGAAACACAGCATCAAATGGAATTTTAATTTTCTTCCTAGAGCCTTGGTCTTTCTTCTCCACTTTTGCCAGTTTCTTCTTCACAAAAGGTTTTTTTTTTTTTGTAATCATTCTTTTCCATTTGGGGTACCTTTTTATCTCAGTGGAGGACTTCTTAGCTAATCTTTCAGCTTGAGCTAAGAGAGTTTGATGTGGTCGTCCTTTTAAATTTCTTGCCATCAGACAGTAGACACGAAGAAGTATAAATCGCGCTGACCTGGCCGAGCCTCTGTGCTTCATGAGCAAATGCAGAGGCCGTGTTTTGCCTGCTGCTTCGTGGTCTGCCTCCATAAAATTATGTACCACTTGGCAGGGGCTACTTGTAACTCGTGCACAGGCGAACTGGCACTAGAGTCTGCTCAATTAGTCTCGAAGCTCTCTTTTGGAATTAATTAAGAATTAATTATTATTTTCAAATCCCACATGATTCCTTTTTCCTTTCCACCTTAATTTTCTTCTTCCCTTTATATATCTTTTCTGTTTTCTCAAGTGCCCATCGAGTGATCTTAATGACCACTGTGTATTTTTACTTCTTCCACGGTACCTTTTAGCTTCCTGCTCCTGTTCCTATAGCTTTGCCCTTGGCCTTGGTGGCCCTTTCTCCACATTCTCAGATGTCTTTCTGCACATTTGGAATTTTACCTTTCCTTTTATTACTGCTCATGCAATCAGCCTGGGCCATGCCTTGGCTCTGCCTACATACAACCTTCCCATTTTTGTAATTGATCCTGACAATCAGACTCTTACAAATTATACCCCTGGCTCTACACACAGTCAGAAACCGACCCTCGCCCTGTTGCCTCTTTAATTTCCTTCCCTACCCCTTAAATGGGCATAGACACGCTGGTCATGTGAGCATATAAATAATGGTGCCCAACTCAAAGTAGCTGGACCCCTAGGAATTCATGAGTGGTAACGGGGTCCACAGTTACTTTCAATATTTCCAAAAGCCTAATGAAAACTGGATCGTTGCTATCTTGTTTGTTTGCATACTCTGTGATGTATTTCCCATACTAAAAACAGGAAATACATTATTACTTAATAGTTTGTTTAGTAGGCAAAAATCTTTCAAAACTTGATGCCTAGAGCTGAAAAAATAAAAGGGGCCATAGATGATGAAAGTTGGTAACATAAGTACATAATAATGTTTTCATATGTTCCGGCTGCTTGTCTAGCACTCCATATTTTGCACAGGCTTAAAGAGGAAATCACGGCTTGTTGAAGCAAAAGCATTTTCTTGGTCTGAACTTAATATCCTCCCTGGTTTCTCCCAGTGACATGTTCTATAATCTGTCTCCGATGGCCGTGCCATGGGGTTCTGGGGTGTACAACACAAAAAGAGCCAGCTGCTTGTTGAACCTGATCTTCTCCAAAGCACTTTGCATTCAGATTTCTACAAATATCTTGCAACTGGCATTTAATAATGCCAATACCTGGAAATGTAAAGTCCTTCGTCTCTCGATTTTAAACAAGAGTCATTTTCATTTGGTTGGAAACAGTGTAGGAGCCTGCAGAGCTGGGTTCGAATTCTGACTTCCCCATTTACTGGCAATGAGATCCTATCGTCGTCTCTGAGTCCCATTTTTTTTCTCATCTTTCAACATGGAGATAAAAATCCCCCCTAATTCACAGAGTTTCCCAAAGCACAGATGACCCAAGAGGTTTGAAACCGCCTTGTAAATGATCAGGCATACTGCAAGTGACAATTAACTATTATTGTCATCTTTGTCATTCATACCCATTTTTCATTGCATCGCCGCTTTACCTCTCCCCCTCGTCACCCCGAACTGCTCTTCCTGGGCCTCATGAACTTGGTCAGGAGTTTAACGCCTGGAAGGACTTTTCTCCTTTATTACCCTCATTGCATCAATTCCTCCTTGAACTGGGATGTCTGCCCCTAAACCATTCACTGCTTCATCTTGGCCCAGCTTCCTAGGCTTATTCAGGGCTTTTATCAACTACAGTTGGTAAAACCTACTTTTCTTTGCTTTTCATCAGGGTGGATCCCTGTTGGACAAGGACGTAAGTCCTGGGAAGTTATTATGCTACCCAACTTCCTTTCACCTTTTCTTATAGGCTCTTTCTATCTGTACGTTCAGTCATTTTTTTATTACTCTTCTGAAATTTATCTAGGTTTTCTCCATTCTTTTCAAAGCATGGATGCTAAAACCGGGAAACTGCCAGGCTTCTGACAATCCATGTAGAAGGGTTACCATCATTTGTAAGCTGAGTGCCACCCACCCCTTCACCTTTCCAGGACTTTCCCAAAGAAAACCAGGCCCAGGGAAACTTCCAAAGTCCCACCATCAGACAGCATTCTCCAGCATGGCCACGCTCACCCAGACTGACCCCAAATCTCCCCATCTACCTCATCACTTTGCCTCACTGCCCATCCCGTGCGTAATTCTGGAAAGTATCAGAAATTTGCCCGACACTTTAAATCACTTCTGAAAATTAGATTTAGCCCATCATTTATCTGGGTGCAGTTCTTTACCCGAATGGCTCTGCTTACCTTCCACGCCTTGCTGGTAAGCTACGCAGGTGGCCAGATGGATTCGGAGCCACCTTGGCGCTGTGACTCTCTCTCCCCAGATACCTAGATAGATCCTCCACCCACACCTTACACCAAGCAAAGCCGGCTCCTCTCCTGACCCTGGAACACAAACCACTCCAGACGCAGAGCCACACGACTAACTGAAACCACCCAACGCTGATTAAAGTCTTACGCTACAGTGCCAGGCATGCTAATTAGCTGAGTGAGGGAGTTCAGACCACAGGAAGAGGTGAAAAAAGAAAGTCATGGGGCGGGGGCTTCTGCCTGGAGAACAAATCAGACGGCAATGTGACCTACCTAGAGGTGACTGTATCCTAGTGATGGATGGTCTCGGAGACCACAAACGAGTGAGGTCTGTCCCCTGTGGCCACTGGACTCCAGCAGAGGTGCTGACTGATGTGGCTGCAATAGCTCCCTCACTGCTTCTAGAGACAGGACCCCTGTGTGTGCCTACACTGTGCTGGGGGAGAGTGGGTGGGGGGCTTCGGGTAGGGTAGTCTTCCTTGCACATTCTGTCGGCGTTATGCAAAAACCTGTTGGGCAGTTCGGCAGTTCCTCAAAAAGTTAAACTTAGAATTTACCGTACGATCTGGTCATTCTACTTCTGGGTACCTACCCCCAAAGAATGGAAAGCGGGGACTTGAACTTGTACACCGATGTTCATAGCAATATTATTCACAATAGCCCGAAGGTAGAAGCAACCCAAGTGTCCATGGACAGATGAATGGATAAATAAAATGTGGGATATACATACAATTGAATATTATTCAGCCTTAAAAAGGAGGGAAATTCTGACCCAAGCTACCACATGGATGAACCTTGAAAACATTATGCTATGTGAAATAAGTCGGTCGCAAAAAGACAAATATTGCATGATTCCACTTACATGAGATCTCGAATGGTCAAATTCATACAGACAGAAAGTAGAAAGTGGTTGCCAGGGGCTGAGGGAAAGGGGATGGAGAGTTGGTGTTTAATGGGTGCAGAGTTTCAGTCTGGGAAGAAGAAAAGCATTCTGGAGAAGGCTGGTGCACGCGGTTGCCGTGCAGTGAGAATGCACTAATGCTACCGAACACTTAAATGTCAAGACGGCAAATTCTACGCGATGTGTATTTTACCACAGTAAAAGAAATCATAATAATTAAAAAAAACAACTATTGGGTAGACATAAGAACACCTATTTCCTTCCCAGCAGCCTGGGTCAAGGGGGAGAAGCTTTCTGTTGGTAGACCGATAACAAATTCATGTGTATGAAATGTTCTGAGGTCCCCGAGTGAAAAGATAGGCATCGTTACTCTTTTCAATTTAATCTCAAATGGACAGAAGTGTTTGGGGTGAATGTCTCTTATCGTGTGTTGTCATGTAAGTGGATTTCTCACTCTCAGGCTCTGGACCTCCGTTTCCTGATTTGGAAAAAAAATGTCACGGCCTTGTTCTACCCAGAAATGTTCCTCACCTCCCACCCCTTCCAAGAGGCACAGGGGAGGGTCTTGGAATGCACACGCTTCCCGTGGGGTCAAATGCCCTTGGTTTTATCAAATTCTCCTGTTATTGCTCAGCTTCTGCATCAGCAATTTCTCATCCCTAATTATGACCAGGAGCATCTGTGTGCCCGTCTCCATCCCACGTCTCTTTCCCCTTCCATTACCTTTCTGGGAATCCCAAGGGTTTGCTTTATCCTTTTGCCGGCAAGGTAAACTTCCCTAAATAATATAGTGTAGGTTTGTCTGGTTTGGAACTATGCTCAACAGAATCATGACCTCTACCCCCTCGCCTATCCAGCCCCATGACCGAGACCATGAAGTTACAGAACAATGACCTGGGACAGGAAGACAAGGAGTGACTCATAACGGAGCAAAGAAGCCCATATAGAAGTGCAACTCATGGCCTTGGCCTTTGTAAGCTTTCACTCTGATCTACAGAACCCATTTTCTGCTGGGACTGGGGCCTGGATGTGTTCAGAAGTTTTGCAGTTGCCTTGAGTTCTGGCCCCTACTGTCCAGCCCGTCTGGTTTCCCTGATATTCCGAAAGACGCTTCTCCCGAGCCACACGGTCCCACTCTGCCTGTTGCCGTTAGCATTCCAAAGGGTACCTGCTGCTCTGCTGATTACATTCAGAAACGTTCCATAGATATAACGTCCAGGTGTCTGTGTGCATCTCTAATTTGTTTAAGCATTTGATGTTCTGGTTGAAATGTGAGTTATTACTCCATCTCTCCTCTTATAACTGGATGCACTAAGCCTGATGGCGGGAGTTAATCTAAATGTCCAAAAGACTTCTTAAGTACCCAATTTCCTTCAAAATTGTCAGACAAGAAAAGAAAAAGAGGCACGATGGCGCATTAAGAAACTCCAAGAGGCTGCCGTCTGCACAGCAGATGCTGTGCCTGGTACCCACCGTCCCCTGTGCTGTCCTATCCGTCTCCTGTCCCCAGGCACAGGAAGTAGAGTTGGGGATAGTCAGTCCTTGTCTAGAAAATTATCAACTCAGCAATACGTATGGATCTTAGCATCATGGTCTCAGGGAGCCTCTCAGAGCCCCTCCAGGGGCCTTTCTTTCCTTTGGTGGCCTCTGGTTGCCTCTCCAGGCATTGTTTCTGCTGACTCGGGGCCAGGCAGGGGTTTGTAGAGCCCTGTCTCCTCGTGATGACCTCTAAGCCCCTCATTGCCAGGGCTTGAACCTGTGGTGGCTGAGCCCTGGCTTGGGAAGCTGTGTTTATGTCCCGTCACTCCAGATGCCTGGAACACATTCACTCATATCCTCCTTGCTTGGAGGTGGCAGGTATTTCTGAACTTGGCAGACTGGCAAGAGAGGCCAAGGTCAGAAGGCTGGTCATGGGCTACGGCAGACTGTGTTACGAGGCCCAACTCTCCATTTCCCTAAAGTAGCCTCTAACGTCACCATGCCCATCCCTGCCCGGCTTTATGGTGAATGGAGAGGTGGAGTGTCCTTCCCACCCCTTGACCTCGGGCTTGGCCTCAGGACTGGATCTGGTCCATGGGATGGCAGCAAGCACAGGGAAAAGGTTTGAGATGTGCCTTTGTGCTTGCCCTTGCCCTCTGTGCTTCTGCTTCCCCAGGTAGCTGCTTCCTCTTCAGCCAAATGAATCCATGTGGAGCAGACCTGAGCCCACCCCACAGAGAGGAGATGAGCTCAGCTGGTGCAGCAGCTTGAAGCAGAACCGCCCAGCTTAGCCTAGATCAGCTGACATGCAATGGATCTGAAGGTCCATGAGAATGAGAATCAATGCTTATTATTGTATGCTACTGAGTTTTGGGGTGATTTGTTACACAGCATTTGGGGGGCAATAGCTAACCGATACACAGTTCCTGGGCAGAAAGTCACACCCGGGTGCAAAGGTCCTGTGAAGGGGAGAGGGGAGAAGCTGAACGAGGAGGGGTAAGGTGGCAGTGTGGTAGTTTCTATCCTGAACACCAGACAGGTCTACATAAACACTCAGGTTATATGTATCTGGCACCATGATGGGGAGATAATTAATAACTGCGTCTAACATGACAAATGAATCTTCCCAGCATCTCCCATGCTGCCCAAACTCGCTATGACCGTAGATGTGTAGCTCTCAGGGAGGCCCAGCCCCTGAGCAAAGTACCAGAAAAGACTCTGGACAGAGAATATGGCTCTTCAGATGTTAATATTACCTTAATATTAATTAAGATATATTATATCTCTGCTGACTGGAAGCAGAGATGCTCGCAGGACCCTCTGTCCTGACCTCCTGGCTGTCCCTGTGCCAGGAAGTGATTTTATCTACTTGGCAGCAATAAAACTCGTCAAGAATGATTTGCCTTGAACTTTGCAATTTCTCCTGCTTGTGCTCTGGCCAGGGGGCTAGTTCAGTAGGGGCCTCACTTGAGAGCAGACTGATGTCCAGGGGCAAGGGGAGTGGCAACGGCTGTCACCATTGTCCCCACCTGCCTCTAGGCAGGGGTTCTGGGGTCAAGCTCGTGGCTACTCAGAACAGCAAGGACGACAGCCCCAGAGCACGAGGTCCGGGGAGCCGAAGTCCTGAGCTCTAATCCATTCTGGGTGTCTGGGTGACCTTGAACAAATCCTCCCCTCTTCTTTTGCCCTCACTGACTCATTTTCAGATAGGAGGCCCCGGCCTCCTCTGCCTTGGAGAATTGGTCACAAAATACTACTAATACACATGGTCTGGGAAGCTCTTTGCAAATAAAAAGTAGCAGATGTTGCAGAGGCCTGCAATTTGCTGCGGTTAGTAAGTATAAATGCCTAATAGGAAGCCAGTTTGTTCTGGGAACTCAGACAGCCAAGGAGTGAGCTTGATGCTGGAATCATCAACATATGCTGGCCCTCGTTAGCAAATGGCAGTAGCTGGGCCAGGAGCTCTCAGTGCGATTTCTGCAGCCTCTAGAAATCACCCCATCCTCACGCCTCCTGGTGTGGGCTGTGCCACAGTGGCCCGTGTTCCATTTAGCCAGACCCCTTGCCAAGCGAGGAGCAATCCCCTTCCCTGCTGCACAGATGCAAAAGCCACAACCCAGAGAGGCTGAGTAGCTTGCCCAAGGCCACACAGCACAGGGCGGTGGCAAAGGTGGAAACTGAAATGAAGCCGGGGTTGCAGCCTGCATCGGGCCAATGCACACTTGACCCCTTGTACACAGGCTAGGGGATTGAGAAACCTCTGGTCCCTCCACTGAACCCAAGTTCCCGGGTTGAAAATTCCACAGCACTGGAGGCTGCTTACTGTAAACCAGGAAGGTCTGGCTGAGTTCAGGAGCTGAGGGGCCCCTTCAGGGGGCAAAGGGGTCTATCACTGAGTAGGAGCCCTAAAGAGAGGTTGACAGCAGGTCTCAGTAAGCCCTCCTCTTCCAGGGAGACCCCCCGGCTCCTTTAAGCATGGCTGGGGAGGAAAATGGAGTTTGGAATAGCTTATCTCAGGGCCAAGTAGAAGCAGAGATTTGGGGGCAAGACAGACCTGGATTTGAAACCTGGATCTGCCACTTCCTCTGTGGCTTGGACAACTTTCTTAACCTCTCTGAGCCTCCTTTCCTTCATCTAAGGATGACAGGAAGCACCCTGCAGGGTTGTTCTGGGGGTGCATTGAGATGACACATACGAACGTGTTAGTGCCATGCCAAGAACAACCCTGTCGTTCCAGCGTCTTTCTCAGATGAAACGCCCCCATGAGGGGTGGTGCGAAGCCACCTTTATCCGACCACTCTTGGTACTCATTTCAGGCACAGCAAATGAGAACTAACGAGCAAGAGAGTGAATGCTTGTGTGTGTGCATGAATGAATAAATTTGGTTCCTGTCAAGCTCCTACATAGTCCAAGGACCCCATGGAGGTCACTGATTTGACAATCTTGGCTTTCCCCCGAAATCCATCATTTCTGGATTATTGCCACAATTTCACCTCCTAGTGTAAAGGTCCAGTTGGGCTCTCGCGCTCACATTCGCACAATGGGCTCAAGAAACCTTGCAAGGTGGGCCAGTCCAGTGCATTTAATAGAGGAGACTGGCAGCCACACCCACATCCTGCCCAGAAGGACCCCGCACCCAACATGTAGGTGAGAAGGTGCCCAGGATGGGATGAGTGTTTCACGGGGTTAATAGCAGAAAGGGAAACAATCTAGCTACCAGTCCCCTCCTTTTTCAGGTGAAGCTCAGCTGCTGCAGGGTTTGTTCAAGGCCACATGGCTACTGACACTACTCTTTTGATACCCAATCCCTAGATACAGGCTCCTGCCCAAGACATCCGCTCGTGACCTAGCCCTAGGGACAGGGATGAAGGAGGAGGCCGAGCCCCGGGACTCACACCCAGGGGGAATGTGAACCTCCCTCCCCACCCCCAAGCCCAGTAGGTGGGCAGAAGCCTTTGTCCCTGGGAATCAAAGCGCTGCTCCAGGTCCAGCCATCTTTCATCAAGCTCCGCTGACCGACCATGGCCCCATCCAAGCTGGGACTGGGGACCTGCTGGTATGAGTTTCCCAAACTCAGCCTGCTCAAGGGGGGCCTTTGTTCCAGCAGCCAAGAAGCGGGTGGAGGAGGGGCTGGCATGGTGACACCTCTATCCAGGCCCGGCAGCTGAGCCAAGTGAGCTCCGAGGCATATGCCGAGACCCTCTGGCTCGCTGGCACGGCTCTTTGTGGGAAGTGGCAGGGCAGGCCTCCTCCACCCAGCACCCAACCTTCGCTCCGACTGCCTTCTGTCAAGGTCAATGCTGGCAGCATCCCCAGCAATGGTCTGACTGTTCAAACCGAAGAAGGGTTGCGGGCAAATGGCACACTGATGTGAATGAGTGTGCAGGGTGTGTGCCCAGACATGTGTGCTTGGTAGTAGGGGTGGTGTTTGCACACATCTATGGGCAGAGGTGCTCTGGACCACAGGAGCAGGTTTGGAAATCAACACGGCTTTTCTTGCAGAATCCCTTTCTGGGTAGGTGGCTCCTTTGTATAGCAAACAAACATCTTCCTTCAAAAAGGAATTCAACCCTGGGAAAAATCATGGTGTCCAGATGAATGGAAACTGACATCCCTCAGCAGGGAGGCTTCTAGGTCCCTTCTCACGCAGCCAGGTGCTGCCGGCTTAGGAAGGAGACAGAGACCACACGTGCCCCCAAGAAGCCTAAATCCTCTTCCTCCACCCTCACCCCTTGCCTCAAAGCAGCCAACTAACTCTCACAGACCTATGCGAGCTCCCCTTGTGGGGTCAGGGGTCGGCCTGCTGGTGGGCAAAGTGGAGGGGGTCCTCTGATGTCGGAGTCATCCTTGGATGTGGATCATCTGTGCCCACACGGGCAAGTATGACCTTTTCATTAAGAGATGCTGCCCTGAGGGTGTTTTCCAGAGTTCTTCAAATATGAAAGGACAGCAGTTAAAATGACAGTGTTTTAAAAGGTTTTCATGCTTTCTGACTTTCTGTCAGCGGGGGTTTAGACTGGTACAACATTTTTGAGATGTAATTTTGTAGTTATTACTAAAATCTAAAATGACCCAGGAAGTCCTCCTCTTAGAATCTTTCTTGTAGAAATACTAGCACCCGGGTACAGGTGCATGGCTGTGTATTATCACTGTGGCTTTGTATGTGATAACGACTATTTGGAAATAACGTAAAATGTTCATCCTAAGGGGACTGGTTAAATAAATCGTGCTACATCCATACTCTGAGATAAAGTATGTCTGCATCATTGACATGGAAAGATATTCATGACCCATCTTTGAGTTAAAAAAGCGAGTTACATAAACAACAAGGATTTACTGTATAGCACAGGAAACTATATTCGATATCTTATAATAAACTATAATGGAAAAGAATCAAAAAAAGGAATATATATACATATATATGTGTATACACACATATATATGTATATATCTATGCATAACCGAATCACTTTGCTTTGCTGTACACCTGAAACTAACACAATATTATAAATCAACTATACTTCCATTTATAAAAGCAAGTTACAGAAAAAGTATATAAAGACTCAGTTTTTAATTTTGAAAAGACAGCTCTGTAGTTATGTATTTATAATATACAGACATATTTTGGGGCACAGAATAACATCTGGAGTGATAGTAAAACTGCAAACAGTGGTCAACTCTGGAGAGTCTGAATTTTTCACAGACAGGGTATAATTTAAAAATTTTTTTGACTTGGAAAATTCAAGTAATTTTCAAAAGATGCTTTAAGCTTTAGTCTTTTATTATTTTTATTTATTTATTTATTTTTTTTTTTTGTGGTACGCGGGCCTCTCACTGTTGTGGCCTCTCCCGTTGCGGGGCACAGGCTCCGGACGCGCAGGCTCAGCGGCCATGGGTCACGGGCCCAGCCGCTCCGCGGCATGTGGGATCTTCCTGGACCGGGGCACGAACCCGTGTCCCCTGCATCGGCAGGCGGATTCTCAACCACTGCACCACCAGGGAAGCCCAAGCTTTAGTCTTTTAAACCAAATTAATTAGTCAGCTCCAAATATATTTTAGGGTCCAAGTTTTGAGTTTTCCTTATACCCACTGATTTCTAACATTTGGGAGCTATGAAAAGGATCCACAACTGATTGGTCTGTCCCTCTTGGCTGCCTCGTGATGACCAGCGCCCTGGAAGTGTATGGACCCTGACACATTGAAGAGTTTTCTCCTTGGAAAATTAACTATAGCTCATATTGAGTGTAGGGGGCATTTCTGCCTGTGGTCCCCACATGGGGACCTGGGCCCTAGTCCTAGACCTGCCCCTAACTTGCTGTGGGCAAGAGTCCTTGCTTCTCAGGCCCTCAGTTTTCAGATATAACTTGATCTCTATCGTCCTTTCTAGCTGGAAGAGTCCATCATAGTTAAAGGCTAGAAAAGCCTCCAGGAATTTCATTCCAGCATCTTCCCCCATTTTATTCCATCTCGGTAACTTCGAATAACGAGGTGGTTCAGGGCTGCCCCTTCCCTAGTTCTCGTGATCTTGAAAAAGTTAGATGACATCAACCTGAAATATATTTTGCCATTATTACCAGAAAGAAAATTACCACAACTTGGGATCACCAACTACAAAAACACCAGTGTTTATTATTATCAGTTCTCTATCTATTATTAATATAAACAACTGTGGGGTCAGTGAGGGGCTGCAGTGCTCAGGAAAGGTGGCTGCACTGAGCCCAGCCTGACAGTAGGCAAAAGCACAGGCTTTCTAACCCTGCCTTAGGTTCAAATTCTGGCTCAGCCAACTGCCAAATGTGTGACTTGGGGACAGTTACTTTATGTCTCTGAGCCTCAGTTTCCTCATGCATAATGGAAATAAACAGGGTGTTCTGCTGTTAGGTGATAATTAGATCCCAGCACAGGGTAATAAGGCTTTCGCGTGCTCGCCAGGCTTCGCGTATTCCAGGCGGCAGGGCGGAGGAGGTAAGGCAGAGTCTCCCGCTTGCATCGGCCAGGAGCTGACCCCGCTGGACTCCAGCCGTGGGTCAGCTTGTCTCCATTAGGAGGTTCACTGTCGGGGGGTGAGCGGTGGTGTGCGGGGGTAACTCATTCATTTCACGTTGCCTGCAGCTGGGGAATCGGATCTACATCAGACTAAGACTCAGAGTAGATTTCCCCTCTTCTGAAATGAGAAGTGGCTGGTCAGGGCTATATTTAGATGGTGACTCAGCGAGGTCAGATATAATTGCTGGTCCGGAATGGGGGTGGGGAGGAGGAGGTGTCTGATCCTAGCCGATGCGTGCCCATTCTCAGAGGACGTGAGTGGTGTGGCCAGAGGAAGGCCAGGAGCCTCAGCTACCCTCTGTCCCTGTTCACTCAGGTCTCTGATACAGCAACCAACAGCCCCTAACGTCAAAACGTCATTGCCAACGACAGACGAACTCAGTAGATGGAGAACCTGGGGGAGGAATCTAGGAGTGGAGAGGCCACCGGGGGCAGGGGGGTCCCCGGGGAGCTGGCAGTACAGCTCTTAGGACTTGGCCTTTGCAGTCTGACGGGTTGCCACTCGGACTCTAGCTCTACCACTTACTTAATAGCTTGGTCAGGCCCTTAACATTTCCCAGCCTCCCAAAGGTTACGCAGATTACATAACACAGTACATGTAAAACACTGCACATGGTTCCTGGAGCGTCCACACCAAATAAATGGCAGCTATCATTACAGGGGTGACAACCGCGGCCGATTCACCTTTGGGGTTTACTTCTCTTTATGGACCAGAGAGCGTTCTCCTAAAGGAAAAATTCAGCCTTAAATTTGAAGTTCGCCTTTAAAGGTTTCCAGATGTGCCCCCGTGATAGCTGAACATTTCTGCCGGTGGTTACTTTAGAAGCAGTGTTAGAGAAGGAGTTTGAACTTGAGAGAAACTGTGCTGGGACCTCATGATCTCTCTTATTCCTGACACCCCCAACTTTACAGAATGACTCCCTGTGGTCCCCAGAACTACAGCCCCCTCCCTGTTAATAGGGGTTTGGTTCTACAGCCAGCCCAGAACTTTCCAATCAGTTCCTTGCCTCCTACTCTCCCCTCTCCGGCTTTTCTGATAGGCTTTCCCCTGCCTTTGAATAGCAGAGGGCAGGAAGAGGAGGGAAAACCCCCAGTGAATGAATTTGATTGCCCACAGCACCCAGGAAAGTGAGGCGAAGCTAGGAAGCCCTTCTAACTCTGACATGAAGCGAGGCCAGGGTTCTCTGTGAACTCCGTGCATTCGGCTTCTCCCCTGACCTCTGCGCACAGGCATGGTCAAAACGTGGCTGTGGGTCTGGGACAGGATATCGGGCCGGCTCCTGGCCAAACACAAGCGGCCGTGCTGTGTGCTGGCACGTGGGTACGCTGGATGGCATGGCACGTCTGGCAGGCCTGGGTTGGACAGTGAGGCCCCGCGTGGTGGTGCTGGCACAGACTCCAGCAGACCCTGCTGTGACAGGGACACGAGGATGCGGCCTCCAGACAGGATCCAACACAGGGCGTTTGCTGAGTTTGCAAACAAACCTGCAGGACACGGGACTGACGCAGCAGCAAGGAAACCAAATGTGACAGTTTAGGGCAGGTAGCCCGCCATGAGCGGAATTCACTTACAAAAGCTTTTCTCCTCCATTAAGCCTGCTTGGGATGTTGCTGCGAATGTAGCCTGACCTGCATGAGAGTCTGGGGGGCGCCAGGGGCTGCTTCTGGTTGTACGACTCCCTTGCAAGCGCCCCACGTCACACCATTTGCTGAGTGTGGACTGCCCTCCGGAAACCTTACAACTCAAGGGGAGAATCAGGGCGTGTAGTAAGTGCTCGGGAGGAGGGGCAGGCAGGGAAGTAGGGTCTAGACCAAGTGGCTCAAACCTAGCTGCACGTCAGAATCAACTGCAGAGCAATCCCACTTCTGGGCATATATCCGGAGAAAACCATAATTCAAAAAGATACATGCACCCCTATGTTCACTGCAGCACTATTCACAATAGCCAAGACACGGAAACAACCTAAATGTCCATCGACAGATGAATGGATACAGAAGATGTGGCACATATATACGGCGGAATGTTACTCAGCCATAAAAAAAAGAATGAAATAATACCATTTGTAGCAACATGGATGGAACTGGAGATTACCATACGAAGTGAAATAAGTCAGACAGAGAAAGACAAATATCATATGATATCACTTATATATGGAATCTAAAAAGATGATCCAAATGAACTTATTTACAAAACAGAAACAGACTCACAGACTTCAAAAACAGAATCAACTGTAGAGCTTTTAGAAAATGCTGATGCCCAGGCCAAGCTCAGACCAGTAAAATCAGAATTTCCAGGGGCTGAGCATCTGTACTTTCTCAAAGCACTATACTCCTCCCCCCTCATCTCCCACCAATGACCCCGATGATGGGCTGGGTTTGGGACAGCTGGCTTCGGCCACGGGAGAAGAGGAGCTGTGATCTATGGATGATGTATTTCTGCCCTGGAGTCTGAGACACGCAGAAGGTCCAAGTCTCCCAGAGCACAGAGACGGGAGCAATGGTCATCACATAATACCAGACCCCTGCACTTGGCTTCGCGATTTATAAAGCAATCCCACAGGCATGACTGAGCGTGACCCCCACCATAACCTGGCGAGGTAGCCAGGTCAGGGATGACAGTCTCCATTTTACAGCCGGGGACGCAGGTTGGAAGAGGTTAAGCGACTTGCTCAAGGTCACGTGGCCAGTGAGCAGCAGAGCTGGGCTCTTACGAGTCCCTGACCTCCGACTGCTTCAGGGCTGGTCCAGCCTCCCTCCTCCGCTGGAATCCCCTCTCTTGCAGGGGCCAAGTGGCCATAACTCCCCCGTGAGGAGGAGGAACTGCCTGAGCCAGCTCCAAACATCATGCAAACTGATGAAAGCAGAACTGCGTTGGAAGGCCTCATCTAAATATCTCTTAGAATCGTTCTTTGGCCGGCTTGTTTCCATAGCAAGATTTGTGTGAACGTACACGACTCACATCTCCAAATAAGGCTTCTATCATCTCAGGCTGGGCAGGATGCGAGAGCATTGCTCTGTGTGGCACGATGTCACCCTGGCAGGAACTGGAGGGTATCGTGTGCCTGACTTCAAGAGACTTTACCAATTACGGAGTTGCCTCACTGGCTGCAGACTTCGGAACTGGCTCATGTCCTAGGGCAGCTGCTCCTCAGGGCTCAGCCATGAATCCACGTCCTGTCTTGGGGTCCAGGGGTGTAGTCTGGGAGTGTGGAGAGCCTGAGCCCGTGGGTCGGCCAATACCTCCGGATCAGCTGAACTTCACGCTGCTGGCGGCATGCTAGGACCGGGTGGGCAGCCTGTTCTGACCCAGAGTCGCTCTCAGTTGCTCGGTTGTAGCCCTAGAGATCTGAGGGAACACCGTGGGCTGGCTTTCCTGGGCTGTGCTCTGAGTGATCTTCCCAGCTGTGCCGAGGAATAAGTCTGAGCCTGCCAGGCTCTCTGAAGAAGGCGAGGTCTGGGCAGCTCCATCCTGGCCTTCTGTGCTGTTCAGCTGGTCCTGTCAACTCAGCTTCCTCAACAGAGGGCAGATCCAGCAGAACCATGGATACCCACAGGCATCCTTGCCAGCACGGGCTTCATCAATCCACCTCTCTGGGGTGGAGGGTGCAGCTGGAGAGGAGGGCACTTAAGGCAGAAAAGTTGATGAGAAAGCTCCCCCACGGGGGTCCCGCGTAGTCTCTGCAAGAGCCCCGGCCCTTGAGTTCTGTTCACTTAGATTCGGCAAAGCCTGCAGGGTCTCCCACCCTCATGCTTCTCTGTCCATGGCTCCTTCAAGGAGTGAAGGGAACAGGAAAACAGTACAAGCCCAAGAGCACTGTGTCCAAAAAAGGAAGGCTGGGGGCAGAATGAAAGCCAGGACCAGTCACTCCACAGGGGGCAATGGTCAGCTCTTCCTTGTCGGCTCCTCCCGCTTCGACATCACCCCCATCCCATGTGATTCGCTCTCTTTTTCTCCCTTTCACTTCCTCCTAAATGGCCTGGCAGGATCACTCACTCATCCTTCTGCATGAATGAGCTCTTCCTGGTGGCGGCTGCTGAAGCCTGGGTCCTGGGAGCAGAGTGGGGACAGGAGTGACAGCCCTGTGTTCTCAACGCCTCCAGGAGGGGGGGACCCTGCTGGGCCACAGCCTCCGCCTTTGGAACCTACTTTTCCTCCTTCTTCTCCCACCTCCTCCCTGTGCCTTGTGACCGGCGTCCTGGTGACTCTCATGTGTATGACCGTATGAGCTGAAGCTTTGACTTCTCGGGATACTTGGCACAAGTACCCACACCCACCCAGAGCACAGCCCCAAGAAAATCCATGGGGAGAAGAGAAAGGTAGCTATAAAAGCATGGCTTGGCTGCTCAAACCTAATACAAGGGCTCAAGAATCCCAGCGTTGGGGGAGACCTTCAGGCCACCTAATCTTGCTTTCTATTGGATGCAAGCATATAGCCAGTTATTCAATGTGTTTGCTGGTTACACCCCATTCGAGGGACAAATGATAAGAGTAGTACACATCATTAAATGTAATCAGATGTGACTTATGAAAGAGCTTGACTCAGCATTAAACTGTGCTTATCTGTACTGGGGCCCTAATTTGTTGCTCGTGTACCATGATAATCTACTCATAATTACAAAAACAAAGGACTGGGAGCATTCCTTACGGTTCTTGGTTACTCAGCCTTTTAAAGAAGCCCCGGGGGTGCCTTCAAGATGGCGGAGGAATAAGACGTGGAGATCACCTTCCTCCCAACAAATACGTCAAAACTACATCTACATGTGGAACAACTCCTACAGAACACCTACTGAACGCTGGCAGAAAACTTCAGACTTCCCAAAGAGACGCCCTCAGGCGACCTACATGCAGAGGCGGGGCCAAATCCAAAACTGAACACCAGGAGCTGCACGAACAAAGAAGAGAAAGGGAAATCTCTCCCAGCAGCCTCAGGAGCAGCGGATTAAATCTCCACAATCAACTTGATATAACCTGCATCTCTGGAATACCTGAATAGACAACGAATCATCCCATAATTGAGGTGGTGGACTTCGGGAGCAACTGTAGACTTGGGGTTTGCTTTCTGCATCTAATTTGTTTTTGGTTTTATGTTTATCTTAGTTTAGTATTTAGAGTTTATTATCATTGGTAGATTTGTTTATTGATTTGGCTGCTCCCTTCCTTTTATATATATATATATATATATATATATATATATATTTTTTTTTTTTTTTTTTTTTTTTTTTTCCTTTTTGTGAGTGTGCATGTTTATGATTCTTTGTGTGATTTTGCCTGTATGGCTTTGCTTTTGCCATTTGTCCTAGGGTTCTGACTGTCCGTTTTTTGATTTTTTTTTTTTTTTTTTTTTTTAGTATACTTTTTAGTGCCTGTTATCATTAGTGGGTTTGTTTTTTGGTTTGGTTGCTCACTTCCGCCTTTCTCTCTTTCTTTCTTTAAAATTATGTTTTATTTTAAATAATTTTTTTTCTATATTAATAACTTTATTTATTTATTTACTTATTTATTTTTCTCCCTTTGCTTCTGAGCTGGGTGGCTGACAGGGCCTTGTTGCTCTGGCCAGGTGTCAGGCCTGAGCCTCTGAGGTGGGACAGCGAGTTCAGGACACTGGTCCACCAGAGACTTCCTGGCCCCACGTAATATCAAATGGCAAAAGCTCTCCCAGAAATCTCCACCTGAATGCTAAGACCCAGCTTCACTCAAAGACCAGCAAGCTACAGTGCTGTACACCCTATGCCAAACAACTAGCAAGACAGGAACACAAACCCATCCATCAGCAGACAGGCTGCCTAAAATCATAATAAGGTCACAGACACCCCAAAACACACCACCGGACGCAGTCCTGCCCACCAGAAAGGCAAGGTCCAGCCTCATCCACCAGAACACAGGCACCAGTCCCCTCCACAGGATGCCTACACAACCCACTGAACCAACCTTATCCACTGGGGACAGCCACCAAAAACAACGGGAGCTACAAACCTGCAGCCTGAAAAAAGGAGACCCCAAACACAGTAAGTTAAGCAAAATGAGAAGACAGAGAAACACACAGCAGATGAAGGAGCAAGGTAAAAACCCACCAGACCAAACAAATGAAGAGGCAATAGGCAGTCTACCTGAAAATGAATTCAGAATAATGATAGTAAAGATGATCCAAAATCTTGGAAATAGAATGGAGAAAATAAAAGAAACATTTAACAAGGACCTAGAAGAACTAAACAGCAAACAAACAATGAGGAACAACACAATAAATGAAATTTAAAATTCTTTACAAGGAATCAATAGCAGAATAACTGAGGTAGAAGAATGGATAAGTGACTGGGAAGATAAAATAGTGGAAATAACTATCACAGAGCAGAATAAAGAAAAAAGAATGAAAAGAATTGAGGACAATCTCAGAGACCTCTGGGACAGCATTAAATGCACCAACATTCAAATTATAAGGGTCCCAGGAGAAGAAGACAGAAAAAAGGGGACTGAGAAAGTATTTGAAGAGATTATAGTTGAAAACTTCCCTAATATGGGGAAGGAAAGAGTCAACCAAGTCCTGGAAGTGCAGAGAGTCCCATACAGGATAAATCCAAGGAGAAACACACCAAGACACATATTAATCAAACTATCAAAAATTAAACACAAAGAAAAAATATTAAAAGCAGCCAGGGAAAAGCAACAAATAACATACAAGGGAATCCCCATATGGTTAACAGCTGATCGTTCAGTGGAAACTCTGCAAGCCAGAAGGGAGTGGCAGGACCTATTTAAAGTGATGAAAGGGAAAAAGCTACAACCAAGATTACTCTACCCAGCAAGGATCTCTTTCAGATTCAATGGAGAAATTAAAACCTTTACAGATAAGCAAAAGCTAAGAGAATTCAGCACCACCAAACCAGCTCTACAACAAGTACTAAAGGAACTTCTCTAGGCAGGAAACACAAGAGAAGGAAAAGACTTACAATAACAAACCCAAAACAATTAAGAAAATGGTAATAGGAACATACATATTGATAACTAACTTAAATGTAAATGGATTAAATTCCCCAACCAAAAGATGTAGACTGGCTGAATGGATACAAAAACAAGACCCATATATATGCTGTCTACAAGAGACCCACTTCAGACCTAGGGACACATACAAACTGAAAGTGAGGGGATTGAAAAAGATATTCCATGCCAACGGAAATCAAAAGAAAGCTGGAGTAGCAATCCTTATATCAGACAAAATAGACTTTAAAATAAAGACTATTACAAGAGACAAAGAGGGACACTACATAATGATCAAGGAATCAATCCAAGAAGATATAACAATTGTCAATATATATGCAGTCAACATAGGAGCACCTCAATACACAAGGCAAATGCTAAGAGTCATAAAAGGTGAAATTGACAGTAACACAATAATAGTAGGGGACTTTAACACCCCACTTTCACCAATGGACAGATCATCCAGAATGTAAATAAATATGGAAACACAAGCTTTAAATGATACATTAAACAAGATGGACTTAATTGATATTTATAGGACGTTCCATCCAAAAACAGCAGATTACACTTTCTTCTCAAGTGCTCGTGGAACATTCTCCAGGATAGATCATATCTTGAGTCACAAATCAAGCCTTGGTAAATTTAAGAAAACTGAAATCATATTAGGTATCTTTTCTGACCACAACGCGTTGAGACTAGATATCAGTTACAGGAAAAAAATCTGAAAAATACAAACACATGGAGGCTAAACAATACACTACTAAATAGCCAAGAGATCACTGAAGAAATCAAATAGGAAATAAAAAATACCTAGAAACAAATGACAATGAAAACAAGACGGCCCAAAACCTGAGGGATGCAGCAAAAGCAGATCTACGAGGGAAGTTTATAGCAATACAATCCTACCTCAAGAAACAAGAAACATCTCAAATAAGCAACCCAACATTACACTTAAAGCAAATAGAGAAAGAAGAACAATAAAACCCCAAAGTTAGCAGAAGGAAAGAAATAAAGATCAGATCGGAAATAAACGAAAAATATATGAAGGAAATGATAGCAATGATCAATAAAACTAAAAGTTGGCTCTTTGAGAAGATAAACAAAATTGACAAACCATTAGTCAGACTCATCAAGAAAAAAAGGAGGAAGACTCATAACAATAAAATTAGAAATGAAAACGGAGAAGTAACAACTGACACTGTAGATATACAAAGGGTTATGAGAGATTACTACAAGCAACTATATGCCAATAAAATGGACAACCTAGAAGAAATGGAGAAATTCTTAGAAAAGCACAACCTTCTGAGACTGAACCAGTAAGAAATAGAAAATATAAATAGACCAATCACAAGCACTGAAATTGAAACTGTGATTAAAAATCTTCCAACAAACAGAAGCCCAGACTAGATGGCTTCACAGGCAAATTCTGTCAAACGTTTAGAGAAGAGCAAAACACCTATCCTTCTCAAACACTTCCAAAATATAGCAGAGGGAAGAACACTCCCAAACTCATTCTAAAAGGGCACCATAACCCTGATACCAACACCAGACAAAGATGCCACAAGAAAAGAAAACTACAGGCCAATATCACTGATGAACATACATGCAAAAATCCTCAACAAAATACTAGCAAACAGAATCCAACAGCACAGTAAAAGGATCATACACCATGATCAACTGGGTTTTATCCCAGGAATGAAAGGATTTTTCAGTATGCTCAAATCAATCAATGTGATAAACCATATTAACAAATTGAAGGAGAAAAATCATATGATCATCCAAATAGATGCAGAAAAAGCTTTCGACAAAATTCAACATGCATTTACGATAGAAACCCTCCAGAAAGTAGGCACAGAGGGAACTTACCTCAACATAATAAAGGCCATATAGGACAAACCCACAGCCAACATTGTTCTCAGTGGTGAAAAACTGAAACCATTTCCACTAAGGAACAAGACAAGGTTGTCCATTCTCACCACTATTATTCGACATAGTTTTGGAAGTTTTAGCCACAGTAATCAGAGAAGAAAACGAAATAAAAGGAATTCAAATCGGAAAAGAAGAAGTAAAACTGTCACTGTTTGCAGATGACATGATACTATACATAGAGAATCCTAAAGATGGTACCAGAAAACTACTAGAGCTAATCAGTGAATTTGGTAAAGTAGAAAGATACAAAATTAATGCACAGAAATCTCTTGCATTCCTATACACTAATGATGAAAAATCGAAAGAGAAATCGAGGAAACACTCCCATTTACCATTGCAACAAAAAGAATAAAATACCTAGGAATAAACCTACCTAAGGAGACAAAAGATATGTATGCAGAAACCTATAAGACATTGATGAAAGAAATTAAAGATGATACATACAGATGGAAAAATATACCATGTTCTTGGATTGGAAGAATCAACATTGTGAAAATGACTCTACTACCCAAAGCAATCTACAGATTCAATGCAATCCCTATCAAACTACCAATGGCATTTTTCACAGAAGTAGAACAAAAAATTTCACAATTTGTATGGAAACTCAAAAGACCCTGAAGAGCCAAAGCAATCTTGAGAAAGAAAAACGGAGCTGGAGGAATCAGGCTCCCTGACTTCAGACTATACTACAAAGCTACAGTAATCGAGACAGTACAGTACTGGCACAAAAACAGAAATAATATAGATCAATGGAACAGGATAGAAAGCCCAGAGATAAACCCACACACATATGGTCACCTTATCTTTGATAAAGGAGGGAAGGATATACAGTGGAGAAAAGACAGTCTCTTCAATAAATGGTGCTGGGAAAACTGGACAGCTGTATGAAAAGAATGAAATTAGAACACTCCCTAACACCATACACAAAAATAAACTCAAAATGGATTAAAGACCTAAATGTAAGACCGGACACTATAAAAACTCTTAGAGGAAAACAGAGGCAGAACACTCCATGACCTAAATCACAGCAATATACTTTTTGACCCACCTGCTAGAGGAATGTAAAGAAAAACAAAAATAAACAAATGGGACCTAATGAAACTTAAAAGTTTTTGCACAGCAAAGGAAATCATAAACAAGACAAAAAGACAACCCTCAGAATGGGAGAAAAAAAAAAGAATGGGAGAAAATATTTGCAAACGAAGAAACTGACAAAGGATTAATCTCCAAATTATACAAGCAGCTCATGAATCTCAATATTAAAAAAGCAAACAACTGAATCCAAAAATGGGCAGAAGACCTAAGCAGACATTTCTCCAAAGAAGATATACAGATTGCCAACAAACACATGAAAGGATGCTCAACATTACTAATCATTAGAGAAATGCAAATCAAAACTACAATGAGGTATCACCTCACACCGGTCAGAATGGACATCATCAAAACATGTACAAAGAATAAATGCTGGAGAGGGTGTGGAGAACAGGGAGCCCTCTTGCACTGTTGGTGGGAATGTAAATTGATACAGCCACTATGGAGAACAGTATGGAGGTTCCTTAAAAAACCAAAAATAGAACTACCATAAGACCCAGAAATCCCAGTACTGGGCATATATCCTGACAGAACCATAATTCAAAAAGAGTCATGTACCACAATGTTCATTGCAGCTCTATTTACAATAGCCATGGAAGGACATGGAAGCAACTTAAGTGTCCATTGACAGATGAATGGATAAAGAATATGGGCACATATATACAATGGAATAATACTCAGCCATAAAAAGAAACGAAATTCAGTTATTTGTAGTAAGGTGGATGGACCTAGAGACTGTCATACAGAGTGAAATCAGTCAGAAAGAGAAAAACAAATACCGTATGCTAACACATATATATGCAATCTTTAAAAAAAAAGGTTCTGAAGAACCTAGGGGCAGGACAGGAATAAAGACGCAGACATAGAGAATGGCCTTGAGGACATGGGGAGGGGGAAGCGTAAGCTGGGACAAAGTGAGAGAGTGGCATGGACATATATACACTACCCAATGTAAAACAGATAGCTAGTGGGAAGCAGCCGCATAGCACAGGGAGATCAGCTCCGTGCTTTGTGTCCACCTAGAGGCGTGGGATAGGGAGGGTGGGAGGGAGACTCAAGAGGGAGGAGATACATGTATATATGTAGCTGATTCACTTTGTTGTACAGCAGAAACTAACACACCATTGTAAAGCAATTATACTCCAACAAAGATGCTAAAAAAAAAAAAAGATGATAAATGATTGGTTCGCATTCAGTTTGAAACCCAAAAGGGACTAAAAGGAAACACTTGTATTCACAATAAACATAGCATGGACTGGAAGAAAGAAATAAATAAAGAAGCCCCTCCTCCGTCAATAGCAGACAGATACTGAGCCCCTCCCAAGTGCAGGGCACGGGCTGGACACCTGTGGGATGAGGTGAGTTCTCCCAAGGTCCTTCCGCCAATCTGGACTCACTGGATTCTTTGCACTTGGGTCTTGGGACTTCTCCCTACAGTGGGTGGTAGTCCAGAAGGGCAGATGAAAAGCTAGACCTGCACATGGATGTTTGTAGCAGCTTTGTTTATAAGTGTCAACACTTGGAAGCAACGAAGATGTCCTTCAGTAGGTGAACAGATAAATAAGGTGGGGTAAATCCAGACAACGGAATATTATTCAGTGCTAAAAAGAAATGAGCTCGCACACCATGAAAAGACATGGAAGAAACTTAAATGTAATTTACTAAGTGAAAGAAGCCAATCTGAAAAGTCTACATACTGCACGATTCCAACTATATAGCTTCTGGCAAAGGCAAAACTACGGAGATACTGAAAAGGTCAATAGTTGCCAGGATTCAGTGGGGAGGGAGGGGTGGATAGGTGGAGCACAGGGCATTTTTAGGGCAGTGAAAATATTCTGTAGGATACATAATGGTGATTACATGTCATTATACATTTGTCAAAACCCATAGAATGTACAACAAGTGAACCCTAATGTAAACTCTAGACTCCGGGTGATAATGAAGTGTTAATGTAGGTTCATTGATTGTAGCAAATGCACCACTCTGGTGGGAGATATTGATAGTGGGGGAGGCTCTTTGCGGGGAGGGGAGAGCGGGGGCTATACGGGAACTCTCTGTACTTCTGCTTAACTTTATTGTGAACCTAAAATGCCTCTGAAAAATAAAGTCTATTTTAAAAAACATACCAAACTAGGAAAAGAGGCAATATACTCTTCTATCATTTTTAAAAGAGTATGCTCATATTCGCGGATCCTCCCTTGCTCTCTTACACAGCCAAATATGAAATGCCCAAGGGGACACGGGGGCAGGGGAGCAGCGCTGTCACCAGAGCCATCGGGAAGCTGCCCTGCAGCTGAGGGACCTGGTACGAATACGAAGAGTCCGGGAAGGGGAAGGACTCAGAGTCCTGTGACTGATGCTCTGTGATGGGCTGAAACAGAAACGCTTCCTAAGTGGACTCTGACAATGGACCTGGACTCCCCTTCTCTCTCTGAGCGGGCTTCGCGGGAGGGGCTGGTCAAGAGCAGCGTGCACAGGGGGTAGTGCCGGCAGCACCAGCCCAGCCTTCCAGAGGGGCCGGTTTGTGTGTTCCTGAACATGCAGGCACACTCGCTCCACCTGTCCTAGTTTCCACCACTCCCAGCGTCGCAAATTCCCTGCTGGCGAATTACACTGCGTTGGACAGGCGGCAGCCCAGTGTGTCTCCGCCATCCACCGCAGAGCCCTCAGCTCTTTCGATCAACAGCCCCAACGTAGCCTCTGGGCACTCGACCGTGAGATGAGGATCGAATGCGCGCAGGCCCAGAGGACCCAGGCAGCTGCTGGCTGGCAAAAGCTGACCCTGAGAGGAAAGAGACCCAGTTGGTGCCTCTGAATACATCCTCTGGGTAGCAGCAGTCCCTGCCCGAGCACATGTGACATGGCCAGGTTTCCATGATTCCATGACGAATACCCTCAGTTATGTGTCCTTGTGCAGTGAACAACCTACACCACGGTACACCGTGAGACCGTGCACAAACAGCCCCAGGGAAATGAATGTATCTCAGGGATCCAGGAGACCCAGGTCGAATCCCAGCGCTGCCTTATCTCACATCTGAGACGGGCCAAATAGTTCAACCTTCCAGGCTGCTGTTTCCTCACCTGTGAAAGGCGAGGTTCCTTCCTGTTCTGACAATCTAAGACATATGGGAAATGGAGAGCACATTTCCTTCCTTGACCTAGATTGCCCCTCTTTCCCCTCTTGAACTTGACTGGGTCCTTCCAGACCAGGCTAAAACCGAAAATCAATTTTAATTATAAAAATCCGTTTACTGTACCGATAAATCATCCTGGCCCTGGCTTCGTTGTGGGGAGAAGGTTACACCTGGAGCAGAGCTAATAAGTCACTCTCTCCCTCCGCCTCACTGCACCAGGCTGCCCCCCTGCTCTTCTCCCACATTCATCAGCGTCATTAGGCTGTGGATTATTAACGATGCCCTGGGCCGAGGGATGGGAGCCGAGATGCTGTGAAACACATGGTATCGGTTGTAACTTGATTTCCAGCCGACCCCTTGACAGGAGACCCTGATGGGCTTTCTCCCCCTTCCCAGTGGTGGTGGCGGGGAGATGCATAATGGGGGGGGGGGTGGGACTGTCTTTTGACTTGGCTCCATATCCGGGGGTCTGAAAGAGGCAGTGGTATAGATAAACGGGGAGAGACAATACAGCGTTGTCTATATATCAGCTTCCTGGGGCTATAAGTTTTTTAAATTAATTAACTGATCAATTATTATTGCAGTGAGGGTTATCCCTTATGTGCTTTAAGGAGAGAAGGACCATCTGCTTCAGATGGCCATTTGGCGGCAAGGGGGAGACCCCGTCCTGACGTGAGCTCTATGACACACATGAAGAGGAAGGTAAAAGTTACTGGGTATAAAGGGGGGGGGTGTCAAAACATCAGGGGGGTGCTGGGCCCTAGAGGTTGCCTGTCATCCGTGACCCCCCTCCCCCGGCTCAGGTCAAGGGTTCAAGTCCACCCACCTCTGT
Organism: Kogia breviceps; assembly: GCF_026419965.1. Classification (NCBI taxonomy): domain Eukaryota; kingdom Metazoa; phylum Chordata; class Mammalia; order Artiodactyla; family Physeteridae; genus Kogia; species Kogia breviceps. Next base: position 20,713,595 of record NC_081318.1, on the reverse strand, counting down.
GTGACACTGCAACCCAAGGCTTGGATGGAGACGGGGAGGACTGGCCCTCACAACCAAGTCCTTTCAGCAGTGGGACCCGGGCCTCGCTTCCCTCACGGAGAGAGGCTCACGGCCAGCCCCCAGTCAAGCCTGGGTCCCCGAGACCTCCGTTCGCACAGCCTGCACAAGGGCACTGGTGAAAATGGCCTGTCCAGATGGGAGGGAAGGCCGAACCTCTCCCTCGGGTATCTGGGCTTTTTTTGTGTCCTCCCTGCTACACATCTAGACAGTAGAGATGTGAGACACGTAGCCTGCGTGGAAGGGAAGTTGTGTCGCTGACCCCTCATCGGCAGGGTAGAGCCACGAGTGGCTTTTACGATGGGACGGCGGGACTGACCAAGGCACATGGGTCCTGGTCACCTAAATTCACAGCTATCCTGGCACAGGTTTACCAGGAAGTGGGCACCTGCAGCATTGTCAACTGGCCAGGCTGGCAGCCGCCCAGCAGATCACACAGAGAGCAGGCTGAGGTAGCTCTACCTACTACTTACCAGACCTGTGTTCTTGGGCAAGTTACTTAGTACCTGTGAGCCTCAAGTTTCTTCACTGTGAAATAGGGATTCTAGTCCTTGCCTTGGTTGTAATGAGAGTATTTCACACAGTAGGTCTGGTTCGGAATATTTTACTGCTCATCAGCACCTCTTCCTGAAGATGGAAAGGAGATAACACTCAAGACCCATCAAATTGGCCATTTGCCTGCACTGATTTTTGCGGGCGGGAAAATGAAAAGGGACACCCCAAATGAGGATTTAGAATTGTTTACAGAATCATTGCAGAGGCATCAAATTTAATATTTCAAATTGGATTTGAGGCCAACTGTGGCACATGTCAGCTGTGTGACTTCTGAGAAGTCCTTCAACCTCTCTCGTCTGTTACATAAGATAATGATGGCAAGCAACTTCAAAGCACTGCAGGGCAGGTTCAGTGAGATACTGTGTGGAAAGGCACTTGGGAGATGGCAAGTACTAAACAGATCCATGATATCATTTCATTTCCTCCCACTGTCCCATTAGCAAAGATAATTTAGAGTTCGCCTGTACCAAGCTTTCTAGGGAGCATAAATGATAGTAACTATTAACTTCTTGATTCAGTTCTTTCACTACCTTCCATTAAGGCACCAGAAGGGAAATCATTTTTCTTTTTTCATCTACTCATCATCATTTCAGGTATCCTGCTACACTGAGATACAAGACAGAGAACATTATAAAAAAGTAAGAACCAAAAAGAAAGAAGAAGAAAAAGCAACTAAGCTCAGACATAGATCCCCAAGCTGAAGAAGTGGTTTAATTAAATTGAAAACCCTGGGGCTTGTGGTAATTGTTACTAAGGAATCTATATCCCATCAGAACCCTCTGCCCTGGAGTTTACTCCCTCTGTCTTTTTACTGGGCACTAAGATTGCTTCTATCTTTGGGCAGGTGCAGCCACAGAGCCCAGAGATCATTGTGGGGTGACTGTCTAGTGTGGGGCTTGGGTAGCAGCAGCGAACAACTGGGTCCAAACCTGATCTTGTCCTTGAATTTCCCTGACTTGGACATCACTCATTCCTTTTGCAAAAGGGGCAACACATGCCCTCTCTTAGGGCTGGTTATCAGGGATGCGTAAAGTAGGCAATGCTTGCTTTTGGAGCTCTTCCACTCCTTTGCTGTCTGCAAGGGGGTTGGGTTTCTAACACCACCCAAAGCTCTGACCCTACTGGGTTCCTGATGTCCCTGAGCCACTGCCACTTGTTTTTTGGGCACCAGTTGGCTATAAGAAATACCTGGGCTGTCTCCCCTTTTGATGCCACTAGAGGAGCTAGATCCCAGAAGCAACTACAACAGCAACTTTTAAACCGTGCTTAAAATAACAACAAATATATAACAAGCAATGAGCGAGGGCAGCAAGAGACAGTTTGGTACAATGGAAAGAGCCCTGGAGAGACTTGGGTTTGGTTCCCAACTATACCATTTCCTAGGTTCCTAACTTTGGGTGTTGATTCTGAATTTTATACACTTAAAATAATATCCTGCTTATCAATTATCAAGCGAGATAATTACTTGCTGGGTCTCTATCCCAGGCTAAATTCTGTGCTACAATTGGTCAGGTCAGGCAAGAAGACATCTTAAAAGTCAAAGAGAAGCCTTTGGAACCATTATTCGTTCTTAGATGGTCAGCCGTTATCATGAATTGAACAACTAAGAATTGGGTGGCAATATACAGGGTGCTATGTAGGAAGGACCACATAGCAGGAAAAGAGCAATAAGCCAGGATTGGGGTCATTTTCAGTTTGAGGCAAAGAAGTGAGCCGGGAGAGGGCAGATCCTATCCATGTGGTCCATGTGGTCCTCTCTAGGTAGGTATGGATCTCTGACTTCCAGGTAAACATCCTGAATAGTTGCAGCAAGTGCACACAGGGCCTGGCAGACAGACACGTGAGCTGGACGGTCCTCGAAGAACAGGGCAGAGCTGCAAGTGCTGTGCACCGTGACCTTCCCAGGCAACTCAAGCGGGCATGAATGTCCTGAGCAACCATCGAAAGGCAGGGAGCCAGAGCAGGACAGGGGGCCCCAAGGGCTTGGGAGATCCATAGATCACATGCTCACACCCTTGACAGTGAACATCAGGGTACATGGAGATGCAAAGAGGTCCTAACTATAGCATGAAAAGGGATGAAGTGAGAATAAGAAAAAAATTCATTAGAAAGAGAGGAGGTCTTCAATGGTTCAAAGTCCAGAACAACTTGACTCGGTATCAAGTTGAGTCAAGTTTGAGGCTCAGCAGACCTCAAATGCCATGATGAAGCCCTGCTCCCGAAGTTCACTGGGCTGAAACCCAAACTGAATCCAGCTCAAGGGAAAGAGTGAATGTGTGTGCGTGTGTGTGTGTGTGTGTGTGTGTGAGTGAGTGAACAGGGTGGTTACACTTTTAAATTCCGTCACAGCCAATTATCACAACTATGTCCATTTTTCCAGCCTGCCAGACAGAGTCAAAATCTCTGTGTGCATTTGATGTCTCCAACCTTTGAAAACATTACCGTGAAGTTGAAAGTTTCTGGCGTCTTTTGATTAAACACTGTGTTAGGTAATGACTGTTTTATTTTTATTCTTTTTCGCCCCCTTTAAATTACTGATGGTTGTCTGACATCAGGGCCCCATTTGCTCTTATTAAATTAGCAAGCCTACAAAACTCCTAATGAATTGAAACTCATCAAATGTTTGGAAACGAAAGCAATCTTAAGATTCTTTTCCTTCTAATGTATCTCTGCGTGAAACGTTTCACTTTCCCATACACTCATTTGGGTTCAGACAGCGGCGTATCGAGATTCTTAGTCCACCTGAAGCAGCAGGGAGTCAGCTGCCCAGGGAGGCCCAAGAACTTGAGTGCTTGGGTGGTTCTTCCAACAGGCAATGTGCTGTCCTTCTGCCTAAGCGCTGACTTTTCCGGCTGCACCAAGCGATGCCTACTTTCCTTCCGAGGAGGCCTTGGAACTTTGATGCATTTGAAAAGGCATTGCTAGGATGCAGTCTGTGGTCACCAAACAGGCTTAATTCTCTTTTCAGGACAACCTGACTGGTCGGCAAAGGGGTCGAACTTGTATTTGGGCCACGCTGCCTGTTAGCTAACTGTGAGCTGATGGGATGGGGATCCTGGAACCCAGTGTCCCATCTTCTCTGGACTTTTTTTCTTTTCCGACGTCACCCTCATATAGAAGCAGACATTTACAGAGGTTCCTACTGAGATCCTCAGCTTTGTAAAGGGTGCACAACCCTGAAACCATCACAGGGCTTGGGGTCCGGTGAATAGCATAACCACCCAATTAGGGAGCATCCAGGGGCAAACTCCATACTGACTCTTGTCCTACAAGTCAGAAAAAATAATCAGGTGACTGGGCTACGCTGCTCAAATTTCAGTCATCGGTTTACCTTGGGAAATGGGGCTGCTAAATGAGTTTCACGTATGCCTTTAGGAGGGGCCTGAGGGCGGTGACAGCAGGGGGAGCATAGCCCAAGGGAAACACTTTCCTCTCTGGCCACCAACTACTCTCTAGCTAGTCTTGGACCACCATGTAGTCTCAAAGCCAGTTATCCCTGGACAGGTGTGCATGGGGCAAAGAGGTAGGTCTGGCTCACTGAGCCTTTGCCCCGAGAGTCGCTGTGCTCACGACTTAACTGTGTGTCCCAGCTGCTCATGAGTCCGGACACACAACCCAAAACAGCCCTGGTGGAGGCTCTGCAGGTTGGTCTACCTGCTGTTAGGACTATTCGGTGTAGTCAGGAATCACCTGGCAGCCCTTGGGAACATAGCAAGACATTTCGTGCTCTCGTTCCACGAGCAGGTCTGCTTAACATTTAGAGCTCTGCCATTGGCTTGTTATAGGATACAGGGATCTTAGATGTCTAATCCACAGAATGAGAAAAATGGCTCCTTATATGTACTTGGAAAACAAATACACATTGTAGGACGAATAACACCTTAATCCAAAAGGAGGCTGCTGTAAATCTTCACCATAACTGGGCGAAGGAAAGAACCCTCGGGGTTTCTGCCCGTGTCTGAAAGCTGAATCCTGGTCTCCTTACTCCTGCTTACTTCTCAGTAGCGTGACCCTGGTCATCAGGAGTTAACTCCATCTGACTCTAAAGCATGGACTGCCACCCAGACCAGGGAGCTGGGCAGTGGAGAATCCCGCCAGGACCGGTATTGATCGGCTTGCGTGATTAGTTGGTTAATTGAATATCACTGCTTTCTAATACAATTAAAACAAGATAAATACTGGGGCTTTGTCCCGGAAGCAGGTGCCATGAGTGATCATGGTGCACACCCTGATTAAAAATGCAATCGACTGGGAGGATAATTTATGAACTTGCCAGCCTCTAGCGCCACTCCATGGTTTGCGGGGCCCTGAGATACGACGCGGCTGGCGTGCAACTTCCTAACCTGTCGTGATTGCCTTGGTCTCTTGGTAAAGAAAATTATTTACACAAGGAAATATATGGGATGGTCTCTCCTTGCAGGTAGCACTCCTCTGTGCTTGCCATGAGCGCCTTTGTAAAGTATTAGAGAGGGACGCCTACGGCACCATGGGACCGTCATGACTATTTCCCCCTTTGCCTCACTTCCCTCAATCCCACATGCAATACTGGCTCCCAGCCCTCTCCCCATAATCCTTTGTTTTATCCTCATCAGGTTCATTATGAGTTTGAAAATCTGGTTGGATCACTGATCTGATGATGAAATACCTATGAAAAATTACTTGGAGCAAAGCAAGTATGGCTAGTGGGACAGGCACAGGACTTATTTACTTGGGGGCTGAGGGGACTAATCCACAGGTTGCTAAGAGAAGAAGCTAAAGGCCTTGGGCTTCTGCCCCATATGCATCGTGCAGGTGCCCGTGGAGTAATCCCCTTCCACTGGACACCCCAGATGGTGGGTTCCTCCAGGAGGGGGCAGGCTGCCAGACTCAGCGGAGCACAGGTCTCAGCCCCTCTTTTCTTGGATGTCACCTGCTGCTTCCTCAGCCAACTGAGGCATGGGTGTCAACTGCCAGCCTGGCTGGTGCGTGTGTGGTAGAGAAGTGTCGTGTCACCTTCCCTGAGTCACTCCCATTGAGGTCTCAGCTGTCCCTGCTTAGAGCGAAGGGAGAAACCCTTCCCTGAGAGCTGGTGGGGGTCTCGGTGAGATGCAGTTGGTAAGCACTTGGAGTACGTCCAAGGAAGGTGGTATATAAATACAAGGTGTTATTATTCTGTTAACTGATGTTCTTAATTTGGGGAATGTGTCCAGATATGCCGGCTGGTGAGCAAGCATTACAATTACAGATGGGAAGGAGGTGAAGAACTCTGTGGCTGATGCCTAGGGCAGAACGGAACACCACCATCGGCTCTGCCTCAGAACTGTGTAGTGTTCTGATGAGGGGTTAGGTGTGCCTGAAAAAGCCCGTAAGATCTGAAGGTGCAGATGCAGCCCTATTGTAGAGGTAACAAAAAGCTGACCTGGTGATGTGGCTCTGACACTTTTTTTTTTCTGCCAAAAAAAAAAAAAAAAAAAGATTTTTTTTGGGCAACTGTTGCCCTTTCAAAAACATGTCCTTTTAGTGGCTTTATTTTATTTATTTATTTATTTATTCTGAGAGAGTGGTTTCATCTTGTTGTTCTTTTCTTTTCCCTGAGATGCTGCCAGGTGTGAATGAACAGGGGACACGCTGCTGGGACGTCTGATATTTCTATCACTCGAGAGAAGAGAAAGGAATGAGGCAAATAGGGTGGCCTGCAGAGGGTAGCACAAGCTGCCCTTAGCACACAATGGGAAGTCAGGGCTGAGCCCCCCACCTTTAATGGGAATCATAAAGAAACGTGCTTGAGGGGGTGACAGGAATAATCTAGAACACCAGCATGCTCGGAAATCCATTCTGTTCACCCTTAGGTTTTCTAAAAGCTGAACTCATCTTCCTAAACGCTTATTTGGAGACAAGATACCACGTGTAAAGAGATATGCATATACAGAGAAACGAGGAAATATTTCTACCTACAGTTGTGTTATTACCTTGCCATAAAATAAATGCTTGTTAATCTCCATTCCACATATGGAGGGAGCTGCCGCATGTGACTTTCTTTCATCAGTAATTGCTGTGCCTGTGACTCCTTAAGTTATATGTACCACAGAGATGGTTTCCAAATAAGAGCCTGGAGAGAGGGACAGATTCACAGATGATAGCAAAAATGTCTAGAAATTATAGACCGACTGAGGTCAGCAAGAAGCAAGTTATTCAATATATCCCCTAGGGGCTAGAGCCAGACTTTTCCCCATGGCTCGAAAATTACTTGGCAGTTTCTTTAGGGTGAAAGGTAGTGCAGCCTCACAAGTGCAGAGTAGAGGTTGTCACTTAAAATGCAGATGGGCTTGTCAACCAAACACTTAGAGAGGATGGCATTTTGATGGTCTGCTCCTTCCTGCTCCTCAAAGAAGCTGCTCAAATTTGTGGCATAGAGGAATGGGAGTAAGTAACTGCAGGTGTTTGACTGTATGTATGTCTATTCCTGTATAAAAATTCAGGAAATAGGTACTGCTAAGAAAGCTGATACTCCGGCAGAATCGTTTACAATGTGAGGGAGCTGTCCTCAGGTTCCGGTGCTGAAATACAGAATCACCAATTTTATCCTTAGAAGTGCCTCCTCAATATGAAGGAATGCTTTTTGCCTGGCTCTAAGTAGAGTTGCTGCTCAACCAACCATGACCAATGTAAAGTTAAAAGAGTACTTATCTCATAGCAAGAGGATGAAGTTTTAGGGAATGTTATAGGAAAATATACTTTGGACCTTCTCAATGCGTTAGAAATGAGCAGAGCTCACTCACATCCGGTTCTTTTTTCCTTCCTAGGCACCCGCAAAACTGAGCTTTCCAGCCTCCTTGCAATTATGTGGGCCCATGTGACTAATTCTGGCCGGTGGGGTATGAGCAGAAGTGATATGTGTAACTGTTGTGCCAAAAAAGTGCTTAAGGTGTGTAACCATACAGCCCCCTCTTTCTTCTGCAGCAACAATGATATAACTATGCCCGATATAGCAGAGGCAAGATGGAATCAGCCTCTATCCCTAAACCCCCATTTGGAAAGAATCTTCTCTGGAGAGCTGCTGGGCCCCTAGTAAACTCTGAATAAATGAGACATAAAATGTCATGTATTAAGTCTGAAATTTTGAAGCTTAACCTATTCTACCTTTCCCATCTTAATTCATATACTTGGTTAATCATTTTGGTGTCTTACAACCAAGACCACCACAATAAACTTTATGCTGCTACCAAAGACATCAAATAACTATACAGGGAAGAAAGGAAGTTTGTTCACTTGGGGCAAAAATGAAATAAATTTGACAATGTCCCCACAGTGATGACTTGTATGTTGGTTTGTTTGGGAAAGCTATGGAAAAAAAATGTTTCCAAAAGGTTGAGGTTTCTGTTTGGCATAGAAGTATATTTTTGAACTTCCTTTTAAAATGGTGTAAGAATCTATGTTGGATTTATGATGATCAGAGTTCTACAGTGTATGAAGAAGCCAAGTTAATGTGACACCACTGCCATGGAGTGATGGATGTGACCATCTAGCAGAGGTCAAAGCAGATGAGAACTGAACAGAGACCATGGGATTTGGTCAAGAGGCGGTCACAGGCTATTAAGAGAGTAGTCTCATGGGAAAAACCAGATTGCAAAGGGTTGAGGAAAGAGTTGGCAGTGAAAAAAATGAAAGTAGAAAGTCTAAACCACAAACTCAGAGTATTTGGTGGCAAAGGAAGGAAATGGGGCTGTAGTTAAAAAAAGAAAAGCAAAACTTGAGTTTGACTGAAGATGGAGGTGCAAGAACAAGAGGACAGGAAGAAATGGAAGGTTAAAAAATGTAGACAGAAAATCCCTTGTATGTTTGAAGAGGGTAATATTCAGGGCACAGGTGGAAGACACTTGTGCTTTCACTCTCTCTTTTTTTTTTTTTTTTTTTTTTTTTTGCGGTACGCGGGCCTCTCACTCTTGTGGCCTCTCCCGCTGCGGAGCACAGGCTCCGGATGCGCAGGCTCAGCGGCCATGGCTCACGGGCCCAGCCGCTCCGCGGCATGTGGGATCTTCCCGGACCGGGGCAAGAACCCGCGTCCCCTGCATCGGCAGGCAGACTCTCAACCACTGCACCACCAGGGAAGCCCCACTCTCTTTCCCAAAGAGAGGGAAAACATGAGGGTTTGAAAGGGCTTTCCTCCTGTATTTCTTACCTGAGTCCATGGCATCATCATACGACTAGTTTCTGAGAACTAGTTGGCTGAGAACCCCAGGAATTTTCTTAAACTCCTTTATCTCCTTTAGTCTCCCAAACATGCTGTTATCACCAAGGCTGTTTAACCACTTAAGCATCCTTTAAACCTATCTTTGTATAGCCTTATTAAATCAGGCCCTTAATTCTGATGGAACTATCATAATCACAGCTTTACCCCTTACCAGCTGGGTGACCTCAGGTAAACTACACACCTCTCAATTTCTCATCTGTAAAGTAAAAATAAAAATAACTACTTTGAAGCACTGCTGTGAAGATTAAATTAAATAAGTACCTGACACAGTAACAGCAAAAACTTCTTACTTGGTCTCACTAGCTTTGGATTTCCCATTTTTAAAAATTTGTTCACTGTGTTGTCATCAGAATGATGTGTTTAACTTTCAAGTCTGTCACTGTATCCCCTCGGCTCAAATCACATCAATGAATCACTATTATTTATGGGGTAAAATCCAAGGGTTTTTTTTGTTTGTTTGTTTTTGTTTTTTAAAGTATGTGGAGGGCTCTGTCATTCTAGATTGCACCGAACCAAAGAGATCCCAAATGATCAGAGGCAGGTTCCCGTTACACGAGGGAAGGGGGCTGTAGCAGGAACTGGATTCCAGAAGTCCCACCTGCAGAACCTCAAGCTGCAGAAGAGCCTGTCTTCTTCCACATCCCCTGCAGGAGTATGTGACAGGCGCTGACTTCCTGAACACTTGAGGATATATCTAATTAGGCCTCCCAAACCAGGCTCTATAAAACCAGGTAAAGGAGACTAAAATAAACCCAGGAAATGGCTATCCTTAGAAAACAGAGTTTCCCTTTTATTTTCTGAAGATGTGGCTGTTATACATGGTTAAAATATTTTAATTAATGAGTGATCATTCTTATGGAGTCCAGAAGGCTGTCAAGGCACGTCCTCCATTGATAGATAAATGTTCTGTAGCAGAGTTCTACATGTAAAGGCATCAGGGCCTCTGGCAGATCCCACTGAAAAGATTCCCATTGGCTACTGCAGGGTTACTCTGAAGATTCCTCAGGTGGAAAGGGCCACCAGGGAGTGGACCTGGTCATGCTGATTATCCAGCTTTGTCTCTACCTAGCACAGCGAGGGCCTAGAGAGGCAATACAAGAGAGGGGCTAAGAGTATAGACTGTTGAAGCTGAATCCTATCATTATCCCTCATGAACTGTGTAATCTTGGGGAGGTTGCTTAACCTCTCTGAGCCTTGGTTAGCTATTCTCTAAGATGGGTGCAAACCTTGCCACAGACTGGGAGAAAATATTTACAAATCACGTAAATGACAAAGAGTTTGTTTTCATAATATAGAAAAACTCTCAAAACCCAACAATAAGGAAAGAGACATTCTGAATTTTTTAGAAAAGGCAAAAGATTTGAACAGACACTTCACCAATGAAAACACATACGTGGCAAATAAGCAAATGAAAATATGCTGAACATCACCAGTCATTAAGAAAATGTAAATTAAAACTATGATGAGATATCCCTACATACCTATGTGAAGGGCAAATAAACAACCCCCCCCCCCAAAAAAAAAAACAAACCCATAAACTGCCCCAAACCAGACAACACTAAGTGTTAGTGAGGATGGGAAAAGGAGCTGTGACTCTCATACTAGGCTGGTGAAAAGGCAAAATGCAGCCAGCCTGGAAAACAGTTTAGTAGTTTCTTATAATGTGACCCAGAGATTCCACTCTTGGATATTTACCCAAGAGAAATGAAAACTTACGCTCATATAAAAACCTGTATGAGAATGTTTATAGGAGCTTTTCCCCAAACTGGAAACAACCCAGATACCGTTTGATAGGTGAATGGATAAAGTGAGGTACAGCTGTATCATAGAATACTACTCAGCAATAAAAAGGAGCAACAATGCGAATGAATATTAAATTACTGTGCTGAGTAAAACAATGCCAGATACAAGAGACTACTTATTACATGAATCCATTTATATGAACTATCAGAAAAGGCAAAACTATAGTGACAGAACAAAGATCGATGATTTCAGGGGCTGGTGATGGGGGAGAGGGTTGACTGCAAAGGAGCATGAAAGAATGGAAATGTCTATATCAGGACTGTGGTTGTGATTACATTATTGTATACATTTTTTTCAATTTTAAGAACTATTCATTTTGAACTAACTTTAGAGCTACAGAAAAGTCACACAAATAGTACAAAGATTTCCCATAACCCCTTCACCTAGGTTTCCCTAGTGTTAAAAGCATACATAACCATGGGACGCCTATGAAAACCAGGAAATTAACATCGGTAAAATACAACTAATTAAACTCTAGGCCTGATTCTAACTTCATCAGTTCTTCTGCTTAATTTCCTATTCCATTCTGGGATCTCACATTCCACTCAGTTATTTTAACTCCTTAGTCACCTCTAATTTTTAACAATCTTTCTTGTCTTCATGACTTGGACACTTTTCATGAATACTAGTCAGTTATTTTGTAGAATGTCTTTCATTTTGGGTTTGTCTGAGGTTTTTGCATAATTAGAATGAGCGTATGCATTTTTGGCAAGAATAATATCACTTATTACACAAGTGATATTATGTCCTTCTCAGTGCATCTTCTCAAGGGGTTCATGATATTGATATGTCTTGTTACTGATGATGTGAACCTCGATCACTTGGCTAAGGTGGTTTCTCCACTGTCAAGTTACTATTTTTCCCTTTGTGTAGTTAAAACATATCTGGAAGAAATACCTTGAGACTTTGCAAATATCCTGTTTCTCCTTCTATTTTTTTTGCCCACTAATTTTTGTATCCAATGGTGGATCTTCTCTGCAACTACAATGATTATTGCAGTGTAATTAAAACAGTTTTTCTCTTTCTTTCTACATTTATAATTTTTTTTTATTTTTTGCAGTACATGGGCCTCTCACTGTTGTGGCCTCTCCTGTTGCGGAGCACAGGCTCCGGACGCGCAGGCTCAGCGGCCATGGCTCACGGGCCCAGCCACTCCGCGGCATGTGGGATCTTCCCGGACCGGGGCACGAAACCTGTGTCACCTGCATCGGCAGGTGGACTCTCAACCACTGCGCCACCAGGGAAGCCCTACATTTATAATTTTTGACTTTGCTTTTTAATTCAAAAATTTTTTGAAATAATTTTAGGTTCATGAGAAGTTGCAAAGATAGTACAGAAAGGTCCCATGTATCCGTCACCCCGTGGCCCCAATGAGTACGTCTTACAAGGCTGTAATATCAAAACTAAGAAAATGACATTGCTGTAAAGTATGTAGATATATAGTTCTGTCATTTTATCATATGTGTAGATTCATTTGACCACCACTGCAATCGGGATACAAACTATTCCATCACCACCATTTAACTGTACATTTAAAAAGGTGATTTTATGTTCATTGTTCTTCAATAAAGCAGACAAAACACAAAGCTCCACCCCCCAAAAAAAACACTGCCAGGATAACATGAAGCAGTATGTAACTATTAGCTATCATCATCACTATTGCTCTTTTATCAAAAAGCATCTGTCTCCTGTTCTAGATGATGCTCAAGGAAAGGTCAGCCCAGGCAATCAATAAAGGACAGAAGAGGTCTCTTCTCTTTTTTGCACAACTCCCCGATTATTGCTCTACCAGACGAATTAGATCAAAATTAGTCACGGACACCTGGAGCTAGGCTAGTGCTGCCCTGGCCCTGTTGGAGAGTCCCAAAGATGTCTCCTACACATCAGCGTGGGGATCCTTTTGCCCCTGTCTTCTCTCTCCATGGAGACTATCTTTCTCTTACTTGAATATACCAAGTGTATCCTACTTCAGCTCTTCGCACTTGCTGTTCCCTCTGTCTCGACTGTTCTCCTCATATATTCAGTGGCCAGCTCACATGTCGTCTCTTCAGAAAGAGCTTCCTGGGCCACCGAGCCTAAACCTGCCCCCCCATTGCTAGTTCCAGCTCCTCTCTATCACGTGACTTTGCTTTATTTCCATTATAGCACTTATCACTAGAAGAAATTATCTTGGTTGCTTATTTGCCGACTTGTTCACTGTCTATCGCCATCCCCTCCAGAATGTAAGCTACAGAAATGCACAGGCATCATCTGTTTTGCCTACTTCTGTACCTTTCCTATTTGCCAAGTGACTATGGTCATACCCCCAGAAGAGTTTTCCTGCCACCTTCCTTCTCAATCTCTCTCCTTTCTACTTTTTCCTTTAACTCTCTTTATGGCCCCTCCCCATTCCAACACGTACCCATTGAGATAAAAATGTACGCGAATACACTGGAGGAATCACCAAATCCAACAACCACGCTCTGCAGTCTTTTCTGTGATGACTCCCTCCTTCCCAACCCTGTTCCTTGGTTCTCTGCCTGCCCTTGATGAGTGCCTGCAGGAGGCATACACTGAAAGGAGGACTTTCACTAAGTTGTCTCCAAGCTGTTTATTCACGAACTTCATTTAAGGTAATAGGAAAGGTTTCCCAGGAAGTCTGCAGGCTCCTCACCATTTCACTCTTGTTCTTTGCCCCACTTCAATCTAGTTAGTTCTGTTATTATTATTTCTGTGGAATGGCATATATCTGTGCCATTAATTCTACGTATTTCTAGGGGAGAAGGGATTGAGAGGAGGGAAAGACTGATTATTTATCAAATAAAATACATTTCTCCTCCGTCTGGACAGCCAGGTGGATTTTTCTGAGCTCATTTCTGTCCTGGAAATGGGGCAGCTGCTTCTGAAATGAGTCCTCTGTGTTGGTGTGGGCTCTGTTTTACAGCCAGTGGGTAATAGCATTTCCTGATTTATGAATTGGCATCTGGGGGAGGTGCTGAGCCCCTGGATGGATTCATCATGGGGAGAACAGCCATATAAATAATCCTGTCACATAAAATTATTGTTCTCATTTTGATTTTTTAAAAAAATTCCTTTTGTGAGGTGGTGGGATTTAGAAGATGTTAGTGGGGAAGCAGGAGAGGAATAAGTCATTTGTCCCCTTTTTTTCTATACAACAAAAAACGTACGAAAGGTATTCTCTAGAAACAGTGACTTGTATAGAAGACAATTATCAAAATGGTTTAATTATTTGGGGGAACTCTTGGCACTTGGCTTAAAGCCAATGCCAAGGTCTTAGCCTGAGATGACATGTAGGGAGTTCCACCTCATGAGTTTGGCCCGGGCTCACCATGGAATATTTTTTAAATTGGTCAAGAGAAGGTCATTTCACATATCAATAGGTTTCCCCCATCTTCCTCAAATCAGTGTGGGGTTTCATCTAAATGTTCCAAATGTTCATTGAACTTCTGCATGGTACAAATCGCCACTCGGGTCCCCTGGGGCTGCAAAGGTAAACAAGCAGGAGCGTGCAGTCTAGAGGTCGTGGGTGAGAATGACTCAAAGGGGAACGCAGGCTTTGAAGCATGCACATGATTTCCCTGGTGAGAAGTCACAGAACATCCCGGACAGACGGTAGGATGGAAGCAGAGGTCCAGGGGTGAGGACAGACACCATGTGGCTGAGCAGAAAACTGGTAACTGTTGGCAGTTTATGCTTTATGGAGAAGATCCTTCTCCCCCATGAACCTGTGAGCTCCCTGAGGAAAAGGATCCTGCCAGACTTCTTTTGTAGCCACTCCTTTTTCTCCTTGACCTTGAGATTTAGCACATAGTAGATCAGGAGAAACCACACTGTTGTCTATAAAAGGCCAGACAGTTTACACTTCAGACTTTGAAGAAGCCACATGGCCTGTCTCAACTACTCAACTTTGCTGCGGTGGTAAAAGCAGCCATAGATGAGATGTCAATGACTGGGCATGACTGGGTTCCAATAAAACTTTATTTACAAAAGCAGTGGCCCATCAGGTTTGAATTGTAGTTTTCCAGTCCCTCTAGCAGGTCAATAATAAGTGCTTGTGGAATTGAGTTGGAAGGAAATCATTTGATAACATGTGTATCTCACTTTTAAAAAACATCAAATTCAACCCGACAAAGTAAATGACCGCTGAATGTGTTAAAAGAGTTATTTATGTAGCAAGACTTCCATGGTACTCTTAACATATAATCTTTTATATAAGCGTATTTTAAAGAAGGGTCCCTTACGTAAACCTGGAATTTCTGAATCTTCTCCAGTAAGCAAGATGTCGCACAGACACCATCTCTTTCCACCGCACCGGGCTCAGGAGGGCAAAAAAAGGGGGACAGAAACCTCTTCTCTTCATTCTGATGGTCTAGAGAGGAAGAGTGCCAGGAATCTGGGAGTGAGAACCAAGGGGATGGAGGCAGGATTCTTTCGATGGATGCGGCCTTGGGGAGGGAACCAGCAGAGGCTGGAGAGCTGCTCTAACCACTGGGTCTAATCATGGGGGCTCTGTTCACGGCTCTAATTTATTTCTTTGTTTTCATGGCAGAATAAACTCCAAATTCCAGGGGTCAACTAAGCGCCTGCCACCAGCCCATGCGCAGCCAAAGAAAAGCTTGGTGTCATCAGTCAATGCCAACTAGTTAATAATAACCAGCCTCCTCACTAATGGCCCGAGGCAGGAGTCCTTGGGCAACAAAGGCTCTGGCAGAAAGACTTGCAGGCAGATGCATGGGGAGAACACTTTGCAAGAAGCATTTCTGATGGCCACTTTCAAGGGCGTATCCACCCATGCTCAGCTCTTTAAGAGGGCAGTAATTAGTTTTATTCCCTTCGGTGCACATGGTGAATGCAGCAGAATCTGGCATTTGGAGAGAGCCACTGGAGTCTGTTCCTCTCATCTTGACTTGCTTCAAGTTTATGTCTATAACTAAGAAATATCAAGATGGCAAGGCAGCTCAGGAGTTGCGTTCAGTTCCCACAGAAAGAAAACTTGCAAGCGTCAGGACCCGGGGCAAAAAGAGGCCACTGCAGATGAAAGCTGATCACGACTCAGCTGGTGCTGGACCACACAGTGTCTCTTGCAAACTGCAGGTGATGAGGATAACCACTAAAATAGTAGGCTTCTAGACGGCATCGATGTCTCATGCACCTCTGTATGTTCCCAGCATGGGGAGCTACGCACAGAGTTGCATGGCCAAAGATTTCCAGACCTGTTTGCATACTGTGGTCATCTGACAGTGCTTCCCAACTGGGGACTGGTGGCACGCAGTGATGCTGAGGATGGGACACAGGTGTGCTACCATTCTGGTCCTTTTAGCCCTTGGGGCAGCTGGGAAATGCCTGGAGGAGACGTGCCCCCAGAGCCTGGTCCCCCTGGTCATGAGGGGCTCTCCATCACCCTAGAGAGCTGTACAAATACATTTTCCATGTGTTTCCAGCCTGTTAACAAAATAACAGGTTGGAAAGCATTGAATTGGTGCACAAATGAGAAAACGGAGACTCAGAAGTCTAGATGCACAACAAGCCAAGGCTTGATTCCAGTTGGCCTTGCTCTGTGTCCAACGCCTACCCACCACCCCACAGCTGTCACCCCAAACTGTCAACAAAGAGCTGTTGAAGCCACGTTGTTGGAACTGAGAAATCACTTGACTAAAATCTAGTGGAGGGTCAGACGATGGCATTAGCATGGCTTGAAATGTGAGCCGGATGCTCAGAGCTGAAGTCAACTTACTGCCAGTGTATGCAAGACGTTCTGCCTAGGCCAGCGGCGTTCATCCTGACCAGGACTCCCGGCAAGACATATGTTTTACATTGCTACATGTATGTGCTACAGGGCACACACATACAGGTACATATAGAGTTTCACAAATAGTACTTACCCTTACTATATTTGATGGACACTGTTCTATTTGATTTTCTTCTGTTCCATTAAAAAAAAAAAAATCTGGTCATGACCCTTTAAATTGATTTCATGACCCACTAAATTGATTTCTCGACCCACTAATGTGTCATGACCGGCAGTTTGAAAAACAGTGGCCTGACCCCAATTCCAGCTCCACCTCCCTCCCCGGAGAGGGGAACATGGAAGGTGAACATGGAGGAGAGTGAGATAAGAGATTGGGATAAATAAGGAAGATGGTGGGAAGAATGCCAAAAATAGGATAAAGGAAAGAATGGGGACGGAGTGAGACAAAGGAGAAATGACTGGATCAGTGACTTGATGAGAAAAGGCTAACTCTGGACTGACTGATTTACGACTGTGTCACGATTCTCAAGTTCCACAGTCATTCTGGTCATTTTGATACAAGAATCAGTCATTCTGGTCATTTTGATACAAGAATCTTCCTCACCAGCGTTCACGGCATAGCCATGGTAATGCTATCTGCTTGTCTGAAGATTTTCTTATCTGTCAGCACCATCTCGCATTCCTTACTGTTGCTCCCACAGGGAATTTTCCATCTGCTGTTCAGGGATCTGGGCCCTAGAAAGATCTAGAAGGCACTGGGTAAATTACCCAGGAATAAAGGAACTGACCAGTATGACTCCACCCACCCCAATGCACCAACTCACGCTGGGCTCTACAGGCTTCTGCGCTGGGTCTAAACAACAAATTCTTGAGTACAGAGGAGGTGGTTTTAAAAGGTAACAGGAAAGTGAAAATCAGAGATTGAGATTAGAGTCATTTATGAAGCAGCTGCAGTTTTACACACTCCAGTGGCCAGTAGGTCTCTAAAGAGTTTTGACTGCACACCCCATAGTAAAAAACAATTTTTGAGCATCCACCTACAAGGCTCGTATATTTGTTTACAAAGAATACTCATGTTCTATTTATTAACAACATTGAGTTATTAAATATACACAAAATTAGGAAATGAAGTGACATAAAGGTAAAATACCATCTTAATTTTTATTTTCTATTATTCATGAACGGTACAAATGATATTTTACTATCATCACGAAAATTATTATGAATAATGGTGAGACTCGTGTTAGGATTGGCTTCATTGTTTTTAAAAATCCCTGTTTAGCACTTAGTGATATGGGGTTTTGAGGTCCAGGGTTCAATTTATTTCAATACTTTGCTTTAATGGCTGTCATAACAGAAAAAGACACCTCCCGTAGCCACAGAGATGCAAAAGGCACATTGTTGGCTATGCTGACTAAAAAAAGATATTTTCTTCAGTTTCATACACCAATTATGCGAAGATTATTGTTGAAAGTCAGCTAGTAGATTTCTGTCTTCTCTGATGTCAATCAGCTGTTTTTTTAACTAATCGGAACGTGCTGAATTTTTATATCTTTTAACAAATGGGTCAAACTCTCCGAAACTCTTTATTTGGAAGACTTTTAGGCAAGTAGAAGATTCTGTTTCCGAGTTTTTAAAGCTTTGAGATAACGAGTTTTTAGCTTTGAGATAACGAGTTTTTAAAGTGTCACATTTCCTCATTATCAAATCGTATAAAGGGGAAAATATTTCCAAACATCCCTTTTTTCCTCCCAAATGGTGTCTCCACGCCATAAATTCTTTCTGAAAGTAGTTACTTTCTAACTCATTGTTAACACATTACCTTTATATTGAGGGGGCAGATGAAGTGTTTAATTTTTCAAAGTTATGGGCAAAGTGGCATAGTTCTGACAGCTGCTTGTCAGAACTGAAAAGGTCGGCAAATGTGGAACATTTTGGTTCTTTTAAAAGAGAAATCTTTATATTTCCATAACCAGAACACCTCTGTGTTGTACCAAAAAAAAAAAGTTTTCATGCTCATTCCCATCTCATTGCAAAAGACTGTAAAGATTCTATTTAAAGGATTGTTCTCTACAATATTGATAATATCAGTTGCACATAAATTGCAAATTTGTTGTCATATACTGAATCTGAATCAGCCAGTAAGACCACCAGTGTCTACCGCCCAGAGATGTGGCCCCTCCCATGCACCTCCATGCCTTCGTGACACATAAATGACTGATGTATAGACCAAGGCAGGAAAACAGTACCCAATATCCACTGTATAGTAAATATGAGTGGAGCCTAATTTCTTCTTTTAAATAGAAAAATAAATAGATGTTCTAACCACTTCTTCCCTTGCCCCATCAGAGCATTCTTAGCGCCATTTAGTATCAAAGTATCCTTTAAGGCCACTATACTAGAGAAGCAAAAAAGGGCACCAAATGTTTTAGTTTGGTCTTTGCTGTTCTGGAGCAAAACGATACATAAACGAATTGTCTCCTCTATATCACTGTGAATTTAGGAGTATTGTGTTATCAGCGTTCATTTAAGTTTTGAAGACACAGTAATAAAGATCTGAGAATGAACAATGGCTCCTACATTAAGAACCATCTGAGAAGATGCAAAGTGGTATAGCCCATGAATCCCAGGTGAGAACCGTATACCTCTGATTGGTGGTGGTAGGCGAGAGGCAGAACTTTCATAATTTGAGCGAAATTGGTGACTTTCAGAGAAGAACAATGAATGGAGGATTAAGGCTGGGGGCT
This sequence comes from Kogia breviceps, assembly GCF_026419965.1. Lineage (NCBI taxonomy): Eukaryota > Metazoa > Chordata > Mammalia > Artiodactyla > Physeteridae > Kogia > Kogia breviceps. The sequence goes on along the minus strand of NC_081318.1, from coordinate 20,694,454 downwards.
AAGTTCAGAGTTGAAGAGGGCTCCGTGCACCTAAGATAGAAGAGAGTTGGTCCTGGGAGCGCTTGTGAGCAGAGCCCGGTGTGGGGTGGGAGGAGCAGTGAGCTGGAAGGAGAGAACCCTGGCCCCAAAGTCTGGCTGTGACATTGAGGCTTGGATCCAAAGAACCCTCCCTTCCCAAACTCGGAAGAGTTAAGACCAAGAATTCAGTCTGTGCCTAGGAATGAAACAGTACAGAGGAAGAGAGACTAGGGCCAGGCCTAGAGCCAGGCCTAGAGCCAGGGAGACAAGCTCAAGAGAAGGGAGAGAAACCCAGAAAAGCTGGGAAAGGATAGAGATGAAGTCTTCCCCAGTGAAAGTTCTGTTCTGAGTGCTCCTGGTAAAGTGAATTTCATGGTCAAGTGGGTCTGGGAGTCACGACCCCCTAAATTTGCCAGTGCATCTCTAGCTTGGAGCTTTATAATACTCGATAGCACACTGACATTCTAAGAAATGCTACAGTCAAGATTATCTGCTTAACTCAGATTTTCCCAAAATAGTTGACCCAAGAAAGCTTTTGCTTTTATTTTTTAATATCCTGCAAAACTTTGGCTCTGAGAATAAAATTGGGGGAACCCTGGACTAACTGATGTTTAAAGTGGTACTGAGGCGAGGGACAGGTGGGAGACCTCATGAAAATGTCACACTTCACATATATATATTGCTCGTCTCCTGAGACACCCCTGGCTTAATGAGGGTGAGCATTTACTGCCAAGTCCTGTGGACTAAAGGGGGCCACAAGGGAGTAGGATTTCCCTTGAGGGGTCTCTCCTCCTAACCTGAAGGTACCTGCAGGTGTGAGTGGTGACCCCCTTCCAAAAGCAATATCTCAAGGAAGTGATGTGGGCACAAACGGGGCCACTAGAGCAGCCTCAGTGCCCTTGGACTCAGGCTGGGAGGCAGAGCTGACTGGGGAGTGGTGGCCCATGCAGGCCACCTTGGTTTGCTCTCTGCCAGTTTAGGCACCCCCAAAACAGGCCTGACAGGTCTTGGAGGAGACGAGAGTGAGTATATGAATGAGGGAAGTAAAAATATTAAACAAATAAATAAAATATAGACACCCTTCCAACAGACCAGTGTACTGAAAATAATAAAAATGAAAGCTAAGAGTTGCTGACCCCTGTTGAGTGCCAGGCACTGCACTAAGAATTGTACGTACATTTTCTACTTTACTCACTGTAACCACCCAGGCAGTGGGCACTAGCCTATCCCCATGCTACTCTTGAGAAAACTGAAGTACCCAGAAGTTAAGGAATTTGCTCAAAGTCATATAGGTAGAGAGCAGCAGAGCCAGACCAGAAACCGGGGCATGTGGTTCCAGCTTACGCTCCAAACATCCTCAAGTCACCCAGCAGGTACCGGATAGCCTTCAGCACCAGCACTGAATCCCCTTCCAGGAGGATATACCTATTTCTCCACTCCTTCATTGTTTTGCACAACTTTCTTTAAATATCCAGACAGCTTCTTCCTCAGCCATCACACATTCCCTTGAAATGATAGCACTGTCTCTGAGTCAGTTTCAAATTCATGTCTCCGTTGTCTACACGTGATATTTGGAATGCACTTAAAAGACTTAGATTAGGTATTATTCTGCCATTTGTAATTTCTACTTTTTTTTTTTTTTTTTTTTTTTACCGTGGTCCTCTTACTGTTGCGGCCTCTCCCGTTGCAGAGCACAGGCTCCGGACGCGCAGGCTCAGCGGGCCACGGCTCACGGGCCCAGCCGCTCGGTGGCACGTGGAATCTTCCCGGACCGGGGCACGAACCCATGTCCCCTGCATCGGCAGGCGGACTCTCAACCACTGCGCCACCAGGGAAGCCCATGTAATTTCTACTTTTAAACCTATATTGTGTTTAGCAAAGTCATGTGACATCACTAATGCCAACTAGTCATCTTGAACAATGGCACAAATTAACACGCACCTATTTACTTTTGAAAACGTCTCGTCAATATTCAAACTGAGGACACGGTATTTCCCTTTTTCCCCAGCACTTCAAGCACAAGTCAAATCAGTCCTCTCTGAACTTAACCACTTCCATTCAGACGCCATCCCTGGCGGAAGGGGAGAGGGCTGGGATTGCGGGGGTCAGCTTCCATCCCCAAACACCCTGTGGAAGGGAATGGGACGCCCACAGAGTTGAGGCCTGTCTTGGGAAAGACCCCAAGAGCTCCAGCCTCTAGACCAGAGTCCTCGTGACACCCATTCAAACCCACAAAGGAGAGTGTGCCCTTTGGGTTGACATCCACCCCCACCAGCGCCCCAACTGCACAAGGATGTTGTGGTTCCGGGGCAAAATCCCCACAGTTGAACCACTTTCTTTCCAATGTCCGGTAGGCTGGAGTTTGCGCCCACCTCACTCCTACAAAACTTCCAGAACATGTCTTCCTCTGCTTTTCTCTGTTCTGCATAGAGTCTGGCTCCGTGCTGGGCATACGGTGGGCACTTAATAAAACACACATGGGGAGGGGCCTCAAAGGTGGCAGAGATGCAGCTCCTGGCCCTGTCTGCCCACACTGTGGGGTCTCCATACGTGCTAAGTGGGATGCAAGTGCCGAGACAGATGCCGAATGGAGTTCAGGGTTAGAGAGCTGCCAGGCATTCCCCTAATTACCTGGCCCTTGGATTTCCTGTCTTTCCTCCCACTCCACCCCTCCCTGCCGACTCCTGCTCTGCCTTTACATACCAGCCCTTCTTCTCTTGTTCGGGGCACAGAACTGTTTTCCCGTCTGCCCTAGCAGTCCTGACAGGTGACAAGGCCAGAGGTATTCAGGTGCCCAGTCTTTGAGGACCTCAAGTCCAGTGGGGCTGGACTCAAACTAAATTCCTTCCCCAGAGCGGAAGCAGAATTACAAAGAAACCCCACCAAGCCCCGTGGAGGGACGCAGCTCTGTTTGACTGGGGTGGGAGACCCCAGGCCCCCCGCCCTTCAGTCTCCTGGATGCAGTGCTAACAGGTGAGAAGGGGCACCCAGGCTTTTCTGGGGGATTCTGAAATAGACTGAAGGGACCAGGGGATCCTGGGCAGCTGGTGGCCAGAGCTGAAATGGCCCTTAGCCACCAAACAGTGGTCTGTCTGGGTGTCCATACCCCGGGCAGCACTGTTTCCTAAGAGTATTAGTAATAATGGTAATGGTAATGATGCTTGTGTAACTAGGCACTGTACGTATATTACCTTTAGTCCTAAAAGCCCCCAAAGCCAGGAATTATCATTTGTGTTTTCCACGTGAAGAAACTGAAGCACAAATTCTGCTCGAGTGACTTGCTCTGGGCGGCAGAGCTGGTGAGTGCTGAGAGGCAGGGTGAAATTCCACGCTCACTCACGGTCTATTCATGTGCACCCTGTGGTCTCTATCCTGCACCCACTTCTGCATTCCAGTCACCCCCATGATCACCTGAGAAATGCCAGGCCGCTTCTCATTGTTTCTTCTCGGGGGAGGCTACTGAACTTGACCCTATTCAGATACTGGAGGCTTTCACGCCTCTGGGAGGGACCCTTGAGAGGCATGTCAGTTGGAAAAGGAGTGTGTGTGGGCAGGGTGCTTCACTGCCTGCTCCCCTTATGGGGTGCCCTGGCTGTGTCTGGGGCCCTGTGTACCCCCAACATATTCTAGAACAGAAGGGGCTTTTGTCCCAACTCGCACTGGGCTGGAACTAAGCACGAATAAACCAAGGGTCCTCCTTCACAGTGGGGTAGTGGGGTGTTCCTGAGTTCTTACATCACCCCCAGTGCTGCATTCAGCCCACTCCACCCCAGCAATCCCTTCGATTTCTAAGGCTTGTTTTGGCAGCGGAGGATTGGGGTACAGAGCAGTCCTGCTGGGAAGACTAGGAGATGAAGAGCATCTCTCACCCCACTGAGAGCTCCTCATTGGAAGAGGGGCCTGGAGCAGGCCTTGCCGTAGGAGCTGAGCTGGATTCCAACTTGGCTTCTCCACCAACCTTCTGTGTGACTCTGGACAAGCCGTTTACCTCCCTGGGCTTTGCTCATCCGCTGTAGGGGAAAAGGCAGCGGGAGATAACTGGACCTGAGAAGCCTGGAGGGCTTTTCCAGCTCTAAGCTTTTGTGACACTATGGAGAATGCAGGTACCAGCACTGGAGTGTAGGACCTGAAGCAGGAAGTCCTCTCCCCTGTCCAGGTCCCTCCCAAGGAGACATTCTGCCTTTATTGAGAAGGAAGGGAGAAGTGGAACATCTTGGTCACGATGCATGGGAACCTTCAGGAACAGCTCCAGACAAACGGGAAGGCTTCTGCCTGAGTGAAACTAGGTGAAACACAGCAACAGTTTTTCTCCTTTTGCGGATGCCCGAGGTGGCCCGTGTGCTGTCCCTCACTCTCAGGGCTTGTGCTTCAAGTCCCCTCTCCCAGGAGCTATCAGAAACAGCCCCATCTGGGTGCCTGGAGCAAATGTCTAAATGGCCCTGTCACAGTGTCGGTCATCCAAACGCAAACTGGAGCGGACAGCTCGGCCCTGCAGGGCTGGGAGGCATGCACATGCCCGGGGACCTAGCGTGAAGAGAGTAGACTCATTCTTACAGGAGCCGTCGCCTTGGGCCGCAGGAGCTATCTGCACTTGTATAAAGGCGATGTGCGTGGACCTCTGAGCTTGTCAGACTTCACACTGGCTAATCTCAGAACACCCCGGGAGGCAGGCAGGGACAGGGAGGCACCCAGAGGAGCAATAATGGTCCCCTCATCGCACAGACTGTCCTCAGCAGAGGCACCACCCAGATAGGGGTCTGAGTCCCAAAGGGCGCGAGCCTGTCTGTCTGGAACCCCAATACCACCTTTCCCTGAACTGAGCTTCCTTCTGAAACGCACAACATGGTACAAATCACACTCACAAAGCTTCCTCTCCCCAGTTCCCTCTCTCCCACCGTGTAGGCTTAACCATCTCTCAATTTCACAATCCCAGGCAAAGAGCTTGAAAAGAAAAACGAAGAACAGGGACGGGGACAGGGACCCTCAACAGGCCCCCTCCCTTTGGTGCCCTTGCTCTCTGGGAAGCCTTCTCTGGCTGCTCCGTTTAAAATTTCAACCCTTTCACCCTGACCAGTCTCCCCGTCCCCATTATCCTGCTCCGTGGCACTTATTACCTGCTGACCTGCTATAGGACTTATTTAGCAGGTTGATTCTTCCTGGTTGCTTCCCCTTGCTGAAACTGCAGACTCCTAAAGTCAAGGATATTTATCTGTTTCTTCAGTGTTGAATCCCCAGTGCCTGGGCTAGTGTTTGGCACATAGTAGCTGCTTAGTGAATATCTGTTTACCGAATGAATGAATCAGGCCTGGGTGATTCGTTACAAAGCAAGATGGCCCTCATTACTCCACTATGGGACTATGCTGGAGCCAAGAAGAGCAGCCCCTGCCTGGCCCTGCTTTCCTAGGTAACTCCGACCTCAGGTGGGCCCACCTCTGGACCCACCTCCTCAGCCCTTGCAGACATCTGTATCCTGGTTCACAGCTAGGACTGGAGTGCCACTGGCTCATGAGGGCGACAGGCTGTGATGTCCCCAGGCACCTGGAAGCCGACCCACTGTCAACAGGAGTCAGCACAGCAAAGAACACCGTGAGAGATAGCTTCGGCCCAGACACAACTGAAAGTGTATCTCAAAAGCAGAAGCATGTGCTTAAGGCCTCTGGCTCTCAGGCAGGGGAGAGGTGGTGTGTTGGATGGCAGGGATGCTGAAATTTCCCGAGAAATCTGCCACTTGCTCTGGGGCCTATCAAAGAAGAGCCTCGCCTTGTGGTGGGAACAGCTGCTTCTCCCCTCCGTAGCGGGTTGCTCCAGGGCACCTGAGGACAGCCGCGGCTCTGGCACCTCATCTCCTCGTTTGTCTGCCTTGCTGACATTTCATCTCACTTCCTTCCCATCAGTCTGGCAGGTTTTTATCACACTGGTTTCAGTGTGTATAGACATTCCCTTGGGAGTACTGCAGTTGTAGTAAATATATACCATATACATACACACAGACATGTACAAAGCAAGGAGACGGATGGAGACACACAGACAGAGACAGACACAGGGGAAGGTGTGTGTGTGTGTGTCCATATATGTGTGCGCGTGCGCACACACCCCCCCACACCCTAGGGAGACACCAAAGTCACGCAGAAGGAAAGCAAAAAGACAGCAACATAATATGGCACTGCAAGAGACAGGCAGATCCTGACAAAATGACACTGATACCTAGCAGGGCGCGCTCAGCCACTCCAAGAAAAAGTGCACTACGTAGAAAGGAGCCCTTGCTGGACAAGAAACAGAGAGGAACTCACATATCCAAAGCAACAGGAACAGTATCCCGGCTATAGAATTGTTCAGCCTGCAAATCATTGTAGCAATAGCTCCCATTGTTTTTAATCACTCAGGAAGTTCCAAGGACTGTGGTAGTTCTGTGCCAGAAACAGGGATGAAGACTGAATATATAGTTCTTATTAGAAATCACAATATCACAATTAGGTATATTATATATGACTATCACATCGGATGTATGATATTATTATTTAAGAGATAAAGTAGGCTATTTAAGTTTAACCAGAAAGTTTATATACATGAAAGCACAAAGCAAAAAATAGTTCAGGGGCTTCCCTGGTGGCGCAGTGGTTGAGAGTCCGCCTGCCGATGCAGGGGACGCGGGTTCGTGCCCCGGTCCGGGAGGATCCCACATGCCGCGGAGCGGCTGGGCCCGTGAGCCGTGGCCGCTGAGCCTGCGCGTCCGGAGCCCGTGCTCCGCAACGGGAGAGGCCACAAGAGTGAGAGGCCCGCGTACCGCAAAAAAACAAAGTTCAGAACAGGGCAAAAGTCATGGCAGTGATAAACAGATGACTGAAGCTTGGGGGAACGCTTTCTTTATCTAAAGTATAGTCTTTTAATCATATAAGTGCAAACTTGGGAATTAAGCAATAAATCATTCATATCAGTTCTTCTCTTTTCTAATTCTGGTTGTGTGAAGACACTGAGAATTCATTCATTCATTCATCTGTACATTCATCAAATAACTATTAAGGGCCTATAAGGTGAGATTTAGGCAGACGAAGAAGACATAGAACTGTCCTCCAGCTGCTGTCAGTCTGCTAGGAGAGAAAGACAGGAAAGTCATCACAGCTCAGTCTGAGAAGAGCTACCGTAGAGGTGTAAACCACGGGTCAGGAGTAGCTCACTGAATATGTGACAGCAGAGCTAAGTTTTAAGGGAAAAGAAAAATTTAGATGATAAAGTGAAGCACCTTTCAGGCAGAGCCGTCGACATCAGGGCTGAGCACATACCCTCAGCCTGCAGTCCCAGCCTGCAAAGCGCTCTGATCCATCATGGCTGAGACTCAGCCACCGGCCGACAGAGGCTGGTAGGCCTTAGTCCTGAAGCCCCGGGGCCTGGAATATCTCCAGATATATTTACCAAGCTGCTCCTGCTCAGTCAGAACTGCTGGCTGTCGGTTCTGGATTTGCTCTCCGCTGGGCCTGGATCCCCGCTGAGGAGCCTGCCTCAGCCTTGACCTGGACTCCTGTGCTCCACCCCCGATAGATCACCCAGAATCTTGATGCCACCACCTGCCAGACTCCACACACAGCCAGTTCCAGACGCTCCAGGTGCAATGTCATAAGAATAAGAGCCTCCACTTATCAAGCCCTTACGCTGTGCGAGGCTTGGGTCATGCTGATTACATGCATTATGTCATCAGACCCCTGGAACCATACGAGTGAATTTTATCATTACGTCCATGTTCCAGTTGAGGACAACGAATCTTAAAGAGGTCAGGAGCTTACCTGAGATCACACTTAGTAAATGGTAGGACCAAGGTTCGTGCTCAGATATCCTGACGCCAAGGTCGGTCTGATTACCCATCTTGCTATATTACCCTCCTCACTGAGAATCTGCAACCCCAATGGGTGCCAGTGTTGGCCCAGATGTCAGGGTCTTGAGACCGTGGTTCGGGTGGCAGGCCTATGAGGAGCGGCCCCATAACAGATAACGGCCCTAACTCTATTCACTCCTGCCCTCCTCTCCTTCCCAGCATGCCCATAATCCAGAGCTCCCAGCATGCCTCGCCGTCAAGCCTGAATGGGTACTGACCACTGACCGTGCTCTAAGGGAAGTGGGACAGGTGAAATCAAGAACCTCAGAATCCCGGGACTTCCCTGGGGGTCCAGGGGTAAAGAATCCATCTTCCAGGGCAGGGGACGCGGGTTTGATCCTTGGTCGGGGGAACTAAGATCCCACATGCTGCGGGGCAACTAAGCCAGTGCGCCACAACTACTGAGTTCACGCGCCTCAACGAGAGAGCCCGCGCGCTGCAAACTACAGAGCACAAGGGCTCTGGACCCCGTGGGCCACAGCTACAGAGCCGATGCGCCCTGGAGGCTGTGCGCCACAACTAGAGAAGAGAACACTCGCACGCCACAACTAGAGAGAAGCCTGCGCGCCGCAACGAAGAGCCCACATGCTGCAACTAAGACCTGACGCAGCCAAAAAAAAAAAAACAACCTCAGAATCCCATCTCAGCAATTAGAGGGGGCTCCACACAGCTTTTAGATTTTCCTCTTTGGAAGTCCTTAGATATTTTAAGTCCCAGGTTCAGAAATCCTGGCTTTCAGGTCACGTAAGAAATCCTGAAACATTCAACGCCTGTGGAGGTCTTGGGTCTTCTCCAAAGAATTCATTCCACCAGGGAAAGCTGCTTCCCCTCAGTGTCTAGGGCCTTAGAGGTAGGCAGGGAGGGGGAGTGTGGGCCTCACGGAAAAGGAATAAGAAATGAAAGCAAAGGAGCAGCTTCATACCAGTCCCGACTCCTGGGATAAAGTGCTCCCCTCTTGGCTCCACATCAGGCCATTCCCAAGCCACGGCAGCCTCAGCGAGGGCACCACAATGGGTCCCAGTGTGGCTGAATGGGGGGTCCCTCGCCACGAGAAGATGTCATCGAGCCCTTGGGGAGGGTGGAGCTGCTGTGGGCTGCCAAGGCATAATGCACAGGCCCTGTGGGCGGTATAATGTGGTATTTATCTCCCTCACTTTGCAGAGAGGGACCAGGCAGAACAATCCAGACTCTGTCAGCAAGGTCCTCTGGGGAGTTCAGGCCTCGCTAATGAAGATGAATAGGACGGGGGAATCTGCCTTTGCTGCTCAGAGCTAATGTATACATATTCATGGGCAGGGAGGACAGCTCCCAGAATGACCCATCCTCCAGAGAGGCAACAGGGGCAGAGGTATGGCAGTGCAAAGCCGCACTCGGGGTGGGGTGGAAAACTGCGGGCTGTGAATTAGGGCGCCCCAGGAGATACCCTTAAATGGATGGAATTTCCAAGGCGAAATTTATTCCTTTGCCCGCTGCAAATGTATGAGTCCTGGTCTGAGCTCAGGGACCCCTGAAGACCTTAGTTCTCAGCTGAGTTCCAGGAACAAATCCAACTCTGCTACTTCCTACTCCACATCAGCTAATACCAATCCTCACACCATATCTATTCTGCCTGGTATGGCCTCATGGAATTTGCTAGAGGTTCCATGTTAGAGTTCCAGGTACACACGAAGCCTCGGGACACGTTACAGCATCTCATCTCATACACATAGACCCTGTGTTCTGAATCTCCATCTATCTGACTCTTCCATGACGTGCCCTCAACTAAGTTTTTCTGGGCGACCAATCCTTGCCCACCATAGACCTCCAGGGTCCAGGAAGGTGACCTTGGTAGGAGATTACACAGTGTGTAGGGAAATCGGGACCAAAAACTTGGGCGTCTATACCATGTTTCTTCAGGTGAGAGCAAATGGTGGCCCTGCACCTACGCACACCGTCACTCTGAAGTCAGTGGATTTGTTCTTGACTCACAGATATTTTGACATGTGAAAGGTTTTTTTTCCCTGTTTCGGCACACTCAGCTTCTGTCCCCAGGCAGCACAACGGAAAGGATACACACTGAGCCAAATAAATCAAATCCCCTCTCTGCAGCCAGCCTCCTGTAGGGTTCCACAGAGCCACAGGCTAGCCCTCAGCAGCAAGCCAAATGTCTGCCAGAGCTCAGCGTGCCTTACCTGCCTTTCCGACATGATGTAGAGCTGCTCGTGGTCCTTGGAGAAGGCCATGTCCCGGAGGACAGGGCCGGGGTCCACCACCTGCACCGTCTCATACTGGAGGGCACTGCCCCTGGGCCCATCTACCCGGATCTGTGGAAAACAGGAAGAGGAGAGCTGGTGTGAGTTCCGGTCCTGCGCAGCGTGCAGTCCAGCTTCCGCCCGGGGCCCCTCCCACAGGCAAGGGGGAGGCAGTGGGCCCCGCCTCCCAGAGGCCAGGCCTGAAGGAAGCAGGAGCGACACACGCCCACCAGGGGCCTCGCACTGGGAACGGCAGCGAGAAGGGACGAGGCGGAGACCAAACCGGGCTGCACCAAAAATCTGGTGTTCTTCTCTCTGGCTCGCGATGCCTTAGGCTCTAGTCTTTGAGGCCTTGCTTGTACATCTTTGGAGAAGAGGACGGGCCTTCCTAGTTACTCAGGATATTACCTTATTGTTAACGTAATAAGAAGGTTCTCTGCACCATCAAAAGTCCTACCTGATATACTGATAGAATAGATGGGGAAAATGAGATGCAGGACGTTAAACGAGTGGCCTGAGCTGTCAAATCTGGTGACAGAATGAGGATCCAGTTTGACCCAGGAGTCCATGCTCTTCCTACCACTCCAGTTACACGAGGGACCCTGGTCCTTGATGGCTTTCATGTTCACTTCCTTGGGGTGCCACTAAAGGCAGCGGCCTCGAGCCTGCACAATTCCAGAGCCTTTTGCCAGTCACTCCCAATTCTGAAGCGGAAACACTTGCGCTTGGCAAATATTTATTTTAAAAATGAAGAAATAAATGAAGTTCAAACTCTTCTTTGCAGATTTCCCATTAAGCTCAGGAAAACAACAACAGCAGCAACGAAAACAAACAAACTGGTGAAGGATCTAACAAAAGATATGTTTAGCCCTGAAAATCTCTAAATGCCTTGGATTCCAGTAGCCCTCCTCCTTCTGTCCCCACCCCCAAGCCACCAGCTGTCCGCCTTGGCCTGGTCCTTCCTTAATCTGAACGAAACGGGAGCTCATGCAAAACCAATTGGGATTACCACCCAAGTCTGACCACGAGGTGATGGCCTTGGCCCCCAGCCCAGCCGGGCTTCATCCTCAGCTATGAATCACCCCTGAAGCAGCAGCACGGGAGTGATACTGCACGGCCGGCTTGGTCTCCAGCCCCATAAGGCTGCCGGCAGAAGCAAGCTAGCAGGGGATGCTAGCAGAATGGAGGCCCACCCAGTGCCCCGTGGTCTGACCCCCCGAGGGAAACGGGATCCAGTGCCCGAGTGATCATCTTTATCATCTAGCTCCAACTTCCCCGCTCTTTAGGGTGAGCGGATGTGCTGGATGTGGACACCAGAAGAAACTAGGTGAACTGGGCAGGGACAGAGGGGTGGACCAGGGAGCACCAATGGGGCAAGTGTGCCCAGGCCCATGGAGGCAGGATGGGGGTATGACCCCCACCCTTGCCCATTCCGCCAGGGCAGGAAGTCAGTTATTGAAGAGGTGGTTCCTGGAAATTCCCTGGTGGTCCAGTGGTGGGGACTCAGCACTCTCACTGCCAGGGGGCTCGAGTTTGATCCCTGGTCAGGGAACTAGGATCCCGCAAGCCATGTGGCACAGCTAAAAAAATAATAAAAATAAAATAAAATAAAAGACCTTTAAAAAAAAAAGAAAAGGTAGTTCTTCCCTTCACATCACCCCACCCCAATCCACTACTTGTTTCAGAAAACAGAAAGGAAACCATCCATTCATCCATCTGCTGAAAGAGTCTCACACAAGACATGAATAAAAGGAGTTGATGGTGGATGTACTGAATGATAGGCAATCACAAAATATAGGTAGGCTGGCCCAGCTGCTGGCTCTTGGGCCATTACATGAATAAGAACAAGAACTGCTAGCGATTGAGCGGCTGCTACGCGTCAGGCACGATTCTAGGCATTCTACATGTATTTACCCTCTCATTTAAACCTCAGAACTCCACGAAGCCTTAATATTCCACTAAGCCTTATTCCAATAAGCTGCAATAAATTCCATGTACAGGTGAGGCACAGAGAGGTTTAATACCTTGTTCATGGTCACACATTTAGCGATCGGCATGGCCTCAACCCCTGCCGAGGTCCAACCAATTCCAGAGTCCACTCTTCAGTGCACTTACATACTACACCAACACAAGTGGAGCCAGGTCCTACTGGTTCTATAAACCTGCATCTCTTCTAGGAGCGAAAGTAGTTAACGTTAAACAACATCACCCTGGGAGGGCTGGAGGAACCATGTCCATCTACTGCAGTCCTTTAGGGAAAGAATCATGCTCGTGAACGAAAAAGATGTTGTTGTAAAATTTCAAAATAATGACCCCTTATACTTTCGTTTTATACCTTGCTGAGAATGCTATTGTTAAATAACATCGTCTCATTTGATGGTTGTAGAATTTTTATGATATTGAGTGCCAGCATAATCATTCTCATTTTACCAGTGAAAAACTGAGACTGGGGCTGTTCTGTGCCTCTTCCAAAGCTCGGTGATACATCAATGACAGTCAGGACTAGAACCCAGGTTTCCCGATTCCTAGCTCAGAGATTGCCATTGGGCTATTTCGATTTTCCCAGAACCTTTGACAAGGTTCCACATGAAAAGGTGTTTAAAAATAATGAGTCTCCATGGGATTTGGGGCAGTTTGGCCATGGAGAGAGGACCAACTTAGAGACAGAAAAAGACACATTTCTGCACGGAGAAGTGGGAACTGGGGGACTCTCCAGGCACTAGTGTCATGACTGGTCTTATTTAAAACTTTTTTTTTAAACATCTTTATTCGAGTATAATTGCTTTACATTGTTGTGTTAGTTGCTGCCTTATAACAAAGTGAATCAGCTATACATATACATACAACCCCATATCCCCACCCTCTTGCGTCTTCCTCCCACCCTCCTTATCCCACCCCTCTAGGGGGGCACAAAGCAATGAGCTGATCTCCCTGTGCTATGTGGCTGCTTCCCACTAGCTATCTATTTTACATTTGGTAGTGTATATTTGTCCATGCCATTCTCTCATTTCGTCCCAGCTTACCCTTCCCCATCCCCTGTCCTCAAGTCCATTCTCTACGTCTGCGTCTTTATTCCTGTCTGGCCCCAAAGTTCATCAGAACCTTTTTTTTTTTTTTTTTTTTGATTCCATATATACGTGTTAGCATACAGTATTTGATTTTCCTCTTTCTGACTTACTTCACGCTGTATGACAGTCTCTAGATCCATCCACCTCACTACAAATAACTCAATGTTTCTTTTCATGGCTGAGTAATATTCCATTGTATATATGTGCCACATCTTCTTTATCCATTCAATTGTTGATGGACACTTAGGTTGCTTCCATGTCCTGGCTATTGTAAATAGAGCTGCAGTGAACATTTTGGTTCATGACTCTTTTTGAATTATGGTTTTATCAGGGTATATGCCCAGTAGTGGGATTGCTCGGTCATATGGTAGCTCTATTTTTAGTTTTAGTTTTTTTGTGTGTGTGTGTGGTACGCGGGCCTCTCACTGTTGTGGCCTCTTCCATTGCAGAGCACAGGCTCTGGACGCGCAGGCTCAGTGGCCATGGCTCACAGGCCCAGCCGCTCCGTGGCATGTGGGATTTTCCCAGACCGGGGCACGAACCCGTTTCCCCTGCATCGGCAGGCGGACTCTCAACCACTGCGCCACCAGGGAAGCCCTATTTTTAGTTTTTTAAGGAACCTCCATACTATTCTCCATAGTGGCTGTATCAATCTACATTCAACAGTGCAAGAGGGCTCCCTGTTCTCCACACCCTCTCCAGCATTTATTCTTTGTACATTTTTTGATGATGGCCGTTCTGACCAGTGTGAGGTGATACCTCATTGTAGTTTTGATTTGCATTTCTCTAATGATTAGTGATGTTGAGCATCCTTTCATGTGTTTGTTGGCAATCTGTATATCTTCTTTGGAGAAATGTCTGCTTAGGTCATCTGTCCATTTTTGGATTGGGTTGTTTGTTTTTTTGATATTGAGCTGCATGATCTGCTTGTATAGTTTGGAGATTAATCCTTTGTCAGTTGCCTGTTTGCAAATATTTTCTTCCATTCTGAGGGTTGTCTTTTCATCTTGTTTATGGTTTCCTTTACTGTGCAAAAGCTTTTAAGTTTCATTAGATCCCATTTGTTTGTTTTTGTTTTTATTTCCGTTTCTCTAGCAGGTGGGTCAAAACGGATCTTGCTGTGATTTATGTTATAGAGTGCTCTGCCTATGTTTTCCTCTGAGAGTTTTATAGTCTCTGGCCTTACATTTAGGTCTTTAATCCATTTTGAGTTTATTTATGTGTATGGTGTTAGGGAGTGTCCTAATTTCATCCTTTTACATGTAGGTGTCCAGTTTCCCAAGCACCACTTACTGAAGAGACTGTCTTTTCTCCATTGTATATTCTTGCCACTTTTATCAAAGATAAGGTGACCATATGTGTGTGGGTTTATCTCCGGGCTTTCTATCCTGTTCCATTGATCTATATTTCTGTTTTTGTGTCAGTACCGTACTGTCTTGATTACTGTAGCTTTGTAGTATAGTCTGAAATCAGGGAGCCTGATTCCTCCAAATCCGTATTTCTTTCTCAAGATTGCTTTGGCTCTTCGGGGTCTTTTGTGTTTCCATACAAATTATGAAATTTTTCTTCTACTTCTGTGAAAAATGCCATTGGTAGTTTGATAAGAATTGCATTGAATCTGTAGATTGCTTTGGGTAGTATAGTCATTTTCACAATGTTGATTCTTCCAATCCAAGAACATAGTAGATCGATCCATCTGTTTGTATAATCTTTAATTTCTTTCATCAGTGTCTTATAGGTTTCTGCATACATATGTTTTGTCTCTTTAGGTAGGTTTATTCCTAGGTATTTTATTCTTTTTGTTGCAATGGTAAATGGGAGTGTTTCCTTAATTTCTCTTTCAGATTTTTCATCATCAGTGTATAGGAATGCAAGAGATTTCTACGCTTTAATTTTGTATCCTTTTACTTTACCAAATTCACTGATTAGCTCTCGTAGTTTTCTGGTACCATCTTTAGGATTCTCTATGTATAGTATCATGTCATCTGCAAAAAGTGACAGTTTTACTTCTTCTTTTCCGATTTGGATTCCTTTTACTTCTTTTTCTTCTCTGATTGCTGTGGCTAAAACTTCCAAAATGATGTTGAATAATAGTGGTGAGAGTGGGAAACCTTCTCTTGTTCTTGATCATAGTGGAAATGGTTTCAGTATTTCACCACTGAGAACAATGTTGGTTGTGGGTTTGTCATATATGGCCTTTATTATGTTGTGGTAAGTTCCCTCTATGTCTACTTTCTGGAGAGTTTTTATCATAAATGGGTGTTGAATTTTGTCAAAAGATTTTTCTGCATCTACTGGGATGATCATATGGTTTTTATCCTTCATCTTGTTAATATGGTTTATCACATTGATTGATTTGTGTATAATGAAGAATCCTTGCATTTCTGGGATAAACCCAACTTGATCATGGTGTATGATCCTTTTACTGTGCTGTTGGATTCTGTTTGCTAGTATTTTGTTGAGGATTTTTGCTTCTATGTTCATCAGTGATATTGGCCTGTAGTTTTCTCTCTTTGCGACATCTTTGTCTGGTTTTGGTATCAGGGTGATGGTGGCCTCGTAGAAGGAGTTTGGGAGTGTTCCTCCCTCTGCTATACGTTGGAAGAGTTTGAGAAGGATAGGTGTTAGCTCTTCTCTAAATGTTTGATAGAATTCGCCTGTGGAGCCATCTGGTCTTGGGCTTTTGTTTGTTGCAAGATTTTTAATCACAGTTTCAATTACAGTGCTTGTGATTGGGCTGTTTATATTTTCTATTTCTTCCTGGTTCAGTCTCAGAAGGTTGTGCTTTTCTAAGAATTTCTCCATTTCTTTCCAGGTTGACCATTTTTTTTGGCATAGAGTTGCTTGTAGTAATCTCTCATGATCTTTCGTATATCTGCAGTGTCAGTTGTTACTTCTCCTTTTTTATTTCTAATTCTGTTGATTTGAGACTTCTCCCTTTTTTCCTTGATGAGTCTGGCTAATGGTTTATCAATTGTGTTTATCTTCTCAAAGAACCAGCTTTTAGTTTTATTGATCTTTGCTATCATTTCTTTCATTTCTTTTTCATTTATTTCTGATCTGAACTTTATGATTTCTTTCTTTCTGCTAACCTTGATATTTTTTGTTCTTCTTTCTCTAATGATTTAGGTGTAAGGTTAGGTTGTTTATTTGAGATTTTTCTGGTTTCTTGACGTAGGACTGTATAGCTACAAACTTCCCTCTTAGAACTGCTTTTGCTGCATCCCATAGGTTTTGGGCTGTCATGTTTTCATTGTCATTTGTTTCTATGTATTGTTTGATTTCCTCTTTGATTTCTTCAGTGATATCTTGGTTATTTAGTAGCATATGTTCAGCCTCCATGTGTTTGTATTTTTTACAGTTTTTTTCCTGTAATTGATATCTAGTCTCATAGCATTGTGGTCGGAAAATATACTTGATACAATTTCAATTTTCTTAAATTTACCAAGTCTTGATTTGAGACCCAAGTTATGATCTATCCTGGAGAATGTTCCATGAGCACTTGAGAAGAAAGTGTATTCTACTGTTTTTGGATGGAATGTCCTATAAATATCAATTAAGTCCATCTAGTTTAATGTATCATTTAAAGCTGTGTTTCCTTATTTATTTTCATTATGGTTGATCTGTCCATTGGTGAAAGTGTGGTGTTAAAATCCCCTAATATAATTGTGTTACTGTCGATTTCCCATTTTATGCATGTTAGCATTTGCCTTGTGTATTGAGATGCTCCTATGTTGGGTGCATAAATATTTACAGTAGTTATATCTTCATCTTGGATTGATCCCTTGATCGTTATATAGTGTCCTTCTTTGTCTCTTGTAATAGTGTTTATTTTAAAGTCTATTTTGTCTGACATGAGAATTGCTACTCCAGCTTTCTTTTGATTTCCATTTGCATGGAATATCTTTTTCCAACCCCTCACTTTCAGTCTGTATGTGTCCCTAGGTCTGAAGTGGGTCTCTAGTAGACAGGATATATATAGGTCTTGTTTTTGTATCCATTCAGCCAGTCTATGTCTTTTAGTGGGAGCATTTAATCCATTTACATTTAAGGCAGTTATCGATATGTATATTCCTATTACCATTTTCTTAATTGTTTTGGGTTTGTTATTGTAGGTCTTTTCCTTCTCTTGTGTTTCCTGCCAGAGAAGTTCCTTTAGCATTTTTTGTAGAGCTGGTTTGGTGGTGCTGAATTCTCTTAGCTTTTGCTTATCTCTAAAGGTTTTAATTTCTCCATCGAATCTGAATGAGATCCTTGCTGGGTAGAGTAATCTTGGTTGTAGCTTTTTCCCTTTCATCACTTTAAATAGGTCCTGCCACTCCCTTCTGGCTTGCAGGGTTTCTGCTGAAAGATCAGTTGTCAACTTTATGGGGATTCCCTTGTATGTTATTTGTTGCTTTTCCCTGGCTGCTTTAAAATTTTTTCTTTGTATTTAATTTTTGGTAGTTGGATTAATATGTGTCTTGGCATGTTTCTCCTTGGATTTATCCTGTATGGGACTCTCTGTGCTTCATGGACTTGATTGACAATTTCCTTCCCCATATTAGGGAAGTTTTCAACTATAATCTCTTCAAATATTTTCTCAGTCCACTTTTTTCTGTCTTCTTCTCCTGGGACCCTTATAATTTGAATGTTGGTGCATTTAATGCTGTCCCAGAGGTCTCTGAGATTGTCCTCAATTCTTTTCATTCTTTATTCTGCTCTGCAGTAGTTATTTCTACTACTTTATCTTCCAGGTCACTTATCCATTCTTCTGCCTCAGTTATTCTGCTATTGATTCCTTCTAGAGATTTTTAATTTCATTTATTGTGTGTTTATCATTGTTTGTTTGCTCTTTAGTTCTTCTAGGCCCTTGTGAAACATTTCGTGTATTTTCTCCTTTCTATTTCCAAGATTTTGGATCATCTTTCCTATCACATTACTTTGAATTCTTTTTCAGGTAGACTGCCTATTTCCTCTTCATTTGTTTGGTCTGGTGGGTTTTTACCTCTCTTGTTCATCTGCTGTGTGTTTCTGTGTCTTCTCATTTTGCTTAACTTACTGTGTTTGGGGTCTCCATTTCGCAGGCTGCAGGTTTGTAGCTCCCATTGTTTTTGTGTCTGCCCCCAGTGGTTAAGGTTGGTTCAGTGGGTTGTGTAGGCTTCCTGATGGAGGGGACTGGTGCCTGTGTTCTGGTGCATGAGGCTGGATCCTGTGTCTTTGTCTTTTTGTTGGACCACATCTGGTGGTGTGCTTTGGGGTGTGTGTGAACTTAGTATGATTTTAGGCACCTGTCTGCTAATGGGTGGGGTTGTATTCCTGTCTTGCTAGTTGTTTGGCATAGGGTGTCCAGCACTGTAGCTTGCTGTTTGTTGTGTGGAGCTGGGTCTTAGCGTTGAGATGGAGATCTCTGGGAGAGCTCTCACCTATTGATATTATGTGGGGCCAGGAGGTCTCTGGTGGTTCAATGTCCTGAACTCGGCTCTCCCACCTCAGACGCTCAGGCCTGACACCTGCCTAGAATACCAAGACCCTGTCAGCCAGGTATGTGGGGAGTTTCTTGCCTTTTGGGAAGTTTGAGGTCTTCTGCCAGTGTTCAGTAGGTGTTCTGTAGGAGTTGTTCCACATGTAGATGTATTTTTGATCTATTTGTGGGGAGGAAGGTGACCTCCACGTCTTATTCCTCTGCCATCTTGAAGATCCTCCTTAATACTTTTTGTAAATGGGTCTGGAGCAGGGAGCAAGAACATTACAGCTGATCCTAAGCTCTTTGGAATAGCAAGAAGTCCAATGATGGAAATGAACTACAGAAAGATGGCGCATCCTCTGCGGGGACTGAGGGTCAGGGGAGGAGCTGTATTTGGGCAAATAGACTTGGGACTTCAAGTCTCACGTTGGCAGAGATCATGCCTGTTGTATTCAGTGCTGCAGCCCCAATGCCTGGCACAGTACCCAAGACACGGTTGGTGCTCAATAATTAGTTACTGACAAATGTCAGCGAGGGTATGGAGAAAAGGGAAAGCCTGTACACTCTTGGTGGTGTGTAAATTGGTACAGCCACTAAGGAAAACAGTAGGGTGGTTTCTCAAATAACTAAAACTAGAACTGCCATATGATCCAGCAATTCTGCTCCTATGTATATACCCAAAGGAAATAAAATCAGTATCTCAAAGAGATATCTGCACTCCCATCTCCATTACAGCATTATTCACAATAGCCAAGATAGGGAAACAACCTAAATATCTATCCGTGGATGAATGGATAAAAGAATGTGATTATATGTATATAATTCAGCCTTAAAAAAGAAACAAATCCTGCCATTTTCAACAACGTGGATGAATCTGGAGAACATTATGCAACGTGAATTAAGACAAACACAGAAAGACAAATACTACATGATCTCACTTATATGTGGGATCCAAAACAGTCCAACTCCTAGAAGTAGAGAGTAGAATGGCACTTTCCAGGGGCCAGGGGGAGGGGAAAATGGGGAGATGTTGGTCAAGGGATACAAAGTTTCAGTTATTAGATGAATATGTTCTAGAGATCTAATGTACAACAATGTGACTATGATGATACAATACTGTATACTTTAAATTTGCTAACAGGGAAGATTCTAATTGTTCTTGTCACACACACACACACACACACACACACACACAAAGAATGAAAATGGTAACTATGTGAGGTGAGGGATATGTGAGTTATCTTGATTGTAGTGATTATTTCACAGTATATAATATATCAAAACATCAAGTTGTACACCTTAAATATATACAATTTTTATTTGTCAATTGTACCTCACTACAGATGGGAAATGTAAGTAGTTACTACATAAATGATCAACTCCCTCTGTCTAAAACACCCCACATTCTACCAATCAGATGATGGACTCTGAGCTGATCAAGGTAAGAGGCAGGATCAAAAAAGAAGAGCTCAGTTGTCATCATTCACTGCTCCCAATACTCCACGGCAGCCAGAAAAGGCCGACAAAATATCAGGCAGCTTTGAAATGGGATTCCAGGGGAAAAGAGGCAAAGAGAAGCCATTCTCCTCGCCAAGTTCACCTGGACACAGAAAATCACGTTCAGTTTTCCCCTGATAAGTTAGAACAATCCAGATGCCTGCAACTCGAGGACAGCCTAGGAAAGATTCCCACAGGCCACGAAGACCAGTTGAGATGAAAGGAGACACAATGGCCAGTGGCTGTCGTTCAATCACTCTCACAGGGGCCACCCCGAGGCTTGGGAGGTGACAGCTTAGAACAAACAAGATGCATTATCATACACGTTAAGACAAATAAGATTTATTATTTTATGCTGCAAAGATGATACTTGTGGATCAACTAAGCAGTGAGAAATAGTGAAAATAGACATTGATTTTTTTTTTCAAGGTAGAAAATATAAAGAAGCCACTTATGTAAATTTGCGTGCTTAGAAGATGTTATTCTCTGAGGCCGAAACCAAGGAGGAACCCACGTCCTCACCTTGTGTGTCCCTTGACAGAGTGAGTCCACGCTCAATTCATCATCTACCATGAGTCTCATCTACCATGAGACTCACCATGAACAGTGAGTCTCAGCCCTGCCCTCTGGGAGGCCATTTTCCTGATGGGTTCAGATTTCACACAAATAAGGTCAAGCAGCAAATGCTATAGCAGAGAGGTGTTCAAAGGCCTCTTTTCCTTCTTCCCGGGAGATCTGGCCAACTGATTGGAGTGTAACCAGGAATTAGCCCAGCCCCGAGCAAGGCTCAAGGGAGCATGTGTATGTCACAGAATAAAAGGGCTACAAACGCATGGCACCACCATCTATGAGTGTTTGACGAATAATACACATAGTGGGTAATATCAGATTTTTTTCAAACACCCCCTTCAGAGACAAAATGTCTTCAGTCAGTAGGAAGACTGATCTTAAGTAGCAACATGAGTGGCAGTAACAGATTTTATAAAGATATGCTGGCAGGTGGAGGTAATAGTGAAAATAAGAAAAAGGGGGTCAGAGGGGAAAATTTGGTCATCTTCATGGAGCACTGTCCTGAGGAGACAGTACAAATGTGTCCTCTGAGGGCTGAAGGGACACCTCACCCTTCAGGCCTCATCCCTGGCCCAGTGAAATGTTCTTCTAGACAGCACTGGACAGCAGAAATATAAGGCCAGACACAAATGTGGGCCACATGGGCAATTAAAAAATTTCTAGTAGTGGTTACATTAAAAAAGAAAGAGGTAAAATTAATTTTGATAATCTGTTTTTACTAACCCAACGCGCCCCCCCCCAAATAGTTTCAACTGAACAGGTGTACAGTATAAAAACTGTTAATGAGATATTTTACATGTGTTTTTCCCTACTACATCTTTGAAACCTGATGTGTACTTCACACTGACTGCAAAACTCAATTTGGACCAGCCACATTTCGGGTGCTTAATAGCCATGTGTAGCCAATGGCTACTGTACTGGACAGCACATCTCTAATTTCTAGGCTACTCCCATCCCTGTGTTCTGATTCTGCACCCACCAAGTGACCCTGCTGATAATAATAAGTTGGCTTGGTGGCTATCTTCCTGCAGGCGCCCTCAGTGGAGATCTTGCCCGCTTCCCTCCCCTGCACAATACTCTGTCTCCCAGAACCTTCAATTTATAGCATAACGAGCGTGCCCCATTGTTTTCACGTTTTTGGAGCTCACAGGTTGTAAGCTCCAGCTAGCTAGATGGTCCCCATCGGCCTAAGCAAGCTGTGTGGGCCCAGGCTGCTCTAGGCTAGCCCTCAGCAGGCTCATTTGACACACTCATCCTACTCTTTTCTCACCCAGGCTACAGGCTCCCTGGGCACATGTCTTGTGTGGCAGGAACCCACTGCATCCTGGGTGATAGTCAAAACATTTAACAACTGCTAGAGGGAGAGGACCAACCAATCAGAGGAGTTGCTGTGGGGCCAGGTGGTCGTAAAGGCTCCCAGCTGCACCAAGGAATGCTGCTGGGGGTGAAGGTGGGACCCAGATGGGAATTATTTCAAGATTTAACAACTGGTGAGTTATTTACAACAGCCAAGACTTGGAAACAACCTAAATGTCTGTTGACGACTGAATGGATATAGGAAATGTGACTCATATCACATGGATAGAGCGTAAAAGGTATATACTACATCTACATACATAGATGCGTACAATGGAATATTATTCAACGTTAAAAAGAGAAGGAAATCCTGCCATTTGCGACAACGTGGATGCACTTGGAGGACATCATGCAGAGTGAACTAAGGCAGACACAGAGACAAATGCCACGTGACCTCACTTATATGTGGGATCTAAAATAGTCAAACTCATGGAAACAGAGAGTAGAATGGTGGTTGCAGGAACGGGGGAAGACGGAGTGGGGAGATGCCAACAGGTACAAAGTTTCAGTTATGAAGGATGAACAAGTTCTGGAGATCTAATGTACAGCAATGCTAACAATGTCAAAGATATTCTATTGTACACTTGAAATCTGTTAAGAGGGTAGATCTTAAATGTTCTCAACACACACACACACACACACACACACACACACACACACAGGAAAGAAAACAGTAACTACGTGAGACCATGGATATGTTCATTAGCTTGACTTCGGTGGCTATCTCACAATGTAGATGTATATCACAACATCAAGTCATATGCCTCAAATATATACAATTGTTATTTGTTAATTACACCTCAACAAAAATGAGAAAAGCAACAACTGTTGAGGCCACGCTAGGACATAACAACCGAGCATCAGTCCTGCCTGGACCACGTGGGCCCCTCCGGCACAGCGTGCATCCTCTCCGCGCAGCTTCCCTGGAGCAGGCACGTGTGCCCGAGGGCACACACAGGCTCCTCACCTGCCCTCCCCAGCTGCTCCGTCTCCAGCCCAGGATAATCCTAGGTAGTACGGGCCCCCCTTTTCCTCCAGCCGATCCACCAGGCAGCACGGCCACCTCTCCATCCCTGGCACGGTGAGTGTCTGAGCTGCCAGGCAGACTGCTATTAAAACATCAGCAGGGTGGCCTCCACAAAGGTCAGCCATCCAGGGAGCGCCTGGCAGCTGCTTGTTTGTTTACTGGAACATTATCTGGGCTGGGCTGTTTATTTACGTCCATTGAAGGACTGAACAATAAATATCATCTCCCAGTAGCAGGCAGATGCTTGCACTAGAGCGTTCTGGCTGCCGTCTTGCTTGAAATAATCTCCCTAATGAGCAAACAGTGCTATTCATCTTGAAAGATGCAGGCCACCCCCGGCTTCCCCTTTCCTCTCTCCTTTCACATCCTCCCTAAATTCCCTGGTCAAGGTCCACACTGGCCAAATAGCTGGGCAAGGCCCAGAGGGTGGGGTCTCACCTGGCAGGGACTAGAGGGGCAGGGTGAGAGTGAATAAAACCCGAGACCAGTGTCCCAGGACCCTCTGAATTCTCCACCTGGACCCTCACACCTCCAACACAGAGGCATGTGAACCAGGGGGTCTGCTTCTCCCCTCAGAAGCCTCAAGACACGACTTTGGCTCTCTTAGGTGTCCTGGCCTTGACCTGTCTCCCGCAGAGGCAGAAATAGAACAGCCGAGAGGATACGCGGTGGGAAATGAGTGACCCGGATCTCCTTCTCTGCACATACAGGGCTGTGTGGTCTCTCAGGAGGGAAAAATAACAAAGCTTTTGATCTTGTTTATGCGGTTTATTCAGTTGATCCCCAGAGGCTCAAAGTGGTGTAACCCTCGTCACTGTCACACAACATCTTGCCACGCAGGCTGGAAAGCAGGTGATAGGAGGAATGAGAACACGATACAGCGCCCGCCTCAGGTGTATAGTAGGTCTAGTTCCTTGGTTGAATGAATGAATGACTTGAGAAACTCACTCTGGGCCTGAGCTGCCACAGTTGGGACCTTTAGACATACAGATACACTCACAGGTATAAACATACACATCCTCTCTCTGTCTGTGAAGATGAAGCCACGCCTCCACTCAAACACGGCCTCTAGAACTTTCCACTTATAATTCCACACAATGCGATAGATGGTGAGGAATCGGAAGGGTGTGGAGGGCCAGCAGGGAAACAGACCCAAGTACGAGGTGTGAGTATCTTGGCAACTTGCTGGTGGTGGGGTTACCTCTCCTTAGGGCAAGGGTCCCCTTTATAGTCTCCGTGTCCCTACAGAAGAGGGCGGTGGCTCAGGGCTCACCACTGGGTTCTCAGGACGGTGGCTGCGATGACCTCTGAGTTCCCGCCAGACTCCCAGGAGCTGCAAGTCCCCAAGCGCTCACTTGCTGTCAATATTCCTATAACCCCCAACCAAGGACATCTGAAACAAAACTTCACTCATACTGTCGCTTGAATTGTCCCCAGTGCTTTCAGGTTTGTTTGGTTTTTTTTTGAGTGGCATGTTGATTTAAAAAAAAATTTTATATTGGGGGCTTCCCTGGTGGTGCAGTGGTTGCAAGTCCGCCTGCTGATTCAGGCGACACGGGTTCAAGCCCTGGTCTGGGAGGATCCCACATACCGCAGAGCGGCTGGGCCCGTGAGCCATGGCCACTGAGTCTGCGCGTCCGGACCCTGTGCTCCGCAACTGGAGAGGCCACAACAGTGAGAGGCCTGCGTACCGAAAAAAAAAAAATTTTATATTGGACTATAGTTGATTTACAATGTTGTGTTAGTTTCAGGTGTACAGCAAAGTGATTCAGTCACACATATACACAGATCCATTCTTTTTCAGATTCTTTTCCCATGTAGGTTATTACAGCATATTGATAGAGTTCCCTGTGCTCTACAGTAGTGCCCAGTGCTTTCATTTTTTAAATCACGCCTCTCCCTCTCCTATGGCTCTTCCAATCTCCTTCCCCTGCTCTACTTTCTCTTTTTTGCACAGCACTTGTCATCGTTTCACATACTATATAATTTATTCCTTTATTATGCTTATTATTTATCTCCATTGCTAGAATGTAAACTCCACAAAGCAGAAATCTTTTTTTTAAACATCTTTATTGGAGTATAATTACTTTACAATGGTGTGTTAGTTTCTGCTTTATAACAAAGTGAATCAGCTATACATATACATATATCCCGATATCTCCTCCCTCTTGCGTCTCCCTCCCACTCTCCCTACACCACCCCTCTAGGTGGTCATAATAACTGAGCTGATCTCCCTGTGCTATGTGGCTGCTTCCCACTCGCTATCCACCTTACGTTTGGTAGTGTATATATGTCCATGCCACTCTCTCACTTCGTCCCAGCTTCCCATTCCCCTTCCCTGTGTCCTCAAGTCCATTCTCTACGTTTGCGTCTTTATTCCTGTCCTGCCCCTAGGTTCTTCAGAACCATTTTTGTTTGCTTGTTATTTTAGATTCCATATATATGTGTTAGCATACGGTATTTGTTTTTCTCTTTCTGACATACTTCACTCTGTATGACAGTCTCTAAACCCAACCACCTCGCTACAAATAACTCAATTTTGTTTCTTTTTATGGCTGAGTAATATTCCATTGTATATATGGGCCACATCTTATTTATCCATTCATCTGTCGATAGACACTTAGGTTGCTTCCATGTCCTGGCTATTGTAAATAGTGCTGCAATGAACATTGTGGTACATGAGTCTTTTAGGATTATGGTTTTCTCATGGTATATGCCCAGTAGGGGGATTGCTGGGTCGTATGGTAGTTCTATTTTTAGTTTTTTAAGGAATCTGCATGCTTTTCTCCATAGTGGCTGTATCAATTTACTTTCCCAACAACAGTGCAACAGGGTTCCCTTTTCTCCACACCCTCTCCAGCATTTATTCTTTGTACATTTTTCAATGATGGCCATTCTGACAAGTGTGAGGTGATACCTCATTGTAGTTTTGATTTGCATTTCTCTAATGATTAGTGATGTTGAGCATCCTTTCATGTGTTTGTTGACAATGTGTGTATCTTCTTTGGAAAAATGTCTATTTAGGTCTTCTGCCCATTTTTGGATTGGGTTGTTTGTTTTTTTGAAATTGAGCTGCATGAGCTGCTTGTATAGTTTGGAGATTAATCCTTTGTCAGTTGCTTCATTTGCAAATATTTTCTCCCATTCTGAGGGTTGTCTTTTCACCTTGTTTATGGTATCCTTTGCTGTGCAAAAGCTTTTAAGTTTCATTAGGTCCCATTTGTTTATTTTTGTTTTTCTTTACATTCCTCTAGCAGATGGGTCAAAACGGATCTTGCTGTGATTTATGTCATAGAGTGCTCTGCCTATGTTTTCCTCTGAGAGTTTGATAGTGTCTAGCCTTACATTAAGATCTTTAATCATTTTGAGTCTAGTTTTGTGTATGGTGTTAGGGAGTGTCCTAATTTCATTCTTTTACATGTAGCTGTCTAGTTTTCCCAAAACCACTTATTGAAGTGGCTGTCTTTTCTCCAATTGTTTATTCTTACCTCCTTTATCAAAAATAAGGTGACCATATGTGTGTGGGTTTATCTCTGGGCTTTCTATCCTGTTCTATTGATCTATATTTCTGTTTTTGTGCCAGTACCGTACTGTCTTGATTACTGTAGCTTTGTAGTATAGTCTGAAGTCAGGGAGCCTGATTCCTCCAGATCTGTTTTTCATCCTCAAGATTGCTTTGGCTCTTCAGGGTCTTTTGTGTTTCCATACAAATTGTGAAAATTTTTGTTCTACTTCTGTGAAAAATGCCATTGGTAGTTTGATAGGGATTGCATTGAATCTGTAGATTGCTTTGGGTAGTATAGTCATTTTCACAATGTTGATTCTTCCAATCCAAGAACATAGTAGATCGATCCATCTGTTTGTATAATCTTTAATTTCTTTCATCAGTGTCTTATAGTTTTCGGCATACATATCTTTTGTCTCCTTAGGTAGGTTTATTCCTAGGTATTTTATTCTTTTTGCTGCAGTGGTATATGGGAATGTTTCCTTAATATCTCTTTCAGATTTTTCATCATTAGTGTATAGGAATGCAAGAGATTTCTACGCTTTAATTTTGTATCCTTTTACTTTACCAAATTCATTGATTAGCTCTCGTAGTTTTCTGGTACCATCTTTAGGATTCTCTATGTAGAGTATCATGTCATCTGCAAAAAGTGACAGTTTTACTTCTTCTTTTCCGATTTGGATTCCTTTTATTTCTTTTTCTTCTCTGATTGCTGTGGCTAAAACTTCCAAACATCTGGTGAATAATAGTGGTGAGAGTGGACAATCTTGTCTTGTTCCTGATCTTAGAGGAAATGGTTTCAGTTTTTCATCATTGAGAATGAAGTGGGCTGTGGGCTTGTCATATATGGCCATCATTATGTTGAGGTAAGTTCCCTCTATGCCTACTTTCTGGAGAGTTTTTATCATAAATGAGTTTGGAATTTTGTCAAAAGCTTTTTCTGCATCTCCTGAGAAGATCATATGGTTTTTATCCTTCAATTTGTTAATATGGTTTATCACATTGATTGATTTGTGTATAATGAAGAATCCTTGCATTTCTGGGATAAACCCAACTTGATCATGGTGTATGATCCTTTTACTGTGCTGTTGGATTCTGTTTGCTAGTATTTTGTTGAGGATTTTTGCATCTATGTTCATCAGTGATATTGGCCTGTAGTTTTCTCTCTTTGCGACATCTTTGTCTGGTTTTGGTATCAGGGTGATGGTGGCCTCGTAGAAGGAGTTTGGGAGTGTTCCTCCCTCTGCTATACTTTGGAAGAGTTTGAGAAGGATAGGTGTTAGCTCTTCTCTAAATGTTTGATAGAATTCGCCTGTGGAGCCATCTGGTCTTGGGCTTTTGTTTGTTGGAAGATTTTTAATCACAGTTTCGATTACAGTGCTTGTGATTGGGCTGTTTATATTTTCTATTTCTTCCTGGTTCAGTCTCAGAAGGTTGTGCTTTTCTAAGAATTTCTCCATTTCTTTCCAGGTTGACCATTTTTTTTTGGCATAGAGTTGCTTGTAGTAATCTCTCATGATCCTTTGTATATCTACAGTGTCAGTTGTTACTTCTCCTTTTTTATTTCTAATTCTGTTGATTTGAGACTTCTCCCTTTTTTCCTTGATGAGTCTGGCTAATGGTTTATCAATTGTGTTTATCTTCTCAAAGAACCAGCTTTTAGTTTTATTGATCTTTGCTATCATTTCTTTCATTTCTTTTTCATTTATTTCTGACCTGATCTTTATGATTTCTTTCCTTTGCTAACTTTTTGTTGTTGTTCTTCTTCTTTCTCTAATTGCTTTAGGTGTAAGGTTTGGTTGTTTATTTGAGATTTTTCTTGTTTCTTGAGGTAGGATTGTATTGTTATAAACTTCCCTCTTAGAACTGCTTTTGTTGCATACCATAGGTTTTGGGTTGTCATGTTTCCTTGTCATTTGTTTTTAGGTATTTTTGATTTCTTCAGTGTTGTCTTGGTTATTTAGTAGTGTATCGTTCAGCCTCCATGAGTTGTTTTTTTTTTTTTTTTTTTTCAGTACACGCGCCTCTCACGGTTGTGGCTTCTCCTGTTGCGGAGCACAGGCTCTGGATGCGCAGGGTCAGCGGCCGTGGCTCACGGGCCCCAGCGCTCCGCAGCATGTGGGATTTTCCCCAACTGGGGCACGAACCCGTGTCCCCTGCATTGGCAGGTGGGCTCTCAACCACTGCACCACCAGGGAAGCCCACAGCTCAGTTTGGTTTTTTTTGTGTGGTACGCGGGCCTCTCACTGTTGTGGCCTCTCCTGTTGCAGAGCACAGGCTCCGGATGCACAGGCTCAGCGGCCATGGCTCATGGGCCCAGGTGCTCCGTGGCATGTGGGGTCTTCCCGGACGGGGGCACGAACCCATGTCCTCTGCATCGGCAGGCAGACTGTCAACCACTGCGCCACCAGGGAAGCCCAAGTGTTTGTATTTTTTACAGTTTTTTTCCTGTAATTTATATCTAGTCTCATTGTGTTGTGGTTGGAAAAGATACTTGATACGATTTCAATTTTCTTAAATTTACCAAGTCTTGATTTGAGACCCAAGTTATGATCTATCCTGGAGAATGTTCCATGAGCACTTGAGAAGAAAGTGTATTCTACTGTTTTTGGATGGAATGTCCTATAAATATCAGTTAAGTCCCTCTTGTTTAATGTATCATGTAAAGCTTGTGCTTCATTTATTTTCATTATGGTTGATTTGTCCATTGGTGAAAGTGGGGTCTTAAAGTCCCCTAGTATAATTGTGTTACTGTCGATTTCCCCTTTTATGGCTGTTAGCATTTGCCTTATGTATTGAGGTGCTCCTATGTTGGGTGCATAAATATTTACAGTTGTTATATCTTCATCTTGGATTGATTCCTTGATCATTATGTAGTGTCCTTCTTTGTCTCTTGTAATAGTGTTTATTTTAAAGTCTATTTTGTCTGATATGAGAATTGCTACTCCAGCTTTCTTTTGATTTCCATTTGCATGGAATATCTTTTTCCAACCCCTCACTTTCAGTCTGTATGTGTCCCTAGGTCTGAAGTGGGTCTCTAGTAGACAGGATATATATGGGTCTTGTTTTTGTATCCATTCAGCCAGTCTATGTCTTTTAGTGGGAGCATTTAATCCATTTACATTTAAGGCAGTTATCGATATGTATATTCCTATTACCATTTTCTTAATGGTTTTGGGTTTGTTATTGTAGGTCTTTTCCT